>NC_136967.1:32833594-32943594 GCF_032717465.1 Coenobita brevimanus
TCGCATGATAGCTAAATTATAGGGTCAGGTTTAGAAATTGGGGGTAACAATTTAGTTAGGAATAGGTGAGAATGTCAGAACCATTTTGGCTGTTGACCAGGTTATTGAGAGGTCTATAACTCGGAAACTCGTTGAAGATAGAGAGATATTTACACATTACTCAACATGTTGCAGGTAATCCCATATTGGTTTAGTCATTTGGAAGCATGACCTTGAGTGACCTTGAAAGGTCAACGGCAAGATCAAAGCGATTTTCAGAGGACTTAACTTGAAAACATTTGCGTCATTACCTTAGACTTTAACCCATTAACTCCCAGGGTTCCTGTGTGTGGGATTTTTGTTGGAAGGGTACTACAGTGTACTGCCCTCCGCCTATCGGCTCATACTCGAGAAGCTTCCGGTCCCTACGCCGGAGTTCCCCTCCCCTTTGTTAACTTTTGAAAAATGCCCAGTTCCAACCTATATTCAGGACGCTGAGAGCAAATGTGGTTAATTGTGCACTGACACTACACGACAGAAACGAGTCAGTATTTAACAACAATAAAATAACTGCTGTCCAGGCGAGGTTTGTTGTGGCTGGGATCACTTGTTGAGGTCTTTTCACGGCTTCCTTTTTTTTTGGCGTTCATGTGTTTCATATTTCTTAAATTCACTATCCCATTTCTTTCTCTTATTTTTCTTTTTTTTTCTTTTTAAACCCTATTTTTTTATTTTTGATTTTGTTTCTCTAGTTTTTCCGCACTTTCTTTTCCCTTTTTTTCCTTGTCACTTTCTTTTTGCATTTTTCCTGCCTTTTTTTTGTCTCTGCTTATCTTTATTGGTTCTATAACCTCCCGTCTTCTCAATATTCAGCATTACAAGGCACAAGAGAGGAAGTAGGAGAGATGAAGTAAGATGGAGCGACCATTGATTAGTGTACGTACGTACCAAGTTAACATCCTTGCCATTTATACCTTACGTTCCTTCTTTCTCGTTTTTGTTGTTTCATTAGCCTTTATTTCACTTTTTATTTTTTGCCAGTTTCGTTAAGTCTTTTTTTATTCTTATCTCTTTTTCTTTTCTTATTGTTTTCTCCATTTTTTTTTTCTAATTTCCTTTTTCATTATTACTCTCCTGTTACTCTCTCCATTTTTCCCTCCTTCCTTATTATCCTCTCTATTTTCTTTCTTCACACTATTACACCAAGAAAATGACAAGGGAAGAAGGAGTCAAGATGAAGTAAGGTGCAGCGACCAGGGACTCTAATAAAGCTGTCTGAAGTTCCACCCTAGACATCGCTACTGACTCATTCTGCTTGTTTTGTTTTGTTTTGTTTTTGTTTTTTTTATTTTTCTTCCATTTCCTCTATTCTTTTTCCGTTTATGTTTCTTATATTTCTTCTTTATATTTCCTATATTCTTTATCCTATTTCTTTCTTTATTCTTTTTTGGGTTCTATACATTTCTCCTTTCTATACTTCTGTTATTTCCCTATTCCATTTTACCTTCCCATTGCCGTTTCCCGTTCCTTAGCAGTATTGTGATAAACTCACTCATTGTTCTCACCTCATATTTTATACGTACTGTTTTTATTTCTTCCTTTTTTCATTTTCGCAATTTCTTAATCTCTCCTTTCTCCTCCTTTCTTTCTGAGTTACATCATCCCAAATTACATGAGACGTAGGAGGCAAAAGACAATTATCATCAGCCACATGTTGGACATCACCATCGACATCACAACTCCTACATTGCAAACAGCGCCACCATCATCACACTCATCATCATCATCATCATCATCATCATCATTATCATCACCATCTTCAGCAATGTAAATATATACACGTAACATTATTCTCATGTTAAATCATCATCATCATCATCATCATCATCATCACCATCATCCGTATAGTCTCTGTCACCATTAACTACAATCGATTAAAGCCACCATTATCATACAGCATCACGAGCTACATGAGAGGCAGGAGGTGAGGTGAAGTACAGTGCATCGGCCTGGGACTCCACTGCTGGTGTACACACCTCGGATCTGACATCGTCTGCAGCCCCTTCTTTCTCTACTGGTTATCGCCTTCATCTTTCCTTATATATATTATCTATTTTCTGATATTCACTCCTTATCCTGTGCCATCATTTATTATTTTCTTTGTCTCTTCTTCTTAGTACCTCCACCAGTGGTGTTCGATGTTATGTATTCACCCCTGTTGTCTGTCTGTCTGGTAGTTTGTTTGTCCACAAGATATATCAAGAAGATATAGGTGGATTTCATCGAAATTTTGTGGATATGTTGATTAAGGGCCCAGGAAGACCTGAGTAAATCTTGGTGGTGATGTGAGTTGTGTGGTACAGACGTTGGCGGAGGTATGCGCCCTCTTAGTGCTACATTCTGGTTCTATCACATTTTCCTTCTTTCATTTTCACCTTTTCTTTTCATTTCCCTGCTCTCTCTGTCTCATTCTACTGATCCTCTCTTCGTTTCTATAACGTCTTATTTTTAAATTCTCATTCTTCTTTCTTCCCTTTTCCTCCGTTATATTACATCGTCACAAACTACAAGAGAGGTCACACGTTAGATTAAGTAAAGCGGCCTTGGACTCTACCACAGGTGTGCCGAAAGCCTACTTTTGTCCGCCTCCCCCCCACCCCCGCTCTCTCTCTCTCTCAAGGTGTATTTTTTCATCTTTATTTTCGCTTCCCCCTCTTTCTGTTTTGCTTACAACCTTACCCCCTCTTATAATTTAATGTAATCTGGTTTTCCTTCTCATTTCGTGTGATTGCTGCTATTTTTTCCTACTTATTTTGCTCTTTTGTTCCCTCTCTTCATTTCTTATCTTGTTTTTCTCATTTTCATCTTGCTCTTCTTTCCACAATTTGCTTCCTTTCTTTTCTTTTTTCTTTCTTTCTGTTTCTCTTTCTATCGATCGATCGGTCGTTCTTTCTTGATACGCCACTAGATGAGGGAAAGGACAGAAATAAATGATATACGAGGTAATATCAGCAACGACTTCACACAATCTAAACACTGTCTAGCAGACAGTGACAAAGTAAGCAAAAGGCTTGGCTTTATTTCAAGGAAATTCGATTACAAAACACCTGAAATTGTCTTGATGTTGTGTAAGTCACTAGTTACACACTCTGTATACAGTAGTGGTCCCAGAGCCTTATTAAAGACGAAACCAAACTCGCGAGTGAGTAACGAAGTCACTAAAATGGTCCCACCACTACCAAATTTACCCCACGACAAACGACTAATTGCATTCTCCGGAAAAACGTCAATCGATTGGCAGGTTAATTCATATGTTTAAAATCCTTAAAAATTGCGAAGACATCAGTTAGATTTTTTTTTTTTTCAAGAATAACTGGAGTGAATATCAAAGGTAAGAGTTGCAACATAAATATAATGAAAATCACTTCAATATCCGTGTTGTGGAACAATGGAATAAACTCCAACAATGGTGATCAGTGGCAGAACTATAGATTTTTTACAAGCTTGACTAAATAAATATTTGGAGAGTAGGCTATATGCAATATGCAATTGATTTTATATCAGGCTGACGTGTATCCTGACCACAGTAAGACCAGTCTGTCCTCGTTTTAGCGGTAGGCTACTCCACTTTTTTTTTTTTTTTCCTGGGTGAGTTAACCACCACCGAATTCACTGGTGTAAGTTGTTTTGTAGTTAAAGGTGTTCTTCTTTAAATACTCAACAAATACATTCCCAACAGTTATTTTCATGTCTGGTGATGTTTTAAGGCACTACAGGGTGTCTGTAGGCATTATATAGTTATGGTTGTGGGAGGCCTTTTTAAGGGATTTATTTCGTCGCGGAATTGTGTCGCTTCAGGGTGTCCATGTAACTTAATTCCTACAAGAGACATGGCTTTACTGTACATAATTATCAGAACATGCTGCCATTCTGCAAGTTCAAAATCGGAATAGCTGATCAGAGACTGCAAAATTTATAACATTTCGTTTTCTGTTTTTTCCCCCCAAATATTCTTTGTTCTTTCCAACGGTCCTGGTGTGCTTCTGTCTTCATCCTGCGGTGTTCATCGGAGGGTGTGGTGGGTGGGGATGAGACTTTAGCTTAATCAGTAAGTTTCTGAACAAACTCTTATGGGATATTAGGTCTCCTTTTTTTGACTTCCATTGTATTCTTAGGTAACATTCTGTTATATGGTCACAAGGTACAAGTGAAATAAAACGTAATATGAAGTTAGGTTATCATCAGAGCTAACCTACATCGTCAGCATCAGCATCACCAGCAGCAACATCACTACCGTCATACTCATTAGTACTAACAAATATCATTATCAAGTAAACTGAACTTAACCGTCATCACGAATACCAATAGCATTCCTATCACTGTCACCTCTGTTAGCTACATTATGTCATAGCCACTATTCTCTTTCATCATTGTAAGCTGCAAGACAGGTAGGAGACCAGATGAAGTAAGGTGCAGGTGCCTGAGACCCGAGTTCAACCCTTCGTCTCTCCAAGTTTTTTGTTCTTTCCTTCTCCAAATTGTTCTAATTTCTTTCTCGGTTGCGTTTTCTTTGCTTTATTCCTGCATTTATTATTATTTTCTCTTCCTGATCACTTTCGTTCTCTTCTTTCCCCACATTATTACAGCAACAGAACCTCTAAAAGAGGTAAGATGCTAGACGATGTAAAGTAGAGAGGCCAGGGACGCAATTACAGGTGTGTTAATACCTTTACAATTATCTCCTCTTTTCTTTTCCTCTGTCTTTCTGTCCTTTCCTTTATTTCGCAATTTAGCTTCATTGTTCTCCTCCTTATCCTCTTCCTTTCTTTCTCAAGTCCCATCTTCCGATCCCTCCCTTTCTTCATTGTTGTAGTATTTTTTTCTTTCTTTCGCATTTCTATTCATTCTGTCTTTTCTTTCGTTTCTTTTGTTATTCATTCGGTGTCCTTTCTTTCTTTACTATATCACGGCGATAAAACTGCAGATAAGTAGGAGTCAAGCTGATGTAATGCGGAACGGCCTGAGATTACAGCAAAGGTGTCTGGAGTTCCACTCAGGTTCACACTCGACTCCTTTTTGCTTTTCTTCATTTCCTTTTTAGTTCCTTCTCATTCCTTATATTGGCATGTATACTCCTTACGTGTGTTAATATGTTTTGCTTTGTTATTTCTCCCTTTTAACTCTTTTTTACTATTTATTCGCTCTTTCTTGTTACATATTCTCTTTTTCCATTTCTATTTTCTTTTCATCCTCTTTTCTTCAGTGCTTTCTCCTTTCCATCTCATATTCATTTTAATTTTCTTTTAAGTTTCTACCATTTTTCTTTATGTTCTGTATATCTCACTTCCTGTTATTTTTTTCACTTGTTTCCTCTCTTCTTCATTCTTCTTCTTCCTGTTCTTTGCTGTTTTCATATTGTATTACAGTACAGCATAAAATCTGCAAAGGTTAGGATATGTGAGGTGAACTAAGGATATTATCATCAATGTTATCTTACTGTACATCACCATCATAATCACCACCACCAACATCTTCACCGTCTTTATCATTATCATTATCATCCTGCTTTCAAGGCCCAGTAGTCCTCCTGCATACCATACACCTCTCTACATGTCACCACTTCGGCGCTAAAACCCACCGTCCATATTGAATATATGCTAGCGCTGTCTCATACAGGAATGGTGTACTATAGTGTTCCTCCTCGTAACATAGGGTTTGGGTGGAGTCACCCCCTCCCTACACTATTGCCATGTTTCCTAACCCTACGATGTATAACGCCTGTGGTTTGTGTAGTAGGAATGATACATAAACATAACTCATACTAATATAACTGTAATGAAAGTGCTGACATGTATCAAGGAAGAATAAAACTATTCTGCATACTATATTATACGATAATAGAGAAACGTGGCATAAAAATTTGGCAGTGTTGCTCTAAAAATATTCTAATTATTATTTACTTCCCCAACACTTCTAACATTGCTAATTAATTTAGCAAGTATAATTGCAAGAAAATTTGAAGGGATAAAAGTGGGAAGAGGCGATCCTTTCATAATTAAAATAAATATATCAAACAGCTCTGGGGTGGCAGCACTCACGCGACACGTGTTTGTGTGTACGCTGTGGGAGGTCACCAACCCCCTACAGGATTTAGGCCTATTGGGGAAACCTCTATAAAAAAAACGCGCCGTGACTTTTACCTCAAGGGTGGTGCGGAAATAAAGTCAAAATTATAATCCATACATAAAAATGGAAGTAAAAAACCATGGATGACACATAACAAAATCTAGCGAGAGAGAGAGAGAGAGAGAGAGAGAGAGAGAGAGAAATAATAATAATAATAATAATAATAATAAAACTTTATTTCCACTAAACAGTGGGTATTCTTATACATTATACAGTAGTACAGCATACAGTATGAAAGTTCTATACACAATATAATACAAGTTGATACATATGGTGGAGAATAGTGACAGAGAGGTAAATGGTTTAAAAGGTGTGGGGACACTTAGGTTAAAAATAGATCAATTAAGGGATTTAGGAACGAAGGCAGTGGGAAGGATTAAGACAGATGGGATTGTAAGATTAGGGAGTTTGAGCAATAGGGTAGAATGTATGCTCTCAATAAAAGTATAGCAATTATCAACGGCTAATTATTATACAGGTGTTGATGGTGGGGGTCTATATTTATAGGAGGTGTTGGTGGTGGAGGTATAGCGGGTGTTGTTGATGGGGGTGTTGTTGGGGGTAGGGGTATAGGGGGTGTTGGTGGCAGGGGTATAGGGGGTATTAGAAAAACGGAGATCACAAGAGGGAAACAGTGTCAAGGTCATCGCTGATGGAGAGGTCAGCTCGGAAACGTGGCAACAGTGCAGGGAGGGGGTGACTCCACCAAAACCCTACGTTTCGATCTGTCAGACTATAGTATTAGTGGGGTTATTTTTACGACATGTCGGCGGGTTTTCTGGTAGCTTAGTAAAGTCTGATTCTATTAAATTCAAATCCTTAACCTGTTCCCTGTCCCAGCGGGATATGAACCTGGGTCCGGTAGGTCAGCAGGCCACCTCTCTACCGACTGAGCCACCTATATGTATATATATATATATATATATATATATATATATATATATATATATATATATATATATATATATATATATATATATATATATATATATATATATACTGTATACTGTATACATGATTTTAAACCTACATCATCATGACCATCACCACAACCACCACACCAACACCATCTACAGCGTTCAGCATCATCACTATTATCACCAACACTGTCAGCTACATTAGATCAAAGCCACCGCTATATTACGGCATCACAAGCTACAAGGAAGGCAGGAGACATGATGGGGTAAGGTGGAGTGGCCTGGTACTAGGGTATGTGTACAGGGTTAAACCAGCCTCCCTTCCATGTCTCACTTGCCGTCTCCTTGTCTTAGATTCTTTCTCCTGCTTTTGCTTTCTCTATCTCTTTAGTTTTCTCTTTTATTTCCCCATTTTTCATTTTCCCATTCTTTCCATCTCCCTTTCTCTCCTTTTCCCCCCTTTCGATAATATAAAATCACAATTTACAGAAGAGGTAGGATGCGAGATGAAGCAAGAAAGCGGCCTGGAACAACCAAGTTCAAACACTGCCACCGACATCTACCCATTTTTTTTTTTTTTAGCAATTTAATTTTATCGTGACGCTGCACTTTTCTATACGAGTATGTCTTTTATGTTTGTCGTTTCCCTTTTCTTATTATCTCTTCATTCTTCTCTCCTCCCATCTCCTTCCTTTTCTTTCCCTTTCTTTTCTTTTATCTTAGTCATTTTTCTTTTAGTTTCGTTCCCCATTTTCAACAGACCCTCCCTCTCTCTCTCTCTCTCTCTCTCTCTCTCTCTCTCTCTTCATTTCCTGTACATCATTGTCTATCCTTCATATTTCTGTTTTTCTTTCTTTCCTCCATTCTCCACCATGTTACAACATTACAAGCTGCGAGACTCTCAGAAGGGAAGATGATGTAACAATAAATAAAGGTAGTGTTTTTTCTCATGAAGCGTCAACATAGAGACGATTTAATTTTGTTTTAAATTAGTTTGACATAGCTATAAAAGTTTGTTCAGTATAGTAAAGTGAATCTCTAATGCAAGAGATGCAACACTAATATGTGGTCCATTCAGTTAATTATACGCATCGTGTAACAATGGAATAAACTACAAGCTACAGTGATTAGTACAATAACTGTAGATATATTACAAATTTAGTATGATAATTACTAGGAGAACGTAGTCAGTAAATAACTGAGTTTATTTCCAGGCAGACGTGTATCCTGACGACAGTGAGACGAGTACAGTCAACCTCGTCTTCGCGGTACTCTACAGTACTTTGCCGGCTCCGTTTTTTCCTGGATGAGTAACCATCACAAAATACTCTCGTCTAAGCTGTACTTGGGACAAATGTTGATATTTCAAAAAAAAAGAAAAAAAAAACACTATCAACTTACTCTACAACCCTCATCACTGCCACAACCACCACCACCATCAAATCACCATCATCATTCTGAGAATCATATCACCATCAACAACTCCATTATAGATACAACATATAATATTTCCAATAAATTTAACTCATAACTGCCGTCATTATTATCTCTACTGTCATTACCATCATCATCATCATCACTACTACCATCCTCATCAGCTACTTAGATCTGGACATTACTACATAATTATTACAGCATCACAAACTACAAGAGAGGTAGGAGGTGAGATGAAGTAAGGTGGAGCGGCCTGGGACTCTACTACTGGTGTACCGCGTTCAGTCCCGCCAACACTTTGTCCTTCTTTTCTTTTCCTTATCATTTCTTTTCTCGGAATCTCCACACAAGAGTCTGGACAGCTACTGTATTTCCTCCGTTTCCTTCATTTTCCTTCCAATAGATTTTTCATCTTGGCACTATTTCTATATTTCTTCACTAATTCACCAGTTTCTCTCGCTCCTTCGACAATTTCATGGCACGACGCAGGTCCGTGCTCGACGAACGACCATGTTTAAACTCTACTCTTCTGTTGCTGTGTCTGGAGCTCTGCCAATCCATGTTTTAGGGGGACAGTGTAAGGATGGTTGTGAACATGACGCTGCTGCTGCTGCTGATGATGATGATGACCGGAAGTGCTTACTTGTCATTCTGATGAGACAACCTTCAGTAATACTTTGATTTCCATTATGATATTTCTGGATCCTACTTCTCTCTCTCTCTCTCTCTCTCTCTCTCTCTCTCTGTCAATACATAGATCGAAGCCACACCAAAACCAGATCAACCACATCAAAGCCACCACTGTATTATAACATCACAGTTTATAGTTCGTTTCAGTTTTCTCCTCCTTATCCTCATCCTTTCCTTCTCAACATCCGTCTTTGGATTCCATCCTTTCTTTTTTTGTCCTTAATTTCCCTGTCTTTATACTTTACATTTTTTGTCTTTTCTTTCTTGTCATCTTTCTATTTTTCTTTTGTTGTCCTTTCCTTCTTCACTCTATCACAGCAATAAATCTACAAGAGAAGTGGGAGCCAAGGTGATGTAAGGTGGAGCGGCCTGAGATTCCAACAATGGAGTCTGGAGTTCTACCCAGAGTCAAATAATGTTCCTCATTGTTTTTCCTCATATTCGCTTTCGTTCTTTGTCATTCTATACATTGGCGTTTATACTCCTTAAGTGTTTTAATATGTGTTCTTTCGTTGTGTCTTCTTTTTCCTCCTTTTTTTTTATTCTCTGTTCTTCATTACTTCTTATTCATTTTGCTTACTAATCTCCTTTTATCCTTTTTTTTCTGCTATGCATTTTCTTTTCCTTCTCTCATGCACTGTCATTATATTACAGGCCTATTCTTCTTGACCCTTACATGTGTAATTTCTTATTATTTTTATTTTCATCCATCTTCATATTTCCTTCTTGCTTTTCCTAACTGTTGTCATTTTCATTACATTACAGCATAACAAGCTACACAAGGTGTAAGAGCTGAGACAAAGTTAAGTTTTTTATCATCATCATTAACTTACTGTACATCCCCACCAAAAGCACCACCACCATCGCCTTCGTCGTATTACCATAAAAAAGCTACAACACCATGACCATCATCATAACCACCACACCGTCACCATCTACAGCAGTAACATTATCATCAGTATTATCACCATCACCGTTAGTTACATAGACCAGAGCCACCACTGTATTACGGCATCACAAGCTACAGGAGAGGCAGGGGACAAGATGGAGTAAGGTGGGGCAGCCTGGGACTACGTATAGAGTTTAACCAGCCTCCCATCTATGTTTCACATTCATCCTCCGTTTCGTGTTTCTTTCTCCTCATCTGCATTCCTTATCGCTTTAGCTCTCTATTTTCCTTCTGCATTTCTCATTTTTCCATTCTTTACCTCTCCCTCTCTCATCCTTTCTTCCTTTTTCCATAATATAGCAACATCTCAATATAAAAGAAGAGGTAGGAGGCGAGATGAGTAGTGGAGCGGCCAGGGACTCTACTGTAGTTGTCCCAAGTTCAGCCTTTGCCACTGATGTCTGTCCCCCCCCCCTCCCTTTTTTTTTTTAGTAGTTTAATTCTATTGTGAAGCTTCATTTTTTCTATAAATCATTAATGTTTGTCGTTTTCTTTTTCTCATCATCTCTCCATACCTCTTTCTTCCTGTATCCTCCATTTTGTTCCCTCATTTTCCTTTCTCTTAATAGTTCTCATCTACCATGTTTAGCTCAGTTTATTGCCTCTCTCTCTCTCTCTCTCTCTCTCTCTCTCTCTCCATTTCCTGTACATCTTTGTCTTTGTCTTTCTTCCACTCTCCGCTTTGTTACAGCAATACAAGCTGCAAGAGACTCATTAGGCGAGATGATGCCACGATAAATAAAGTTAATGTATTTTCTCTCATAAAGCTTCAACTCCGACATGATTTAATTCTACTTATAAACAAATTCGACATTAGTTATAAAAGTTTGTTGAAAATAGTGAATGATGTTGTGACTTGAATAGCGGGATGAATCACAAATGCAAGAGATGTAACACTAATGTATGACCCATCTAATTAATTATACGCGTCGTGTAATAATGAAATAAACAACCAGCAATGGTGATTGATGCAGTAACTTTAGATACATTACAAACTTGGTTAGATAAATACTAGGAGAGTATAGTCATGAACTAAATGAATTTATTTCCAGGCTGACGTGTATCCTGACGACAGTGAGACGAGTACAGTCAGCCTCGTGTTTCATGGTACTCCACTTTGCCGACTGCGTTCTTCCCTGGATGAGAAAAACATCACAAACTATTCTCGTCTAAGCTGTATTTTGGAATAACAAATGTTGTTGATAATTCAACTAAAAACCACCACCAACATGATCTACACTACAGTTCTCTTTACTGCCACTACCACCACCGCCATCAACATCACCACAATCATCATTCTGATAATCGTATCATCAAGAACAACATTACCCATGCAGCATACAAAATTTTCAATAAATTTAGCTCATAACTGACATCATTATTATCGCTACCGTTACCACCAACACTACCATCATCATCATCATCACTGCTAAAATCATCAGCTACTTAGATCTGGACATTACTACATATTAAAGCATCACAAACTACAAGAAAGGTAGGAGGTGAGAAGAAGCAAGGTGGAGCGGCCTGGGACTCTTCTACTGGTTTACCGCGTTCAGTCCCGCCAACACTTTGTCCTTCTTTTCTTTTCCTTATCATTTCTTTTCTCGTAATCTCCACACAAGAGTCTGGACAGCTACTGTATTATCTCCGTTTCTTTCATTTTCCTTCCAATTGATTTTTCATCTTGGCACTATTTCTACATTTCTTCACTAATTCGCCAATTTCTCTCGCCTCTTCGACAATTTCATGGCACGACGCAGGTCCGTGCTCGACGAACGACCATGTTTAAACTCTACCCTTCTGTTGCTGTGTTTGGAGCTCTGCCAATCCATGTTTCAGTGGGACAGTGTAAGGATGGCTGTGAACATGATGATGATGATGATGGTGTCTGAAAATGCGACCCATGTTTACTTGTCACTCTGATGAGACAACCTTCAGCAATACTTTGATTTCCTTTTTGATATTTCTAGATCCTGCTCACTTACTTTGTCTGTCTGTCTGTCTGTCTGTCTGTCTGCTGTCTCTCTCTCTCTCTCTCTCTCTCTCTCTCTCTCTCTCTCTCTCTCTCTCTCTCAGTGCACAGATCTAAGCCATAAATACGTTAAATCTAAATCTAGATCAACCACCTCACTGTGATGACGTAATACGTATGTTGTTTTTGGCACCATCATAGGATTTTATTCAGGTAAGATCCCCCTGGTAAAGCAGGTGTTAGTGTAGACGATACTCAACCCTTCCAGGTACAAAAGTCTACCGTAACCTGCATAAAATCCTCTGTTGTTAAAAAAAAAAAATAATAATAATAATAATAAGGAGGACATGAGACTGGTCAGAGTCTATCGGCCTGGGTCTAAGCAACCCAGGCACGGAGAGGCACCTGTTGTTTATCATCTCGTTTTTGTATTATTATCATGATGATGATGGTCATCATCAACACCAGCTCACATCATCACTTGCCAACACTACCACTATGTCCCGTTTTGTGTTTTTTAAGCAAATATTTTATTATTATTATGATCCTCATCCTCATCATCACATTCATCATTATCACCATTATCTATATCTTTATTATTATTATTATTATTATTATTATTATTATTGTTGTTGTTGTTTCCTTCTTTACCATTTCCTTTGTCCACTACATTACCTGCTAAGCTGCATTAGGGTAAGAGGCGAGACAGAGTAAGGTGGAGTGGCCTGGGACTTTACTACAGGTGTACCGAGTTCAGTTCTTATTTACTTCTAATTCTTTTTTTTTAACACTATATATTTTTTTTTCCTTTAACTTCTTTTACTCTTGTTTTTATTATATTTTCATTCATACTTTTCCTTTTCCTCCTTTCTTTCTTTCTCCTTTCTGTTTCCTTTTCATCATGTTATCGTTTTTATCCTGTCACTGTTTTTCTCTTCCCTTCACCATTATTTTCCATCATCAGGTGTGATGAGGTAAGGATAATATCATCATTACTATCGTCCATTACCATCACCCAAACCTGCACAATAGCATTAGTATTCATGCAATATTCATCAGCGTCATCATCATCATCTCCATTATCCAAACTGCTATCATTATCATCGGAACCAACCTCCATCATCTTCACTATCATTACAACTACCACTGTCATCATTACTTACACAGACATTATTATCATCATTATCCAATCACTTATTGTTTTATCGACAAAAATAACCTACATCATCACCCCCACCATGACCATTAGCTACATTAGATCTAGGCCACATCTACAGTTCGTCCACCTCAACATGGGAAAGGGTTTCGTCATTTTGCAGTGAATTTCCCGTACGTGAATTGTAGGGTAAGCCTACTACGGTTCTACATCCTTTCAGTAGCACTTGTTGATGACCAGGACCATATTATAGAGTCTTTTGTTACAGCTAAGCATTAACGTTGGAGACCTGGTAAATTTAGGTTATGATAAACTGGAGAGAATATGGCACCACATCCAGTGTTAATCTCTTGTTCTACCTCTGTATCCAGACTTGAGAGATGGCAATTTTGCGCCATGTTTAAGTGAACAGAATATTACACAGTATTCTGGTCTTTATCACTTGTTATAGCTCAAAGATCAAGGTGGAGTGATGGCAGTTTTAGGCCAAGTTAAAATGGGTAGAGTATTAACGCATTATAAACACCCAGGGAGGCAGGAGGCGATATGGAGATACGTAGAGCGGCCTGGCACTACTATACCTGTCTACACTTCCACATCGTACCTTTACACATCCTCTTTTAAGTGTTTGTTTTCATTCATCCTCCTATTTTTTTTCTTCTTTTCTATCGTTGGTTTTGAATTTCCCCCTTTTAATTTCTCATTTTCTTATTTCATTCTGTATTTCTTTTCACCATTTATCTTAGACACTTCGGTCTTGAACCTTTACTTTCTTCCGAAATTCATTTTCGCTTTTTCTTTTATTCTTTTTTGCCCTTTTTACTGACTGAACAATTATCACTCTTTCACAGAGAATGATTTTCAAAATACTGGTACCGTAGGTTTTGGAGTCATGGAGATGCAGTTTTTTGAAAGGAAAACTGTTAACTCAAAAGCTTAATCCAGAATTAAATCTTGCAAACAATATTTAGTGGATTGACAGGGTTTCTTTTCGGCTTCAGATGTTCATTACTCTTTGTTCCGTTGTCGGTGTCTGACCTGTCCTTTGTTGTCGTTGTACACCTTCCTTTACCAGCCCTATGCAGTACAGGACTCTAGTCTGGTCAGCTTAGTGTTCTGGGGGGTTTTTACTTACGATTGATGAGTTATGTTTTTGTGCATTATTTATATATTTATGTATTTTTGCGGAAGTGTTTTATTCTGTATTTAAACTATAAAAGAACCAGTGGTTTGTTAATTTTTCATTTTATATGTTCATTTCTTTTTTTTTTTTTCTTTCCGATCTTATCATTTAAGATGCTTAGCACCTCAGTCCACTAGGTCACATACAAGCGTGTATGATTACACCGGTGAATGGGAGGCAGGAAAGGCGAACGGAGTATTTTGACAATATGGCAGTCAGGCTCATCATTGTATTTCTTGTGAATGTCACTCCAGTTGCTTGATATTGTTAGTTATTCTCACAATTATTGTCTGTACTAAGTACGGAGACATTTTCATCTCTCATGTTTCTCAGTGATGGCAAGGCGCGGGGAATGACCTGCAACGCAATGCAAGGGTTAGATTATACTGCTTTTTTTTTCATGTGTTCCAAAAGTTAACCAGTGTTTCCATTTTTCCCCTTCCCTCTCATTTCTCGCACAGCATCCTAGTTAATAAAATTCTTCCCTCATTTCATGTCTTTTCATTCACGGGCATATCACTCTGAGTCAAAACAACCATTCCTTTATTCTCAAGTTGCCTTCATTTAGTAGACCTTGCTGCACAGAGACGCTGGCATTTTATTGGGTAAATGTCCATGATACTACACAAATAATATGTAAACAGCAAGTGTAAAAATGTTTATATATAATTCTGAGAATGTATTTTTTCTATTCACACCAGGCCGGTGACATGATGGGTGAGGTGCGAGACTACAAATTAATAGACGCTGGATTAGATCGCAGACTTGTAGTTGCTTTACTTTATTAATAAAAATCTTGTGGAATTAGACGCTTAAATACAGCCTCCGTTGTATTAAATTTGGGGTGGCTGGATAGCTCAGCCGGTAAGCTGCTGTATCCACGTACTTACCAGCGCTGGTTCGAATCCTCACAGTTTCTAATTTATTAATAAAAATGTTGCAGAATTAGACGCTTAAATATACCTTCCGTTGTATTAAATTTTGGTGCCAGAGTGGCACTTGCTGACCTGTGACTGGTCTATGATCGTCTGGGTGGGACTTGCTGACCTGTGACTGGTCTATGACCGTTTGAGTGGCATTTGCTGACCTGTGACTGGTCTATGACCGTCTGGGTGGGACTTGCTGACCTGTGACTGGTCTATGACCGTCTGGGTGGGACTTGCTGACCTGTGACTGGTCTCTGACCACTGTAATTCACAAATATAAAGACACACCCACCGCCAGGGCTTAGGGTCAATTATGAATTGAACTGGAATTGAGAAAAATATAAAAATAGAATTAATTGAATTGGACTTGATATCAATGAACTGATATGAACTGATGACTGAATTGATAAAATAATTTTTTTATCCTGTATTATACGAATTCATGATTGCACAATAATTAACTTACAATATGCTCAAATAAACAGTAAAATATACAGTTTGCTGTCACAAAAAAAGTTAAAAGTATATCAAATGAAGTACCCGTTAGATTACTGTTACTGGGTAGATTAAAACTGATTTTGAATTGAAAACATTTTAATTGAATGAAATATAGACCATAATGAATTGAACTGAATTGAATTGAAGATTTCTTTTTTTTTTTTTTTTTACGAATGAATTGAACGAAATTGGAACTGATTAATTCAAATTTTATTTTGAACTGGAATTGAACTGAAATGACAAAAATGAATTGACCCCAGCCCTGGCCACCGCAGCCATCCAAACCCTGCAGCCAAACAGCATCCTTCAAGAACCACCAGTAGATAGACTCCCCTTAGAATATTCCCTACCCTGAGAGACACGAGTACACCCAGCCAGACTGTGATTCGGCCACCACCCTTCACTGCTACAGTACCAACAATAAATACAACTTACACTGCAATGCACACCACCACACCACAAAACACCAAACACTCACCATGTGGACCACAATATCACCACACTCACCACATGCACCACAATATCACCACACACTCACCACGTGCACTGCAATATCGCAACAGGCAGACCTTCAACATAATAAAAAAACCACTGGCAGCGACTGTGATGGGTACAAAAACAAATGTACTATACAATCGTTGTTCTCGATCGGGAGCACCATACCTCACAAACAATAATACCCTACCAATTCGCTCACCACATTTCATTGATAAATCATTGTTATTTCCACATAAGCATGGCATTGTTATCTCCACAGCCATATCACCCACCACTACTGCCACCCTGCCCCATCATCCACCAGCATCTCTTCCTCTTCCCGTGACAATCAAAGGGCGAGAAGTGAGTGAAGGCAGTGGGCTGAGATGGTGGTGGCCGGTGAGGCAGTGTGTGTGATGGTCCTCAATGAACTGAAGTGGCCTGAATAGACTGAAATGATATGAATGAAATGAACTGATATTAAGGAACTGAGATTATCTAAATGGACGCAAGTGGACTGAATAAATTAAAATGACTTGAATTGACTGAAGTGATACTAATGAAATGAAGAAGTATATGGACTTGAGTGGCGTAAATGGTTTTAAAATATCCTAGATAATCTTGAACTGACACGAATATGAATATAAATTTAATTTTTTCCGATTGTTCTTACAATAAATTGAAATCTCTATATTGAACTGAATGGCGTGGAGTCGACCTGAATGGATGTAAAGGATGTGAGTAAACCTGGTGTGAATGAACGGGGACTGACATGACTGGGCCATATGGACGTGGATGGCGTCAAGTAGCCTGGTGAAAAAGACACGTAAATAGACGGAGGGCTGGGTTGTACAGTGTTCCTTGCATGGACTGGTGACATGATTAAGGTTATAAACAAAAGGATCATTGAACACAACTATGACATGAGCAGATTCAACGTAAGCAATGCTGTTGTCAAATATTGCAGTGATACTAGCAACTTTATTCAAGACAACGGAATTTTTGTGTTAGCCAAACCCTTGGTATGCCTGGTCAACTAGCGTACAACCTATTCAGCTTCTTTGACGTAAAGAATGTTGTCACAACTCTGGCCTACATTACTGAAGGCGATCATTGTGTCAGTACACTTGAAGTCGCGGGTTCGACACCCGGGCCGACCACTGGTAGGGTGTTTTTACCCCAGTCTGTTGGCACCTGGAAATGAAACAGGGACCTGGATGTGTAAAAGCGAAGGTAGCGTGGCACAGTGTGTGAGAATGCATAGGTGTTTTCCTTGTTAGTAACCCAGCTCCCAACACACAGAGTACGAGAATGTCATTATCTCGTATTTACTGAGATAAAACTAAAAATGACGATGCCCCCACGAGTGAATTATTTCAAACAAATAATCACCACACACCAATATCTGGCAGGGTGGGAGAGGGTGCGGTGGGTTTTTGTTGAAGGATGATTTGTGTTGTGACAGGTACATGAGGTTAGTGTGTTGTGGTGTGGGTGGCTGCATTGCGGTGTGGGCATAGTGGATTGTTTGTCAGTTGTATGTTGGGTTGGTATTGTAGCAGGGAAGGGTGAGGGCCACATCGTAGTCTGTCTAAGTGCCCTGGTGTCTCTCTGGGTAGGGTAGGATCTGAGGGGTGGATGTCTGATGGTGGTTCAGGAAAGATGTACGGTAGTTTGGAGGCAGGTTTTCCATAGATGTGGTGGCTGTGTGTTTTTGTAACTTACTGGGTATGTGTTTGTGAAGTGTAATGTTGGGTAGAGAAGTAGGGTTATTACTGAGGCATTCTGTACCATATGAGTGTTGGGGGGAGGGGGGGATGATGCAAGATGAAGTTACATGGACGGGATGGATCTAGAGATGAAGCAATGAATTGTGGTCCTTTCACACCGATGTGATCTCTGACTGGAATGAAGTACGAAGTTTTTTTTATTTCGGCCGAATCATTAACCTTGATTGCCTTGAACATTTCTAATTCCGTAGATTTCCCTTGAGTATAATCATCTGACATCAGCCGAAATTCGATGCTAAATAGCTCCTCTGTAGCGAAAATGATAATTCCTACACTCTATTACTTGCATCTTTCCACTTTCTCACTGCCATGGCTGGTTGGGAAGGCTGATCTGCCACGCAACTCACTCTCTGCGTTGAAACCCACCAACTGAATCGTTTTATGCAGCGTTTTATGTTATCGATTATGTTATCTTCCTTTGGTTTATCTTATTTTGTAAGTTAAAGTGAACTATAATATGAAGCTTCGCTGAATGAACCATCTTGTGTATGAAAAGCCTTGGACGTGAATGTGTGAATGAGCCGCTCCTGGAGATGCTCCGGTATCTGAATATAACCACAGAGAAGGAGGCCATAGAATGTCTCACATGCCTACCAGAATACCACTAAATGCTTATACGCTGACCTAATACTCGTTGGCCTACCACAGTTCTTAGAATTTTTTTCATAGTGATTTGTATTAAACACGTAACTCTGTCGTGAACGCATCCTGTCTGTTATTACATTCCAGCTAACGCTATACGTTTTAGTTCACCTAACACTATCGTGGACGCATCCTGTCTGTTATTACATTCCAGCTAACGCTATACGTTTTAGTTCACCTAACACTATCGTGGACGCATCCTGTCTGTTATTACATTCCAGCTAACGCTATACGTTTTAGTTCACCTAACACTATCGTGGACGCATCCTGTCTGTTTTTACATTCCAGCTAACGCTGGAATGTAAAAACGGTGGAGGAGTAGGGTTGTTACTGACTACTGAGGTGTTCTGTATCATGTGTGTGTGTGTGTGTGTGTGTGTGTGTGTGTGTGTGTGTGTGTGTGTGTGTGTGTGTGTGTGTGTGTGTGTGTAGCATATGAAAATTGACAGTAAAGAGCACAGTGAAATCATAAGAGATGATAACAAATAAGACTATGATGAGAAAAATCACAGTATGAGACCATATGGAAGGTCGGTAAGCAGAAGTCGAGGAAGACCGAGATAGATCGATTCGGTGCTCGACAATGAGTGGCTGGGGTTCTGTCTGGTGCTGTCATACCCTTCTATTAATGAAAGAAAAACATTCGCGAGCCGAATGCTAGTCGTCCGCCAGGATATGCTGTTGGCCAAGTCCAAAATTTGGCCATATCTTGATACCCTGAAGGTGTTGAGTTTGTAACTCAAGCTGTTTATAAGATGTAATGGTGTTAAAGGCGGGTTACGAAAAATACTTCACCTTTGGCAGGCATTTTGGTGAGCTTGACCTTGACCCCGAGTGCCCATTTTCGAACTCGGCCAAGATTTTGGCCATATCTCGATGCCCTGGGGGTTTCATGTTGATAGCTCAAGCCGTTAATGAGATATACTGGGAACAGATACACACACACACACACACACACACACACACACACACACACACACACACACACACACACACACACACACACACACACACACACAGAGGCAGGCAAAAATATTATCGCTCCAAGGCGGGAGATAAATGTTTATCTGTCTGCCACGCCCTCTCTTTACCTATTTACCTTTTATCTGTCTATGTCCATCTATTGTACCTTCTAGTAATAGGTTACCTTAACCCTTGCAACAAATGAGGCATCGTTTTCATTCTTTCTGTCTCCAGACGATAATATTTTAATCTCACTGCAGAACTCTTGTAGAAAATGGTTTTATGAAGGCTTTATCTAACCCCTCCACCTCGGAAAGTTGCTCCAAAGCTACATAAAATCATCTGAGGGTGTCAAGAATATAATAAAGAGAACACTTGAACCCTGCAACACCCGCCACCACCAACTGTCTAAGGCCCGAATATGACACGGTCCCGTGACCTTCACTCTCCCTAGATTGCTCTCCAAATAAAATTATTGTACTACATTGTTGTCTAATCCTTAACACTTCCAACAACTTTAATTCAAATAATATCAGTACTGTTTGTGTTAACTCTGCTGTATAACCTTGGTCTTTGACTTTTCCCTGTGACCATGAAAACTGACCTTTCCCTGGGACCTTGGCTTTTGACTGTATGTGGTCAAAATCGAATCCTTTTTTTCACGCCTTTGCCTCAAACATTCCACGAAGTTTGTTGTAAATCGAACAAATTATATATGTTGGCCTTCTCCTGTGACCTTGACCTTTTACAGTTCTATTGTCCCCAAAACAAGAGATTTACTCCTTCAGTTACTTTCCCGCATTGTCTAAGACTCGTTAAAATCGGAACAATTTGTACTGGGTATTTAGCTAACAATCACAAATACAAGTCGAACTTTGACATTGCCCTGCCTCATTCACCTGTGACTTACTTTTCTCAAAATTTAAACATTTCATTCTTGCCAAATGCTTAACCTTCCCATGTCTGGTCGAAACTGGATGAAGACTGTCCAAATTGACTTTGCTGAGTCAGTGTTTGACCCAGCCCTGAGATCTTCACTGCTGACCTGTTGTTCTCAAAAACTAGATCTCCTCACTCGCTTACACACAACCGATCAACCTGTTTGGCTAATATTGAATTTAATTACTTGTTAAAACACACACACACACACACACACACACACACACACACACACACACACACACACACATAAACGACACCCAACTATGCTTCGAGGGACGCAGGTGTAACAATACGTCGTCGAACTAAAGTGTTAAAATCGACTTCTTTCTCCCTTAATTTGCCATTCTTTTATCTTTGTCCTGCTTTTCATCTGTCAGTCTCAGACTCCGTTGTTAGCTGCCTTCTTTTATTTTTTTGTACTGCCCTTTCTTTCTCCTCCTTTGTTTCCTCCCCTTTGTTTCTTTCTTTTTTTATTAAACTTTTCTACTTTTCTTTCTTTCATAACTATACCTTAACGATAAAACTGCTAAGGAAATAGGAGCTGTGATGTAAGGCGGTGCGGTCTAAGATTCTAACAGAGGTGTCTTGAGGTCCACCTTGTTTAGATATTGCTCCTGTTTTTGTCACTCATTTTTTTCTTTCTCTTTCTTTTTCCCGTTGCATTTTTTATTCTTCTCTGTGTTCCATCTTTCAGGTTTCCCAATATCTGACCTTTTTCTTGACCCTTTATTATTAGTTTTTCATCTGCTCATCAACTGTAACCTATATAAGCGTCATCATCATATTCATCAACATCATAGTAGTCTTCTGCAAATCACCATCATTATCATCAGTCATCATCATTAGTCAAACAGTTAACATTATACTCGTCAGTGCCTATATCACCGTTAACATCATCATTTTCATCATTACAGTATGATAACCTACTGAATATCTTGATCATCACTAGCATCACCATCATTATCATCATAATTATCATCACCATCATCCATACAATTAATATTATACTCGTCAGCTGAAACCAACATCACCATCATCGTCATCACCACCACCATCGTCATCAATACCATAATTACGACCACTGGTTACAATTCAGCTAGCACTATATTACAGCATCACAAGCTACAAGATCACAAGCTAGGAGGCGAGATGAAGTGAGGTTCAGCGGCCTGGGACTCTACTACACCTGGACTGAGTTCACACCTTCACCCTGTCTTCGCATGTGTCCTCCTTTTCTTTATTTCCCTCTTCTTCTCCTTTATCTCCTTTTTTTTTTTTTTTTGTGTGTGTTTCTTCTTTCTCTCTTTCATTCATATCTCTCAGTTATTCTTTTCATTCCACTGTTCGTACTTTTTCCTTTTTCTTTCATATCTATATTCCTTTGTGTGTGTGTGTGTGGGGGGGTATGCTGCTTCCATTACCCATATATTGCTCTTTTACGTTTCTGTCTCCTCACTTTTTTCCCTTGCTATCTACTCTTCTTCATCATTTGGTTTCTTTCGTCTTTGCTTTCTCCATTAACACCATACGCAACACGAGAGGTAAGAGGCAAGATGAAGTAAGGTGGAGTGGCCTGGAACTCCACTACAGATGTAACTTTACAGTTTATATTTCATTTTCTTTCTTTCTCTTGACCTTTCTTTCCGTTTCCTTTATTTCATGTTTTGTTGCTTTTTCGTTCTCATCTTCTTTCTTTCTGATTCCTTTATTCTTTCCCATTCTTCGTTTTGTTTGTTATTTCCTTTCCCTTTTCTCCTTTCCTTCTAATTTTCATTTTCTTTTTGTTTTCTTCTGCCCTTCTTTATCCTTTCTTCTTGCTTTTCTTTACCTCTGTTCTTTCTTTCATTACTGTATACCGCAGCCAGAGAAGCAGGAGCCAACTTGATGTAGGGTGGAACGGCCTGACACTCAAATATAGGTGTCTGAAGTTCGACTCGACTCACTGGGATGCTCCTTTATTGGTCCAGCTTTCTCATTTCCTGTTTTATTTCTCCCATCTTTTCTTCGTTCATAGAACTTTTCCTTTTTGTTCTCCATCCCCACCTTTACCACTAACACAGTCTTCATCATCATTAAGATTCATTAAGTCATCATCATCATCATCATCATCATCATCATAATTATTCATACCTTTATTATTTTCATCCAAACCAATTGCCATCATCATCAGTATCATTACAACTACCATCATTATTCACTGTGATTGTCATCAACATCATTTTCCATTTATTTATTATCATAAAAAAAATAACCTACATTATAATCACCACCATCACCGTTAGCTACATTAGATTTAGTCCACCACTACAGTTCCTCCACCTTAACGCTGCAAATGTTTTCATTTTTCAGTGAATTTCCCGTAGCTGAATGGTACATTAACACTACTACTGCTCTACATCCTTTCAGTAGCACTTCTTCATGACTAGGACCATATTGTAATTTTCTTTGTTACACCTCAACATTAACGATGGAAAGCTGGTAATTTTAGGTTATGTGAAATTAAACAATATACAGCAAGATATTCAGTGTTACTCTTGTTCTAGATCTGCACCCAAGATTGAGAAATGTCAATTTTGTGCCATGTTTAAGTAGACAGAGTATTGCACCATATTCTAGTCTTTATCTCCTATAATAGCTCAGCAGTCAAGATGGAGAGATGGTAATTTTAGGCCAAGTGAATATGGGCAGAGCATTAAAACATAAACACCGAGGAAGGCAGGAGGCAATATGGAGATAGGTAGAGCGGCCCGACACTACTGTACCTGTCTACACTTCCACGTCATGCCTTTACACATCCTGTTTTACTTTTTTCTTTTCATTTGTCCTATATCAATCTCTGTCTTTTATTTTTCAGGTCTGTACTTTTGTTATTTTCTTCTTGATTTCATTCTTCTTACCTCTTGTCATGTTTATTTTGCTCCTTTACTTTCTTTCGTCATTAATTTTTACATTTCTTTCCTCTTTATTTATTTTCCCGGTCTCTCTCGTCGATATTACAGCATCACAAGGTACAAGAGGTAGGAGGCGAGATGAAGCAAGGTGGAGCGGCCTGGTACACTGCTACAGTTTTTTTTTTTTTTTTTTTTTTTATATGCGAGGAAGAAGGAACCAAAGGCTATGAGCCCGCAGTAACAGTTCCCTCTAAGAGAAAAACAAAATACAATAGAGAGCCAAATTCAAGATCCGATCATTTTGAGATGCCTGGACACACTGCGTTTGAAAGACTGGAGATCATAGGCAGCAGGAAATACAGACAGAGGGAGACAGTTCCAGAGCTGACCTGTTGCATAAATGAAAGACTGGGAGTAAAGGTAAACTCTTGCATTAGAGAGTTGGACAGAAAAGGGATGAGAGTTTGCTGCCAGACGGGTGCTACGCGCCCGTCGTAGAGGTGGAGAAATGCAAGCAGACAGTTCAGAGGAGCAGTGACCATTAAAGTAGCGATAGAAAAGAGATAAAGATGCAACAGTGCGGCGAAGAGACAGAGGTTGAAGGGAGTCAGTAAGAGGAGGAGAGTTAATGAGACGAAAAGCCTTTGACTCCACCCTATTGAGAAGAGCTGTATGTGGGGAGCCTCCCCACACATGAGAGTTGTACTCCACACAGGGGTGGATAAAACCCCTGTATAGAGTCAACAATTGTGCAGGGGTAAAGAAAGAGCAGAGTCGGCTTCGGTGTACTCAGATAACGCCTGTAGCTACTATTTACACCTCTCAATATTTATTACCACATTACTTTCCATCCTTGTCCTACATTTCACATTTTGCATCTGTCTCGTCTGTTTTTCCTCGTGTTTTCTTAGTTTCCTTCTTTGTTTCTCACTTTCTTGTTTATCCATTCATTTCTTTTCTTTCTTTCTCTTTCTCCTTTTCGTTCATTGTTTCGTTTCCTTTCTCTCCTTCTCATATATCATTTGTTTTTGCTCACTCAGTTTCCTTATCCCTTCCTACTGTCTTTGTTCATTATATTACAGCAATAAAGCAGCATAAGTAGGAGCCAAGGTGACGTAGGGTGGCGCCACCTGGGACAGAAGTGAAGGTGTCTGGAGTTCGACCTTGTTTATGCAGATGCCTCCTTTTCTTTTTCCTGTTTCTTTCACGTTGTCTTTTTCTCTTATTATACCCTGTTTCTTGTTCGCATTTCTTCTGTCCTTTCATTTTTTTTTCTTTAACATTTCTTGCATTATTTTCCTTCCTCTTTCCATCATTTGTTATCCACTCGTTCTTTTTACTTTACGTTTATGTCTCCCATTCTTGCTTATATATTACTCATTCTCCTTCTATTCCTTCCAATCGTGTTATTTCATGTTTCTATATTTTTTGCAGGTTTATTATTATTCCCTGTTCTTGTCTGCATGTGGCTGATGAGTCTGTTCGGCCAGACATAGGTTTAACAACAACAATAATCTTCTTAGTCCCTTTCTCTAATACACCGGTAGGCCTACTGCAGTATCACCGGCTTTAAGAGAGGTAAGAGGTGAGATGAAATGATGTTATCATCGGTACTAAAGTTTTGCACATCATAATTACCATGACCACTACACCACTAGCCTACCACATTAACCACCACTTTCACCATGATCATCATTATAATTATCCGAATAATTTCAGTCATTAAAATCAAAATCAACCGAATTCATCACCACCAACATTAACATCACCACCGTCATCATTATCGTACTTGTAACACCTCCAGCACAAGACACATTACATTAAACCACCACTGAATTACGGTGCATCACAAATTACAGTTCGTTTCATTGTTCTCCTTCTTAGCCTCATCTTTTCTTTCCCAGTATCCATATTTATATTCCCTCCTTTCTTTTTCTTCTTAATTTTTCTGTCTTTCTCCTCTTCATTTCTTCTTTCCTTTTATTCGTTGTCCTTTTTTTCTTCACTATATCACAGCGATAAAACTGCAGGAGACGTAGCAGCCAAGGTGATGTAAGGTGGAGCGGCCTGAGATTTCAACACAGGCGTCTTGAGTTCCACTCAGTAATAAAGGTATCGGATCCTTTTTGTATTTCCTTTTTTCCCTTCATAGTTCCTTCTCTTTCCTAGTATCAGCGTTTATACTCCTTATGTGTCTTACTGTGTTTTGTTTCGTCGTGTTGGCTTTCTTCTCTTTCATTCTCTGTTCTTCCTTACTCCTTATTCCCCTTTACTTACTAATTTCATTTACTCTTTTCTGCTACGTTTTCCTTTCCATTTCTCATTCATCATCATTGTTTAAATGTTTGGCTTTTTTCCCCCCTGCATGTCTCAGTTCTTATTATTATTCTTTTATTTTCCCTTCTTCACCTTTCGTCCTCCTCTTCCTTGGATTTTTCATTTTTTATTACATTTCAGCATAACAAGCACCAAGAGGCGTGAGAGGAGATGAAATAAGGATATTATGATCAGTATTAACATACTGTATGCTACAATCATCACCACCACCATAACCATCGCTGTCTCTGTCATTATCATTGTCATATATATCATGATTTTAAAAACCTTCATCACTGTGATGATCATCACAACCACCACACTGTCACCATCTACAACAGTAGCATCATCATCACTTTTATTATCAACACCGTCAGCTACATTAGATCAAAGCCACCACAATATTACGGCATCACAAGCTACAAGACAGGCAGGAGACAACTTGTAATAAGGTGGAGCGGCCTGGGACTATTGTGCGTGTACAGAGGTTAACCAGACTCCCTTCTATATTTCACTATCAACCTCCTTTTTGTGTTTTTTTTTCCTCATCTGCTTTCCTTATTGCTTCAGCTCTATTTTACTTCCGCATTTCTCATTTTTCCATTCTTTACTTCTCCCTTTCTCACCCATTCCTCCTTCTTCCATAATATAACATCACAATTTAAAAAGGAGGTAGGAGACGAGATGAAGTAAGGTAGCGGCCTGGGACTCTGTTACAGTCGTCCCAAATTCAAACTTTGCCACTGATATCTCCCTTTTATTTTACTTTCGTAATTTCCTTTTATCGTGAAGCATCCTTTTTCTATACAGCTTTTACGTTTGTTATTTCCTCTTTCTCATTATGTCTTCATTCCTCTTTCCTCCAATCTCCTCATTTTTCTATCCCTTTCTTTTGTTTCTCTTAGTCATTTTTTCTTTAGTTACGGTTTCCATTTTCAACAATTCTCTCTCTCTCTCTCTCTCTCTCTCTCTCTCTCTCTCCTGTACATCTTTGTCTATCGTTCTTCTTTCTGTTTTTCTTTCTTTCTTCCATTCTCCACTATGTTACAGCAATACAAGCTGCAAGAGACTCATCAGGTGAGATGATGTAGCGATAAATATAGCTATTATGTTTTCTCTCATAAACTGTAAACACAGAGACGATTTAATTTTACTTTTTAACAAGTTCGACATCATTTATGATTGTCTGTCCAGAGAGTGAATGATAATGTAATTAGAATAGTGTGATGAATCTCGACAACAAAAGATGCAACACTAATATGTGGACCCTTTAATTAATTACACGCCTTGGAACAATGGAATTAACTACCAGCGATAGTGATTAGTACAATAACTATAGATACATTACAGATTTGGTTAGATAAGTACCATACTAGGAAAGAATAGTCAGTAGCTGTTTTTTTTTTTTTTTTTTTTTTTTCAGGCTGACATGTATCCTGACGACAGTTAGACGAGTACAGTTAGTCCTCGTCGTTCGGGATACTCCACTTTGCCGGTTCCGTTTTTCCCTTGGTGAGAAAATAGTTACAAAGTACTCTCGTCTAAGCTATATTTGGGATAACAAATCCTATTGATAATTATAAAAAAAATAAAAAGCAGTACCAACCTACTCTACACTTCCATTCTCATCGTTGCCACTGACACCACCGGCATCAACATCACCATCATCATTCTGATAATCATATCATCATCAGCATCAACAACAACATTATACATACAATATGCAAAATTATAAATACATTTAACTCATAACTGCCATTATTATTATCGCTACCATCACCATCAAAACTACCATCATCACTACTACCTTCATCATCAGGTACTTAGTTCTGGACATTACTACATATTACAGCAGCACAAACTACAACAGAGGTAGGAGGTGCGATGAAGTAAGGTGGAGCGGCCTGGGACTCTACGACTGGTGTACCGCGTTCAATCTCACACCACCGATTCCTCCTTTTCTTTTCCTCATCAATTCTGCTCTTGTAATCTTCAAACAAGAGTCCGGACAGGAACTGTATTCCCTCCTTTTCTTTCTTCGTCCTTCCAAACGTTTTATCGGCTTGGCGCCATTTCTACATTTCTTCACTAATTCGCCAGTTTCTCTCGCCCCTTCGACAATTTCATGGCACGACGCAGGTCCGTGCTCGACGAACGACCATGTTTAAACTCTACCCTTCTGTTGCTGTGTTTGGAGCTCTGCCAATCCATGTTTCAGTGGGACAGTGTAAGGATGGTTGTGAACATGATGTTGATGATGGTGATGATGACGGGATGTGCGATCCAGTTTTACTTGTCACTCTGATGAGAAAACGTTCAGTAATACTTTGATTTCCCTTTTGATATTCCTAGATCCTACTCACTCTGTCTGTCTGTCTGTCTGTCTGTCTGTCTGTCTGTCTGTCTGTCTCTCTCTCTCTCTCTCTCTCTCTCTCTGTACACAGATCTAAGCCATAGGTACATTAAAACCAAATCTAGATCAACTACCTCATTGTGATGACGTAATACTTGTTTTGTTCTTGGCATCATCATAGGATTTTATTCAGGTAAGATCCCCCTGGTAGAACAGGTGTTAGTGTGGACGATACTCAACCCCTCCAGGTACAAAAGTCTGCCCTAACCTGCATAAAATCCTCTGTTGTTAAAAAATAAAAAAGAAATAAGGAGGACATGAGACTGGTCAGAGTCTATCGGCCTGGGTCTAAGCAACCCAGGCACGGAGAGGCACCTGTTGTTTATCATCTCGTTTTTGTATTATTATCATGATGATGATGGTCATCATCAACACCAGCTCACATCATCACTTGCCAACACTACCACTATGTCCCGTTTTGTGTTTTTTAAGCAAATATTTTATTATTATTATGATCCTCATCCTCATCATCACATTCATCATTATCACCATTATCTATATCTTTATTATTATTATTATTATTATTATTATTGTTGTTGTTGTTGTTTCCTTCTTTACCATTTCCTTTGTCCACTACATTACCTGCTAAGCTGCATTAGGGTAAGAGGCGAGACAGAGTAAGGTGGAGTGGCCTGGGACTTTACTACAGGTGTACCGAGTTCAGTTCTTATTTACTTCTAATTCTTTTTTTTTAACACTATATATTTTTTTTTCCTTTAACTTCTTTTACTCTTGTTTTTATTATATTTTCATTCATACTTTTCCTTTTCCTCCTTTCTTTCTTTCTCCTTTCTGTTTCCTTTTCATCATGTTATCGTTTTTATCCTGTCACTGTTTTTCTCTTCCCTTCACCATTATTTTCCATCATCAGGTGTGATGAGGTAAGGATAATATCATCATTACTATCGTCCATTACCATCACCCAAACCTGCACAATAGCATTAGTATTCATGCAATATTCATCAGCGTCATCATCATCATCTCCATTATCCAAACTGCTATCATTATCATCGGAACCAACCTCCATCATCTTCACTATCATTACAACTACCACTGTCATCATTACTTACACAGACATTATTATCATCATTATCCAATCACTTATTGTTTTATCGACAAAAATAACCTACATCATCACCCCCACCATGACCATTAGCTACATTAGATCTAGGCCACATCTACAGTTCGTCCACCTCAACATGGGAAAGGGTTTCGTCATTTTGCAGTGAATTTCCCGTACGTGAATTGTAGGGTAAGCCTACTACGGTTCTACATCCTTTCAGTAGCACTTGTTGATGACCAGGACCATATTATAGAGTCTTTTGTTACAGCTAAGCATTAACGTTGGAGACCTGGTAAATTTAGGTTATGATAAACTGGAGAGAATATGGCACCACATCCAGTGTTAATCTCTTGTTCTACCTCTGTATCCAGACTTGAGAGATGGCAATTTTGCGCCATGTTTAAGTGAACAGAATATTACACAGTATTCTGGTCTTTATCACTTGTTATAGCTCAAAGATCAAGGTGGAGTGATGGCAGTTTTAGGCCAAGTTAAAATGGGTAGAGTATTAACGCATTATAAACACCCAGGGAGGCAGGAGGCGATATGGAGATACGTAGAGCGGCCTGGCACTACTATACCTGTCTACACTTCCACATCGTACCTTTACACATCCTCTTTTAAGTGTTTGTTTTCATTCATCCTCCTATTTTTTTTCTTCTTTTCTATCGTTGGTTTTGAATTTCCCCCTTTTAATTTCTCATTTTCTTATTTCATTCTGTATTTCTTTTCACCATTTATCTTAGACACTTCGGTCTTGAACCTTTACTTTCTTCCGAAATTCATTTTCGCTTTTTCTTTTATTCTTTTTTGCCCTTTTTACTGACTGAACAATTATCACTCTTTCACAGAGAATGATTTTCAAAATACTGGTACCGTAGGTTTTGGAGTCATGGAGATGCAGTTTTTTGGAAGGAAAACTGTTAACTCAAAAGCTTAATCCAGAATTAAATCTTGCAAACAATATTTAGTGGATTGACAGGGTTTCTTTTCTGCTTCAGATGTTCATTACTCTTTGTTCCGTTGTCGGTGTCTGACCTGTCCTTTGTCGTCGTTGTACACCTTCCTTTACCAGCCCTATGCAGTACAGGACTCTAGTCTGGTCAGCTTAGTGTTCTGGGGGGTTTTTACTTACGATTGATGAGTTATGTTTTTGTGCATTATTTATATATTTATGTATTTTTGCGGAAGTGTTTTATTCTGTATTTAAACTATAAAAGAACCAGTGGTTTGTTAATTTTTCATTTTATATGTTCATTTCTTTCTCTTATTTTCTTTCCAATCTTATCATTTAAGATGCTTAGCACCTCAGTCCACTAGGTCACATACAAGCGTGTATGATTACACCGGTGAATGGGAGGCAGGAAAGGCGAACGGAGTATTTTGACAATATGGCAGTCAGGCTCATCACTGTATTTCTTGTGAATGTCACTCCAGTTGCTTGATATTGTTAGTTATTCTCACAATTATTGTCTGTACTAAGTACGGTGACATTTTCATCTCTCATGTTTCTCAGTGATGGCAAGGCGCGGGGAATGAACTGCAACGCAGTGCAATGGTTAGATTATACTGCTTTTTTTTTCCTGTGTTCCAAAAGTTAACCAGTGTTCTCCATTCTTCCCCTTCCCTCTCATTTCTCGCACAGCATCCTAGTTAATAAAATTCTTCCCTCATTTCATGTCTTTTCATTCACGGGCATATCACTCTGAGTCAAAACAACCATTCCTTTATTCTCAAGTTGCCTTCATTTAGTAGACCTTGCTGCACAGAGACGCTGGCATTTTATTGGGTAAATGTCCATGATACTACACTAATAATATGTAAACAGCAAGTGTAAAAATGTTGATATATAATTCTGAGAATGTATTTCTTCTATTCACACCAGGCCGGTGATATGATGGGTGAGGTGCGAGACTACAAATTAATAGACGCTGGACTAGATCGCAGACTTGTAGTTGCTTTACTTTATTAATAAAAATCTTGTGGAATTAGACGCTTCAATACAGCTTCTGTTGTACTAAATTTTGGGTGGCTGGATAGCTCAGCCGGTAAGCTGCTGTATCCACGTACTTACCAGCGCTGGTTCGAATCCTCACAGTTTCTAATTTATTAATAAAATTGTTGCAGAATTAGACGCTTAAATATACCTTCCGTTGTATTAAATTTTGGTGCCAGAGTGGCACTTGCTGACCTGTGACTGGTCTATGACCGTCTGGGTGGGACTTGCTGACCTGTGACTGGTCTATGACCGTTTGAGTGGCATTTGCTGACCTGTGACTGGTCTATGACCGTCTGGGTGGGACTTGCTGACCTGTGACTGGTCTGTGACCGCTGTAATTCACAAATATAAAGACACACCCACCGCCAGGGCTTAGGGTCAATTATGAATTGAACTGGAATTGAGAAAAATATAAAAATAGAATTAATTGAATTGAATTGGACTTGATATCAATGAACTGATATGAACTGATGACTGAATTGATAAAATAATTTTTTTATCCTGTATTATGCGAATTCATGATTGCACAATAATTAACTTACAATATACTCAAATAAACAGTAAAATATACAGTTTGCTGTCACAAAAAAAGTTAAAAGTATATCAAATGAAGTACCCGTTAGATTACTGTTACTGGGTAGATTAAAACTGATTTTGAATTGAAAACATTTTAATTGAATGAAATATAGACCATAATGAACTGACCTGAATTGAATTGAAGATTTCTTTTTTTTTTTACGAATGAAATGAATTAAATTGGAACTGATTAATTCAAATTTTATTTTGAACTGGAACTGAACTGAAATGACAAAAATGAATTGACCCCAGCCCTGGCCACCACAGCCATCCAAACCCTGCAGCCAAACAGCATCCTTCAAGAACCACCAGTAGATAGACTCCCCTCAGAATATTCCCTACCCTGAGAGACACGAGTACACCCAGCCAGACTGTGATTCGGCCACCACCCTTCACTGCTACAGTACCAACAATAAATACAACTTACACTGCAATGCACACCAGCACACCACAAAACACCAAACACTCACCATGTGGACCACAATATCACCACACTCACCACATGCACCACAATATCACCACACAATCACCACGTGCACTGCAATATCGCAACAGGCAGACCTTCAACATAATAAAAAAACCACTGGCAGCGACTGTGATGGGTACAAAAACAAATGTACTATACAATCGTTGTTCTCGATACAGAGCACCATACCTCACAAACAATAATACCCTACCAATTCGCTCACCACATTTCATTGATAAATCATTGTTATTTCCACATAAGCATGGCATTGTTATCTCCACAGCCATATCACCCACCACTACTGCCACCCTGCCCCATCATCCACCAGCATCTCTGCCTCTTCCCGTGACAATCAAAGGGCGAGAAGTGAGTGAAGGCAGTGGGCTGAGATGGTGGTGGCCGGTGAGGCAGTGTGTGTGATGGTCCTCAATGAACTGAAGTGGCCTGAATAGACTGAAATGATATGAATGAAATGAACTGATATTAAGGAACTGAGATTATCTAAATGGACGCAAGTGGACTGAATAAATTAAAATGACTTGAATTGACTGAAGTGATACTAATGAAATGAAGAAGTATATGGACTTGAGTGGCGTAAATGGTTTTAAAATATCCTAGATAATCTTGAACTGACACGAATATGAATATAAATTTAATTTTTTCCGATTGTTCTTACAATAAATTGAAATCTCTATATTGAACTGAATGGCGTGGAGTCGACCTGAATGGATGTAAAGGATGTGAGTAAACCTGGTGTGAATGAACGGGGACTGACATGACTGGGCCATATGGACGTGGATGGCGTCAAGTAGCCTGGTGAAAAAGACACGTAAATAGACGGAGGGCTGGGTTGTACAGTGTTCCTTGCATGGACTGGTGACATGATTAAGGTTATAAACAAAAGGATCATTGAACACAACTATGACATGAGCAGATTCAACGTAAGCAATGCTGTTGTCAAATATTGCAGTGATACTAGCAACTTTATTCAAGACAACGGAATTTTTGTGTTAGCCAAACCCTTGGTACGCCTGGTCAACTAGCAGACAACCTATTCAGCTTCTTTGACGTAAAGAATGTTGTCACAACTCTGGCCTACATTACTGAAGGCGATCATTGTGTCAGTACACTTGAAGTCACGGGTTCGACACCCGGGCCGACCACTGGTAGGGTGTTTTTACCCCAGTCTGTTGGCACCTGGAAATGAAACAGGGACCTGGATGTGTAAAAGCGAAGGTAGCGTGGCACAGTGTGTGAGAATGCATAGGTGTTTTCCTTGTTAGTAACCCAGCTCCCAACACACTGAGTACAAGAATGTCATTATCTTGTATTTACTGAGATAAAACTAAAAATGACGATGCCCCCACGAGTGAATTATTTCAAACAAATAATCACCACACACCAATATCTGGCAGGGTGGGAGAGGGTGCGGTGGGTTTTTGTTGAAGGATGATTTGTGCTGTGACAGGTACATGAGGTTAGTGTGTTGTGGTGTGGGTGGCTGCATTGCGGTGTGGGCATAGTGGATTGTTTGTCAGTTGTATGTTGGGTTGGTATTGTAGCAGGGAAGGGTGAGGGCCACATCGTAGTCTGTCTAAGTGCCCTGGTGTCTCTCTGGGTAGGGTAGGATCTGAGGGGTGGATGTCTGATGGTGGTTCAGGAAAGATGTACGGTAGTTTGGCGGCAGGTTTTCCATAGATGTGGTGGCTGTGTGTTTTTGTAACTTACTGGGTATGTGTTTGTGAAGTGTAATGTTGGGTGGAGAAGTAGGGTTATTACTGAGGCATTCTGTACCATATGAGTGTTGGGGGGAGGGGGGGATGATGCAAGATGAAGTTACATGGACGGGATGGATCTAGAGATGAAGCAATGAATTGTGGTCCTTTCACACCGATGTGATCTCTGACTGGAATGAAGTACGAAGTTTTTTTTATTTCGGCCGAATCATTAACCATGATTGCCTTGAACATTTCTAATTCCGTAGATTTCTCTTGAGTATAATCATCTGACATCAGCCGAAATTCGATGCTAAGTAGCTCCTCTGTAGCGAAAATGATAATTCCTACACTCTATTACTTGCATCTTTCCACTTTCTCACTGCCATGGCTGGTTGGGAAGGCTGATCTGCCACGCAACTCACTCTCTGCGTTCAAACCCACCAACTGAATCGTTTTATGCAGCGTTTTATGTTATCGATTATGTTATCTTCCTTTGGTTTATCTTATTTTGTAAGTTAAAGTGAACTATAATATGAAGCTTCGCTGAATGAACCATCTTGTGTATGAAAAGCCTTGGACGTGAATGTGTGAACGAGCCGCTCCTGGAGATGCTCCGGTATCTGAATATAACCACAGAGAAGGAGGCCATAGAATGTCTCACATGCCTACCAGAATACCACTAAATGCTTATACGCTGACCTAATACTCGTTGGCCTACCACAGTTCTTAGCATTTTTTTCATAGTGATTTGTATTAAACACGTAACTCTGTCGTGAACGCATCCTGTCTGTTATTACATTCCAGCTAACGCTATACGTTTTAGTTCACCTAACACTATCGTGGACGCATCCTGTCTGTTATTACATTCCAGCTAACGCTATACGTTTTAGTTCACCTAACACTATCGTGGACGCATCCTGTCTGTTATTACATTCCAGCTAACGCTATACGTTTTAGTTCACCTAACACTATCGTGGACGCATCCTGTCTGTTATTACATTCCAGCTAACGCTATACGTTTTAGTTCACCTGAAGGTTAGTAAAGGAGCCTAAGAGTGTCAATATTCTTTGGAATCCTGCTGATCCAAACTATGTGGTTAATACCAAGGTGCAATATGTCAATTAGTGGCTGCAGAAGTGCTGCAAAGTATCCTATGCTGGCAAATTACCTGCCTGGCATTGTACTTTTGCTGCTACACGAGATCTTACTAAGGTACACAGGAACCTAAGGGGAAGAACACGACAAATCTTTAGGTCTTAAATAAGCAGTTTACAAAAAGGTCATTTGCAATTTACGATGGAAGATTTCAGCTTTAACAGTCTCACGTCTCATTCCACCAGAGCGCCCGATAACGGGAGCAAGATATTGTTTAGTGTGTGTGTGTGTGTGTGTGTGTGTGTGTGTGTGTGTGTGTGTGTGTGTGTGTGTGTACGAAGAATAAAGTGAAATTTAGAATGCAGATGACGGTGAAATCATACGAGAGATGATAAGAAATAAGACTATGATGAGAATAAGCACAATATAAGACATGATGGAAGAGTGGATAGCAGGAGGCGAAGAGGACCGAGATAGATCAACTCGCTGCACAACACAGAGTGGCCGGGGTTCAGTCTGCTGGTTTCATATTTTTCTTTTAAACATCTGGTTATCTATTAGCCAGTCTCCCTTTTTTGTAATTATAAATTTTTCTATCTAAATCCGCCTATTGTACTGTACCTTTCATGTTAGGTTATCTTAACCCTTGCATGAAATGACGTTTACTTTCCATTCTTGATGCCTCCAGACGATTATAAACGATTATATTTTAATCATCTGGCAGACTTCTTCTAATGAATGGTTTAATGAAGGCTTTATCTAACTCCTCTGGCTTGGAAAGTTGCTCCTAAACTGAACAAAATCGTCTGAGGGTGGCAAGAGTAAAATGAACAGAGCACTTGACAGTGCAACACCCGCGACCACCACTGATTTTCAGCCTGGATATTTGACACAGCCCTGTGACCTTCACTATCGCAAGATTACTCTGCAAATTAAGTTACTCTACTTTATTCTTGAATAATCTTTAACCATTCCAACATCTTTGAATCACCTTTGAGCTGACCTTGCTGTGTAACCTTGGCCTTTGACCTTTCCCTGTGACCATGAACTTTGACCTTTCCTGGGACCTTGACCTTTGACTGTTTGTGCTCAAAATCGAGTCCTTTTTACTCATGCCTTGTCCTCATCCATTCCGCAAAGTTTGTTCTAAATCGGACAAAATCTTTACGGTAACCTTGCCCTGAGACCTTTTACAACACTATTGTCCCGAAAAACAAGAGATTTTCTCCTCCAGTTACCTTGTACCACTAAATGTGATTGCTTAAAATAGGGGCAGATTTGTATGTTTTATTTTGTTAACAATCACACACACACATGGTGAATTTTAACATTGCCCTGTGTCCTTCAACTTCGCTTGATTTTCTTCAAAACTGAACCATTTCATTCTTGCCTGACCCTTAACGCTTCCAAGTCTGGTCATAATTTGACACAGACTGTCCAAGCTGATTTTGCTAAGTCAGTGTTTGACCCAGCCCTGTGATCTTGACCTTTGGCCTGTTGTTCTCAAAAACTACATCTCCAAATTTGCTGACCCACAAACCATCAACCTGATTCGTTAAAATCGAATAACACACACACACACACACACACACACACACACACACACACACACACACACACACACACACACACACACACACACACACACACACACACACACACACACGACACCCCACCTTACATCAAGGGTCACAAGTGTATAAATAGGTCATTGAACTGAACCCGTCATTTTGACCTAAAACTGATCCCTTTCTCCCGTATTTTGCGATTCATCTAATCTTTCTCCTGGTTTTCTTCTTCCAGCTCAAACTCCATCTTTCGCTGCCTTCCTTTCTTGTTTTGCCCCTGTCTTGTCTTCCTCTGTTTTTCTCCTTTTCTTTCCTTTTTTATTCTTCCTTTCTTTTTACTTCTCCTTTCTATTTGTCTCTCGGTCTCTTTTTTTCTTCACTGTATTACAGAGATAAAACTACCAGGGAAGTAGGAGCCAGGGTGAAGTAAGGTGGAGCGGCCTGAGATTCTAACAAAGGTGTCAAGAGTCCCACTTTGTTTAGATAAAGCTCCTTTTTTATCATTTTATTATAATTTTTTTCTTTCAGACCTTTTCTTTTTTTCCGGTTACATGTCTTAAGCTTCTTTTTTTTCCTTCCAAAGTTCTTTCACGGTGTCTGACCTTCTTCCTTTTCCCTTTGTATCTACTGTAGTTTTTTTTTATTCCTCTTCCCCTTTTATCTTTGTTTCATCCCTCTCTCTTCCTTGTATTCTCTTTTGTAATTCTGATTTTTTTACAGATTTTGCATTTGTTCTCTTTCTCTTCCTTTCCTCATATTTGTTTCCCTCTCTGCCTTTTTCACATTATTATTATTTTTTCATTTCTTTCTTCACCCATGCTTTCTTCATTATATTATGTAATCACCATCACAAACTACAAATAGCTAGGAGACGAGATGAACTAAGCTTGTCATCATTATGGTTACCTACTGCTTATAACCATCACCATCACCAACACAACCACCACCATCATCATCATCATCATCATCATCTTCAACGCAAATATCATTATACTCGTTATCTGTAACCTACTCGTACAACAGCATCACCATCATCATATCTATAACCATCACAGTAGCCTAGTACATACCACCACCACCACCACCACCACCACCACCATCATGCTTCATGCAATTATCGTTTTACTCGGCATTTGTAACCTACAGCATCATTGCCATCATTATATCCAGCAAGAGCATTGTAACCTACTGTATATCACCATCATCATCACCATCCATGCAGGTAACATTAAACTCGTCAGTTGTAAGTTACATCATTTCCATCATCATCGTAGTAACCTACTGCCACCACCCTCACCACCATACCATCATCATCATTCATCTATTTAACATTATGCACATCATTGGTAATTTACATAATCATCATCTTCATCATCACCGTCCTCATCAGCATCACTGTTACCAGCATTAGGTACGTTAGATCACAGCCACCACTACATTACAGCATCACAAGCTACAAGAGAGGTAGGAGGCGAGATGAAGTAAGGTGCAGCGGCCTGGGACTCTACTACACCTGTACTGAGTTCAAACCTTCACCCCATCTCCAATGCTTCCTTTTCTGTACTTCACTCTTCCTTTCCTTTATCTTCTTTCTCTTTTCCTGAGTTTCTTTTTCTCTGTCATTCCTATCTCTCACTTTTTCTTCCGTTTTCATTCCTCTGTTCTTACTTTTTCATTTCTCTTTCAAAATTATAATCTTTTTTCTTGGGGGGATGCTTTTTTATGCAAATAAGAAGAAACCAAAGTACAGGAGGCCGCAAAGTTCTTCACTCCAAGAAAAAACAAAACAAAAAGATAGCCGGGAGCAAAATTCAATATCCGCTCATTTTGAGATGCCAGGACACACTGCACTTGAAAGACTGGAGATCATAGGCAGTAGGAGATACAGACAGAGGGAGACCGTTCCAGAGTTGACCTTTTGCATACATGAGGGACTTAGAGTAACAGTTAACTCTTGCATTAGAGAGTTGGGCAGAGAAGGAATGAGAGATTGTTGCTAGACGGGTGCTATGTGCCCGCCATAGTGGTGGAGGGATGCAAGCAGTGACCACTAAAGTAGCGATGGGAAAGAGATGAAGATGCAACAGTGGGGCGAAGAGACAGAGGTTGAAGCGAACCAGTAAGAGAAGGAGAGTTAATGAGATGAAAAGCCTCTGACTCCACCTTGCTGAGAAGAGCTGTATGTGGGGAGCCTCCTCATACTTGTGAGTTGCACCCTACACAGGGGTGGATAAAACCCACGTTTAAAGCCAACAACTGTGCAAGGGTAAAGATTGCCCAGAGTCGGCTAGGCACACCTAGTCTCTTGGGAGCAGATTTTACAATAGAGGTAATATGATCCTTCCAAGATTAGTCTCGAGAGAATGAAACCCCAAGTATATTTGAAGGAGATGAGTTAAATTTTGAAAAAAAAAAAAAAAAAGAGAGAGAGAGAGAATACTCCTCCAGAAGATTTCAATGGGTTGTACAGTAAGACTTAAGAACTGAGATTTTGATGCGTGAAAAACAAGGTTACTTATACCTTTATCGGAGATACGAGCCAAGTCAGACATTACGTGTGCTACAACTTCAACCCTTGTTTGTTAAAGTAACTGTTGAGTTGGATGCTGCAGGAAGCGAATGGAAAGGTGATGGGTGGAGTCATAAGCGTATAAGTGGATAGGATTAGATGTACAGTTTAGAAGGTCGTTGATGAATAGAAAGAAGTGAATTGGTGATAGGACAGAGCCCTAAGGAATACCACTATTGATAGCTCTAAAAGAAGAATGGTGGTCATCTACAATAACAGCTATAGAACGACCAGAAAGAAACTAGAGAAAAAGACACAGATAGAAGAATGGAAACTGTAAGCGGGCAATCTGGAAATTAAAGATTTATGTCAGACTCGATCGAAAGGCTTTGATATGTCATGAGCAATGACAAAGCTTTCGCCAAAGTCCCAAAAGGGGATGACCAGGAGTTCAAATGGTAGGTGAGATCACCAATGGAGCGTCCCTAGTGGAACCAATATTGACGATTGGAAGGAAGGCTGTCATGGGAAAGGAGCTTTATAATTTATTTTGTTGTTGTTAAAGAATAGACTCAAAAACTACTGAAATACAGGATGTTACACCAACTGGGGGTGAGTTTAATGACTGGGAATGGTCACCCTTCTTTGGGACTGGCTGAATGAGATAAAACTCCCAGCAAGATGGAAACGTACAAGTTGACAGACAAAAGCAAAAGAGTTTAGCGCAGAAGCACAGTTCTTGAGGACAACAGGAGAGACCCGATCAGGCATATAAGCCTTCGCAGAATTGAGGCCATTGATGGCAGAAAATACATCAGTTGAAGAAACTTCATTGTCAGTCATAAGGAAGTCAGAGAGGGGAAGTGATGGAGGAACAGCACCAGAATCGTCTAAGATGGAACTGGAAGAGAAATTCTGAACGAACAGTTCTCCTTTATCAGTAAAAGAAATAGCTACAGAGCCATCAAAGTGGAGAAGAGGATATGATAAGGTAAAATTGTTAGAAAGGTTTTGGCAAGGTGCCACAGGGAGTGGGAAGAATTAGGGATGGAGAGTTCAAAGCATATGAAATTATGTTTAGCACTGCGAAGCACAGAATTAGCACAGTTCCAGGCAAAAACATGAACGTGATGAGATTCCGGGGGTGAAAAGGTCCTAGTACCTTTTGTAGGGTTTCTCCTTCTTGTAGACAGCATTTGAAAAAGCATGATTAAACCAATTTTTTTTTTCACTAGTCACGTGATATGAGAAAGGAATGCATGCTTCCATGCCCAAGAGAATAACCTCCAAAATGTGAAAAACACACTCAGATGGCTCCCGCATATGGAAGCAATAATCATTCCAGGGAAAATCAAAGAAGTACTTCCTGAGGGCCTCCCAATCAGTATCTCCAAAGTGCCACAGCCTCCACTTCCTGGGAGGGTCCACAGGCCTAGCTGGGGTGAAAGAACACTTCAGGTTATAAGGTTGTGTGAGGAGCCCAACAAAGAGAAAGATTAACAGCGTAATCAGAAGGATGGATTAATTGTTATGAAGAGGTCAGGTATATTGGAACTCCCTCCAAGGTGGTCAGGGATACGAGTATGGTGCTGTACAACCTGGTGTAGGTCATTAAAGATAGAAAAGATTTAGGCTTGCTCACCAGGTGGATCAGTGAAAGGAGAGGAGAGCCAAAGGTGGTGGTGAACATTGAAATCACATAGAATGAAGATTATAATGTTCTTTTACGTTTCTGTCTCCTTAGTTTTTTTTCCTTACATTCTCCTTTATTACATCATTCGTGTTCTGTCGTCCTTGCTTTCACCACCAACACCTTAAGCAACAAGTGAGGTATGACACAAGATGACGTATGGTGGAGCTGCCTGGATTTCCACCATAGGTGTACATACCAAGTTAAGGCCTTTACTGTTCAAACATCACTTTCTTTCGTGCTGTCTTTCTTCCCTTTTCCTTCATTAATTTCATGGTTTGATTCTTTCTCGTTCTCCTTATCTTCCTCTTTATTTCTAAGTTTCCTTCATTCATTCCCTTTCTTCCTTTTGTTTGTCATTTCCTTTCCCCTTTTCTCCTTTCTTTCACCTTTTCATGCTTTGTGTTTTCTTTTTTCTTTTGCTTTTCATCTCTCTCTCTCTCTCTCTCTCTCTCTCTCTCTCTCTCTCTCTCTCTCTCTCTCTCTCTTTCTCTCTCTCTCCTTTCCTCGTTCATTACATATTGGCGCAATAATTGATCAAGGGAAGTAGTAGTCAATATCAAGTAAGGTGTAGCGGCCTGGCACACAAATATAGGTGTCTGCAGTGCCACCGTAATCAACAAGATGCTCCTTTACTGGTCCATCTTTCGCATTTCCCTTTTTCTTTCTCTTTTTCTTTTTCTTTATACTACTTTTGTTTCCAGTTCTGCTTAGTTTCTTTCTTCTTTTCATTTCTTCTTTGTTTCCTCTTTGTATCTTATTTTTCTTCATCTCTCATCTATAACTACTTTTTTGTCATTTTCACTTTTTTCTTAATGACACATTTTCTCTTTTTATTTTTCCCTTCCTCCTCCTTGTTGGCCGTTTGTTCTCATCTTGTTGAAGCTTCACAAGTTACAAGAAAATGAGGAAGCGAGAGGACTTAAGGGCATTATCATCCTTGCTAACCTACTGGACATCAGTATGTTCACTACACCACAACAACCATCATCATCTTAGCAACTGTCCATAAAATTAAGCTCTATCATTAAGACTAACCTAGACACTCATCGCCATCACCAGTATAATCAGCATAATTAACTTATATGATCATTATTACTGTCATCATCATCATCATCATCATCATCATCATCATCACCTCCACCACTCTTAACTACATCACATTAATGCCACCACTATAGTGCATCATCACAAGCTACAAAAGAGGTTAGAGGCAAGATAAAGTAAGGTGGAGAGGTCTGGCAATCCACTACACCTGTACTGAGAGCAAACCTTCTCCAGCTTTTTTTTTTTTTTTTTTCTCATTCATATATCTCTTGCTATTTTTTTTGTCTTCAGTCCCCTGTCCTTCGTCGTTTCTCATTTTCATTTTCTATTTATCAATCATCTTTCTATCTATGCATCTATGTATTTATCTATCTATGTATCTCCTACAGCCGGGGTTCGTTCTACCGATATCATTCACCATCAATACGATGACTCTATTTATACTTTGCTTCTGGCATCACCATAGGATTATATTCAGGTAAGATCCCCCTAAGAGAGAAGGTGTTAATGTAGACGATACCCAACTCCTCCAGTTACAAAAGTCTGTCCTAACCTGCCTGCATAAAATCATCAGGACATTAGAAAAATAAACTGAATAGCAAGAAGGAGATGAGACCTGGCAGAGCCGAACGGCCTGGGTCTCTATACCGGAGGCCAGGAGTTCATACCTACCACTATATTTTCTTTTCTTTTGTCACTATTTTCCTTCTCAACGCCACTATAACCATTGTCATCATCATCATCATCACTTACATCACTATTCAACGTCACTAACACATTCACCATTACTAATATGTAGATCATCATCAAAATTAACGTACTTCACTGTTTTGCGTCACTACACAATTGCTATTATTAGTTGTGTAGAAATCATCGTTTTTTTTCTTCTGTATCAACATCGTCATCATTATCACAATCATCATCATCAGTTTCCGTATAATCATGATTACCACCATCAGTAATAAGCAACAACCAGTATCACAACCACCACCGCAACCATCATCATCATCATCATCATCGTCATCATCATCATTTTCTTTCTTTCCAGTTGTCTTTTCTTCTGCATTATAGTACATCATCACAAGGTACAAGAGAGGTGGGAGGGGATATGAAGTAAGGTGCAGCGGCCTGGCACTCCACTACACCTGGTCTGAGTTACAACATCCATTCATTTAGTACACTTCTGTTTTTACTTAAACATTTTTTTCTTTTTGCTTCATTTTCTTTTTCTCCATTTATACATCATTTCTTTCTTTTTCTTATTTTCTGCTTCATTCTTCTTTCCCTTCTTTTTTTCTCTTGTCTTCTTGTTACCTCTAATATATTTCCCCTTCAAATAGCCATTTCTTTCATTTTCTTTCTCATTTCTCTAGTTTATCTTCATTATCTTTCTGTCTTTTTCTTATATTCTCTCCTTTCCTTCTTTTTCTTTCTCCATTATACCACAAGCTACAGGAGACGTAGGAGGTGAAATGGAGTAAAATTATTGTCATCATTACTAACCTTATCACCACCACTACCACTACCACCATCATCATCGTCATCATGATCATGATCATCATCATCATTATTATAATCAAATTATTATCATCCATACGAACCTCCATCACTACCATGTTCATTATAACCAACACCAAGAGCATTGTTCACATAATCATTATATACATCATTATCCATTAAGTAATTGTTTTACATTCAAAACTAACCTACGTCATCATCATCACCACCATCACCATCAGCTACATTAGATTAGGCCGACACCACCACAGTTCGTCCACCTTAACTTGGCAAAGATTTTCGTCATTTTGCAGTAAATTTCCCGTAGTTGAATGGTAGATTAGGACTACTACGGCTCTACAGCCTTTCAATTGCATTCCTTCATGAATACGACTGTATTCTAGATTCTTCTGTAACAGACAAAGATACTCGGCTATGGTAAATTGTACTGAATATAGCAAGATATCCAGTGTTTAATCTCTTGTTCTAGCTCTGCACTCATGATTGAAAGAGATGGCAATGTTGCGCCATGTACAGTATAAGTAGACAGAGTATTATACTATATCCTGCTCTTCGTCTCTTGTAATTGCTCAGCACTCAAGATGGAGAGATGGCGATTTTAGGCCAAGTTACAATGGCCAGAGTATTAAAGCATTATAAACGCCCAGAGAGGCAGGAGGCGATATGGAGATAGTAAGAGCGGCCTGTCACCACCAATACCTTGTCTTCACTTCCACATCATACCTTTACACATCATTTTATATGTTTAATCTTATCCATCGAACTTTTCTTTCTTTACTTTTGAATTTTCTCATTTTCTTTTTAACCCCCCCTTTGCGAACCGAGCTGAGTGGTAATGTTTTCAGTTGCGAGGTTGGCTGGCTGGCTTTGTTTGTGTGTGTTTTACATCCTGAATTTGCGTCAAATCAGAGATGGAGGTGCAAAATTATGTGCCGAGGAAAAACACTCCGGCTACGCAGGTGGTGAGATCCCATCGTGAGATGGATGCCAGTTTGTCTCATTTTCTTTGTTTCTTATTTTCTTTTCTTCATTCTCTCATCTTTTCTTTCAGCGTTTTTTGTTCCCTTTACTGTTCTTTGTCTTTCTCGTCGATATTACAGCATCACAAGGTACAAGAGGTAGGAGGCGAGATGAAACAAGGTGGAGCGGCCTGGAACACTGCTACAGGTGTACTCAGAACACCTGTACCATTTATCTATCTATCTATCTATTGCCAGACGCCTCAATCCCGTTTGGGGTGGCCACAAGCAAATCGTCTCTAAGTCGCCCTGTCCCCCGCCATTTCACTGCCCTGCTCCCAACTCACACACCCCTCTCTCATATACCTCTCCACCCCATCCCTCCATCTCATCCCCGGCCTCCCCCTCCCTCTTCCCCCCTCCACCTCACTCACATACACTCTCTTCGTCAGTCTTTCACCCTCCATTCTCTCCACATGGCCAAACCACCTCAGTGTGTTCCTCATAACGCTTCCTATCACATCCACATCCACACCACAACGCTCCTTTATATCCTCATTCGTCAGCCTGTCTCTCCATGTGACTCCACAGGCTCCTCTTAAATAACTCATTTCCACTGCTCTCACTCTTCACTTGTTTCCTTCCAACAACGTCCAAGCTTCACTTCCATACGTTAGAGTTGGTATCACAATACTGTCATGTAGTAACTTTTTCACTTCCATGCTCACTTCCCTGTTTCTTATCACTGCTTTCAAAGAACCAGCAACCTTTCTTCCCTGCTGTACCCTTTCAAGCACTTCACCCTCCAAACCTCCATCCTTACTCATCACACTACCCAAGTACTTAAACGTATTCACATTTTCCAATTCCCCACCATCCAACCTCGCTGTACATTCACTGACGTCACCCCTCTCAAAGACCATCACTTTACTCTTCCCTACATTCACCTTTAGATTCCGTTTCTTACACACTCTCCCAAACTCATCCACCAAGCCTTGCAGCTCCCCTTCGTCTTCACTCAACAACACAGTATCATCTGCAAACAACAGTACAGGGAGTTTCCAAACACTATCCTCTCTCACCAGGGCCACTCCAACATCCACTACCCTACCTTGTACCTCTTTTATTACCCCATCCATATACAGATTGAACAACCATGGAGACATGACACATCCCTGTTTCAACTCAACTTTCAAAGAGAAAAATTCACTTAGTTCACCATCCACACGCACTGCAGCCTTCGCACCATCGTACATACTCTTCACAGCATTCAACAACTTCCCATCTACTCCATATATTCTTAACACTTTCCACAATCCTTGTCTATCCACCCTGTCATATTCTTTCTCCAAATCCATGAAAGCCGCATACAACTTCTTTCCCTTCTCTAGAAACTTTTCCACTAAAGATCTAAGAATGAATATCTGATCTACACAACCTCTTCCCTTCCTAAAGCCTCCCTGTTCTTCTCCAACTAATTTCTCTGTTCTTTCTCTAATTCTGTCAATAAGTATCCTACCATACACTTTTCCCATTATACTAAGAAGACAAATGCCTCTATGATTACCACACACTTCTTTTTCCCCTTTTCCTTTGTACAAGGGAATAATTATACCTGACTTCCAATCCTCCGGGACTCTACCTTCCTCCCAGGCCAATCTACACATCTTCCACATCCATTCTACTACTATCTCTCCCCCATACTTCAGCATTTCACCACACACTCCATCAATTCCTGGGGCTTTCCCCGATTTAACTTTCTTCATTGCTTCCACAACTTCTATCCTACTGATTTCTTCCTGTCTTCTCACCTCCCTCCTTCTCCCAGCCATTCCCCAGCCACTTATACTTGCATTACTTCCATCCTCTACGTTCAACAATTCCTTAATTTGTTCTCTCCATCTGCTCACTTTTTCTCCCTTCTCCACTAGTAATCTACCATTTTTATCTTTCACTCCCCTGCTAACTTCACTTCCACCCTGTCTTACTCTTTTCACCTCTTTCCAGAACATTTTCTTACAGTCCCTCCACTTTACACTCAAGTTCCTTCCAAATTCCTCATCCACTCTCTTCTTACTCTCTCTTACTAATCTTTTCACCTCTTTCTTTCATTCTCCATATAATCTCTCTTCCGCCTCTCAGCTTCTTCCACGCTCCTATTTCTCATCCATTCATTGTATGCTTTCTTCTTTTGTGACACAGCCTGTCTTACCTCTTCAGTCCACCACGCTGTTCCTTGCACCTCCCTCTGTCTTCTCTTCCTTCCACACACCACATCACTTGCTGCACATATTTCTTCTGTAAATATCCTACACACACCTTCCACGTCTCCCATCTGCTCCAATTCATATTTCCAATCTTTCCTCCACTTCTCTCTTATACTCTGCCTTTTTCTCATCCTCTTGTAACCTTTCCACTCTCCTTGCAACTACTCCTTCCTCTCGTCTTTCCCTTCTTCTTTTCTTCCATCTTACTTGAATCCTAATTCTGGCCACCACCAAGTAGTGGTCAGAAAGTCCACTCCCCCAACCTCTATAAGCTCTTGCATTCATTACACATCTTCGCATCCATTCATTCACACACACATAATCAATCATTGCCTTCCTTTCATTCAGTTCACCACCCACCCTTCTCATCACTCGCCATGTATACCTGTGGCTCATTTTATGCCTGAAGAGGGTATTGGCTATCACCAACCCCCTCCCAGCACAAATGTCCACTAACGCACTACCATTCTCATCTATCTCAGCAGGCACACCCCACTCACCAACTATTCCATCCACCTTCACATTCCCAACTTTACCATTCATATCACCGATCAAAAACACTCTCTCATTCCTTCCAAACTTTTCCATGCACACTTCTACATTTGTCCAGAACTCTTCTCTCACTCTTCTAGCACGATCTTGGGTTGGCGCATACACACACAATCGCCCACATTTGTATTCCTATTATACTAAGAAGACAAATGCCCATTTATACCTTCTTTTATTTTTTAACACTTTTCTTTCTATCCTTCTCCTACATTTCACAGTCATTTTCGTCATCTATTACTCTATTTTCTCCCTTTCTTCCCATTTTCTTTCTTGTTTGCCTTTTCCTTCTTCACTATATTACGACAGGAAAGCAATATGTGAAGTAGAAGCAAAGGGGAAGTAGCGGGGAGCGACCTGGGACGCAAATGAAGGTGTCGAATTCCGCTCCTCCTCGTGCTGGAACAAGGTTGGGTGTTATGTTCTTAGATGTGTGTGTGTGTGTGTGTGTGTGTGTGTGTGTGTGTGTGTGTGTGTGTGTGTGTGTGTGTGTGTGTGTGTGTGTGCGCGCGTGCGTGCGTGTGCGTGCGCGCGCGCGCGCGCGCGTAGCTACCTGGGACGCAAATGAAGGTGTCTGGAGTTCCACTCCTCGTGCTGTTTTTTTTTTTTTTTTTTTTTTACCACCTAGCGAAACGGGTCGATGTTATGTTTTTCGTATTGTGTGTGTGTGTGTGTGTGTGTGTGTGTGTGTGTGTGTGTGTGTGTGTGTGTGTTAACTTAAGTGGTTGTTAATCGATTTTAGCCAAACTTTGTTGAAACGTGGAGAAGGAAAAAGGGAAGGAATAATGAATAATTTCACAGTGCTATGAAATGGTTATGCTACATTAAGGTAGAAAATAGCAGGGGGAATAATTAAATTACATGAAAGATATGAAGATCTATCTATCTATCTATCTATTGCCAGACGCCATAATCCTATAAGGGGTGGGCATTTGACTTTGAGTTATTTGTTTTACGGGGAGGGGCACTAACCCTCCACCAACCCACTTGCTGACACTTAGGGGGCACGTATGGTTTGGTTATAATGATAATGATCATGATAATGAAATTTTTATTTGGTCCATAGAAATGCAGTTACAGAAAATTCCTACTATACAATATATGACCCACCTCTTTGATGAAAAATTTCATCATATAAGAGCCAGTGAATATTTTATCTATATAAATGCTTTCCATCATTGGATTATTCTGGGACACTGAGAGTCAACAGGTAATATATAAAGAAAGAAACATTCATATAGTTTCAAGCTTTGTTATGTTGATTGTCAATTGTATTAATTATACTTACTGGCATTTGATAACCAATTATTGTTGAGACAAAGTTGTACGGAATTATGAGCTACATAGGATTTTATGAGGTGCTTTTTTAGACTGTTTTTAAAATTATCTAGACTCCTTTTTTTTACTATGTCGTCTGGCAGGGAATTGAATATTTTTGCACCATGATATCTAATATTACACTCATAAAAGGTACAACTAAATGTTCATTAATTCTATAATGGTATCTGGTAGGTGGAGTGGGGTACAAAGAATGAGTAATTGTAAATGAGTCTATTAATGCATTTGTACACATTTACTGCACGTACCAGCTCATTGATTTCTTTCAACTTCAGTATGTTATTATTATAAAATATATCATTTGTATGCTCATAGCGGCCTACCCTCTCGATTGTCCTCATGATTTCCTTCTGAGCTGTTTCTAAAAATTTCAGAGCTGTTTTACTTGCCGCTCCCCACACTGCAACATTCGTGGCCTTTCCTCTAACTTTCACTCTGTTGAGCACCACCTCTCCTTCTCTAAACCTCACCTTCTTTTTCTAAATGAGACTCAGCTGTCTGGGGCAACTGACAGCAAACCCTTTTCTGTATCCTCCTACTTTCTCTATACTCATTTCAAAGCCAAAGGTGGCTGTTGTGTATATATACGCAACGACTTATCTTGCTCTCGTGTTCCTGAACTCGATTCTTCTGAATTCTCTACACTCTGGCTTCGGCTTTCCTGTCATTCTCTGACTAAATATATCTATGCTGTTTACTTATCTCCTAATTCTACTATCAAAAATTCTTTGACTATCTTTCTTGGACGATGGAACACATTCTATCCATTTCTCCTTTCTCTGAAATCACCATTTTAGGAGATTTCAACGTTCGCCACCACTTTTGGCTCTCCTCTCCTTTCACTGATCCACCTGGTGAACAAGCCTACACCTTTTCTATCCTAAATGACCTAGAGCAGCTTGTACAATACAGCACCCTAGCCGTATCCCTGACTGCCTTGGAGAGAGCTCCAACATCCTTGACCTCTTCCATACAACTAATCTTTCTGCTTACACTGTTAATCTTTTCTCTCCGTTGGGCTCCTCCGATCACGACCTTATCACCCTAACCTGCCCTATTACTCCGGTATGGCCTGCGGACCCTCCAAAGAAACGTTGTCTGTGGCACTTTGAAGCTGCGGATTGGGAGGCCCTCAGGCAGTATTTCTTTGATTTTCCCTGGAATGATTATTGCTTCCATGGCCGGGAGCCATTTGGGTGTGCCTTGTGCATTACGGAGGTTATTCTCTTAGGCATGGAAGCATACTTGCCATTTGCATATCCTTTGACTAATGCGCGAAAGCCTTGGTTTAATCACGCTTGTTATAATGCTGTCCACAACAAGGAGAGGTCCTATAAAAGGTACCGGAGCCAACCCACCCCTGAATCACATCTTTTATACGTTTCTGCCCGGAATTCTGCTAAGTCTGTTCTGAGCTGTGCTAAAAATAATTTCATCTGTACTAAAGACTCAACTCTCTAACTTGAATTCTTCCCGCTCCTTCTGGCACCTTGCCAAAAACATTTCTAACAACTTTACCTCATCATCCTTCCCTCCTCTTTTCTACTCTAATGGCTCTGTAGCTATTTCTTCTACTGATAAAGCAGATCTCTTCACCCAGACTTTCTCCTCCAATTCCACCTTAGACGATTCTGGTGCTGTTCCTCCATCACTTCCCCCCTCTGACTTCCTCATGGCTGACATTAAAATTTCTTCAGCTGATGTATTTTCTGCCATCACAGGCCTCAATACTAATAAGGCATATGGGCCTTATGGGGTCCCTCCTTTTGTTCTCAAGAACTGTGCTTCTGTGCTTACACCCTACCTAGGCAAACTCTTTCGCCCTTGTCTATCAACTTGTACCTTTCCTTCTTGCTAGAAGTTTGCTCTCATTCAGCCAGTCCCAAAGAAGTGTCACCACTCCCAACCATCTAACTATCGTCCGATTGCTTTTACATCCTGTATCTCAAAAGTTTTCGAGTGTTTTCTTAATAGAAAAGTTTAAAGCATCTTTCCTATCACAACCTTCTTTCTGATCGTCAGTATGGGTTCCGTCAGGGAAGCTCCACAGGCGATCTTCTCACCTACCTTTCAGACTCCTGGTCATCCTCCTTTCGGGACTTTGGCGTAAGCTTTGCCATTGCACTTGACATCTCAAAGACTTTCGATCGTGTCTGGCATAAATCTTTAATTTCCAAACTGCCCTCTTATGGTTTCTATCCTTCTATCTGTGCCTTCATCTCTAGCTTCCTTTCTGGTCGTTATATAGCCGCTGTTGTAGACCGCCATCGTTCTTCTCCTAGATCTATCAACAGTGGTGTTCCTCAGGGCTCTGTCCTATCACCAACTCTCTTCCTTTTATTCATCAATGACCTTCTGAGCTGTACATCTAACCCTATCCACTCATACGCTGATGACTCTCACCTTTCCATTCGGTTCCCGCAACGTCCATCTCAGCAGCTACATCACCAAACAAGGGATGAGGCCATGGCACACCGAATGTCTGACTTGGCTCGTATCTCTGACTGGGGTAAAAATAATCTTGTTATTTTTAATGCATCAAAGACTCAGTTTTTGCACCTATCAACCCGACAAAGTCTTCCACAGGTATACCCACTAATGTTTAATAATATTCAGCTTAATCCTGCGTCATCCTTCAACGTGCTTGGGGCTTCATTTACTCAGGACTTATCTTGGAAAGATCATATTACATCTCTTATAAAATCTGATTCCAAGAGATTGGGTGTGCTAAGCCGACTCCGTTCCTTCTTTACCCCTGCACAACTGTTGACTCTATACAGGAGTTTTATCCGCCCCTGCGTGGAGTACAACTCTTATGTATGGGGAGGCTCCGCATATACAGCTCTTCTCAATAGGGTGGAGTCAAAGGATTTTCGTCTCATTAACTCTCCTCCTCTTACTGACTCCCTTCAACCTCTGTCTCTTCGCCGCACTGTTGCCTCTTTATCTCTTTTCTACCGCAACCTCAATGGTCACTGTTTCTCAGAACTGTTTGCATGCATTCCTCCACCTCTACTCGTACGACAGGCGCGTAGGACCCGTCTAGCAGCAAACTCTCATCCCTTTTCTGTCCAACTCTCTAATGCAAGAGTTAACCGTTACTCCCAGTCCTTCATTTATGCAGTAGGTCAACTCTGGAACTGTCTCCCTCTGTCTATATTTCCTGCTTCCTATATTATCCAATCTTTCAAACGCAGTGTGTCCAGGCATCTCGAAATGATCGGATTTTGAATTTGGCTCTCTCTTGTATTTTGTTTTTCTCTTGGAAGGAACAGTTTTACGGGCTTGTTGCCTTTGGTTCCTTCTTCCTCACATAAAAAAAAAAAAAACTGTTTGACAATATGCTAAATGTCCATACACTAATGAGTTATATATCAAAATCACTGATTGTTTGTTTAATTCATTTCTCGTTTAATATATAATGCCACAGTACCTTGACACTTTATTTCTAATTTAGATGATATGCTTATTCTACAGTAATCTATTGTCCAATACTATACCCCAAAATTTGGTTTCTGTTACTTCTTTAATGCTCTTATTATTGGTAACTACTTGAACATTGTAATTTATTTTCTTATGTCTGTGAAATACAGTAAAGTAAGTCTTATTTATACTGAATGTTTAATTATTGGCCGAAATCCACTGCACCACCTTAGATATTTCTTCAGTTAAGATATTTGTAAGACTGTTTATATTACTGTGGCTTAAGTAGAAAGTACTGTCGTCAGCAAATAGTACATGTTTTAACCTTTTCGTTGCTTATGTGATATCGTTGAGGTAGATTAAAAATAATACAGGCCCTAGGATCGAAGCTTGTGGCACACTACATTTATTTCGGTAGTGGAAGATGCTTGATTATTAAAATAAACAAATTGTTTACGATTAGCTAGATAACTCCGGAACCAATCAAGTCCTCTCCCTGTAATACCATAGTGCGTCAATTTCTCAAGTAATATTGTATGGTCCACTGTATCGAAAGCCTTGGTTAAATTCAGAATAAGCCTACAGTGAACTCGTTTTTATCAAAGGCAGACAAAATGTGATCCGTGAAAGACAAAAGAGCATCTTGTGTGGATCTCCGTCTACGGAATCCATACTGATCATCGGACAGCATACCTCTTTCCTCTAGAATATCAATTATTCTGTTACAAACTGACCTCCCAATAGTTTTACTTAAAGAAGGCAGGACCGAAACAGGCCTATAATTTTCAGGTGTATCACGAGGGCCCGACTTGTGTATTGGTATTATTCTCGCTAACTTCAACTGATCAGGAAAGATTCCAGTGGCAAAAGACAAAATACATATATGGGTTAAAATAGGACACAAAATTGTTATGGGAGTGACTATTATCACCGCACAGTGATATTAAAGGTGACGTTATTATCACAGCGCGGTGATATTACAGGTGACGTTATTATCACAGCGCGGTGATATTGCTGGTAACGTTATTATCACGGTGTACGGACATTGGCTAAGTGTTCTGAGGGTAGTGAAGGGGGATTGGGAGGGAGGGATATCAGGAGCTTTGTTTATCACTGGTAGTAGTTAGAGGCCAGTGAAGGGGGAGTAGGGAGGGAGGTGGTGAGAGGGTAAGGAGGGGAAGTATTGAGGGAGGGATTTCAGGAGCTTTGTTTATCGCTCAGACAAGTAGTTACAACATCAGGGTAGTGAAGGGGGATTAGGAAGGGAGGTGCGGGGACGTGTTTTGTAAACAGTCGCCTCCACTCCCGCCACCGCAGTATAGTCTGGCGTTCGACTCGATAGTATCAGTGACCTGCTGACCTCAGCCAAGGCAACATGGAGGAAGACAATTACACAGAAGATCCAGATTATCCTTCTCCTACCAGGCAAGACAACATGGAGGAAGACACTTACGTAGAAGTTCCAGATTATCCTTCTCCTACCAACCATGAGCCAAACGACATGGAGTTACACACGTCAGCAGAACCACAGGAATATCCAGCTAGTTCATCTGCTGACTACGGGCAAGACGACATACAGGCAGACACATGTACCGGTACAGACACAACATCTGTCTTCAGGGATATTTTCTCCACTGACACGTTTAACTCTTTTGTAGAATTTGACTACTTTTTCAAGAAATATCAGAATCACACAGGGTCCGTGTTAGAGTGAAGTCTTCTAGCTCCGTTATCAGTGAAAATAAGCGTCGTCAGCAGCAAATCCCTGTCGAACTGAAGTACGGCTCTGTTTCATTCGTGTGTGTACACTACGGCAGTCCGAAACGGAAAGGACTGGGTATAAGACAAAAACAGCGATATCTTCCATGTGGCTGTAATGTGTTGGTGGCACTAACAGCAAGAAAAAACAAGCTGGTTGTCACAAAGACGTATCTGCAGCATAATCATGAGGTCAGTGTAGCTTTACAGCCCTTCTATAGCCAGAAACGCAGACTGACAAGTTTGGAGATGGGAGACGCAGAGGATGTAGTGAAACTTAACCCAGACAACAAGCAATTAAAATCCTTCCTCCAGGGTAAATACCATAAAGCAGTAACCATGCAAGATGTACGAAATTTGAAGCGGAAAGTGCAAAGTGAGGATGGAATGTCAGACATCGGTAAGTTGACAGAAATAGTGTATGAAATTGTGGATGCAGGAAAAGGAAAGGTAGATATATCAGTGGATGAAAGTAGGGCCATCCAAATGATTGCATTTGCTACTAATGAGATGATAAGCATGTACTGTAAATATCCAGAAATAATTTTCATGGATGGAACTTACAAAATTAACAGATATAATTATCCGCTCTACATGATTCTTGTCCAAGACAACCTAGGTCGTGGCAGGGCTGTCTTTTACGCATTTGTAAGGAGTGAAACAGCAGACATAATGCGGAGGTAATGTCATCATTTTGTAGGATGATGGAGAATGTAAACCAGACCAAGACAGTTATGACTGACAAGGACCAGAACGAAATTCAAGCAGTCCGTGCCTTACTTCCGAAAGCAGACTTGTTACTTTGCAAATTTCATGTCCTGAAATATTTCAAGAAAAAGGTGTCTGAATTTGTGCTTCCTGTCACTAAAAAGAACGAAATTTTTGGTACTCTGAAACAACTTGTCTATGCCCATAATGAAAATTCCTTTCGGTCTACCTTGTCTGTGTTACAACAGCAAGATTCCAGTATGTTTCAATATATATGTACAAACTGGATAAGCTGTAAAGATATGTGGGCCACATACCTACGGTCTGCTAAGTTAACATTTGGAAATGACACTAACAACCACATTGAAGCAGAAAACGGTAAACTAAAGCACTTCCTAACATCAACTACATCGATGTCTGAGTGCATACGTAAAATTATGCTTCATAATTCCATCTTAAATGATGAGCGAGCCTACAAGCAGTTTTTGCAGACATGTACATCCGTTGAATATGGAGTTCATGATGTTCTATTGAACAAATTATACAGTCAGTTCACGGAACATGCAGTTAAACTCATGATGAAACACCATAAGTTATCCAAGCCCTCAGATTCTTTATCGATCACATTAGATTCGCCTGGCCTCTTTGTTGTGAAAATAGGGTCTACTGACCAAAAAGTAATGAGAAAGGGTGAATCTGGTGCTGAACTCAGCTGCTCATGCACTTGTTATAGTCAACATTTCTTGCCATGTAATCACATTATTGCCGTTGTAAGACAAGAGAATATTGATGTTTCAACTATCAGCATGCAGTCCCGATGGCGGAAGGGGAATACACTGATTCCTGCAGTGGCTTTAGAACCCAAGACCTCCATCATGCACATTACACGACCCCAGTGTCCAATGACCCCTGCCCAAAAATTCCGAGAGAGTCAAGAGACAATGCAGCGCCTCACAGCAGTGCTAACTAATAGTGGAACTGAAGTGTACAAAGCACGACTTGATATGCTGAAACGTATTCTTACTTGCTGGGAACAGGGTAATGATTACCAGTATGCTGCTAGTCCACAGGTGTCAAGCACATCAGCTTCACCGACGTTACACACATCAGCTTCACCGACGTCACACACACCAGCTTCACCGACGTCACACACACCAGCTTCACCGACGTCACACACACCAGCTTCACCGACGTCACACACATCAGCTTCACCGACGTCACACACACCAGCTTCACCGACGTCACACACATCAGCTTCACCGACGTCACACACACCAGCTTCACCGACGTCACACACACCAGCTTCATCGACGTCATACACACCAGCTTCACCGACGTCACACACACAAGCTTCACCGACGTCACACACACCAGCTTCATCGACGTCATACACACCAGCTTCACCGACGTCACACACACCAGCTTCATCGACGTCATACACACCAGCTTCATCGACGTCACACACACCAGCTTCACCGACGTCACACACACAAGCTTCATCGACGTCATACACACCAGCTTCACCGACGTCATACACACCAGCTTCATCGACGTCACACACACAAGCTTCATCGACGTCATACACACCAGCTTCACCGACGTCATACACACCAGCTTCACCGACGTCACACACACAAGCTTCATCGACGTCACACACACCAGCTTCACCGACGTCACACACACCAGCTTCACCGACGTCACACACACAAGCTTCATCGACGTCACACACACAAGCTTCATCGACGTCACACACACCAGCTTCACCGACGTCACACACACAAGCTTCATCGACGTCACACACACCAGCTTCACCGACGTCACACACACAAGCTTCATCGACGTCACACACACAAGCTTCATCGACGTCATACACACCAGCTTCATCGACGTCATACACACCAGCTTCATCGACGTCACACACACCAGCTTCACCGACGTCATACACACCCGCTTCATCGACGTCACACACACCAGCTTCATCGACGTCACACACACCAGCTTCATCGACGTCACACACACCAGCTTCACCGACGTCACACACACCAGCTTCATCGACGTCACACACACCAGCTTCACCGACGTCACACACACCAGCTTCACCAATCACAACAGCAGATTCACAACGACTACAGTTAATGAATGCTCATCTTCCTACGGTAAAAATGAGGGGTCGTCCTAAAGAGTCAAAGGTATTAGGACGATTTAATCATTCTAAAGTTGCTAAAGCTGGAGTCAAACGGAAAACAAGTAAGCAGTCCACAAAAGGAAGCAAGAAAGCGATAATTAGTAGTGATTCAAATGATGCGTAATGTTCTGTATACCACTGCCACTAAGACTGTTTAAAACTAGTACTGTTTAAATCTTACTGTGGCCTAATATTCAGTATGGAATATGGAATAAATGTATTTTCATAAAATACTTTTTGATTTTAATATGTAATAAATGTATTTTTATTAAATACCTTTTGATTTTAATATGGAATAACTGTATTTTTATTAAATACCTTTTAACATCCTATGATGGCAATTGATAAGTAACCATAAATTATTTCAGATTCTCGGTTAAAATACCGAAAAACATATGATCACCGACCGGTGATAATAAAGCCATTGTTCATTTCACTGTGCGGTGACTATAATGGGATCAGTAATATCACTGTACGGTGATAATACACAGCCAAAATATTAGCAAAAAAATATTACCCCGACTCAAACTAAGTTCATATTTTCCTGAACTTCAGATAAATGAGCCGACTTTCAAGGAAGTCACTACTGACGAAATCAACAATGTTGTTATGAATATTCGTGATTCAGCCGCTGGGCATGACAATATTCCTGTGAAAGTGCTGAAGAGGTCTATAACAATTGGCTGTGTGTATTACGAATATTCATAACAACATTGTTGATTTTGTCAGTAGTGACTTCCTTGAAAGTCGGCTCATTTATCTGAAGTTCAGGAAAATATGAACTTAGTTTGAGTCGGGGTAATATTTTTTTGCTAATATTTTACCTATATTGGTAAAATAGTCATTGATTGAGTTAGCAGTAATATTTTCTGTGTGATTAAGTTCAGTGTGCACTTTCCTCATTAATACTGAATTTATTATGTTCCAAGTCTTTTTAGAGTCCCTTGCCGAGTTCGCTAGTTTACGTTTATAATAATTTGCTTTAGCAGTTTTAATTGATTGGGTTACTTTATTTTTTATTTTATGATATATGTCACCATATGTAATCGGTTTCTTTAGATATTTACGTTGTAAGCGGTTGCGTTCTTTAATCATAACTTTAATTTCATGCATTATGTATGGTTCATCCTTATATATTTGCTTTATGCGAACTGTCTTTTCTAGGAAACATTTTTCGGAAATGGTTAAAAATTTCTGATAAAAGTAATCGAAGCAGGTTACGAAATGGCTGGTTTTATAAATGCAGGACCAATCTACTTTTATTAGTTCTTGTTTAAATCTCTCTATATTGTTATCCGTGAAATCCCTATATCTTTTAATAATTTTCTTGGCTGAGGGCTTTATATCCAGCGAAAACGCCGAAAATATGGAAAAATGGTCTGAGATATTACAAATATATATACCATTAGCTATATTTCTGCTAATGTTATTATTCCAAATTTGATCGATTAATGTAGCTGAATGGCAGGTTACTCTAGTAGGATGTATTATTGTAGTATAGTAGACTTTACTATTTATTAATAACATCAGATCTGAAGTTAATTTGTAAGTTACATGTTTTATTTGGTCAATATTAAAGTCTCCCATTAAATAACAGGTTTTCTGTTCCCTTTCTATTACATCGAGAAGGTGGTTCAGCGAGTCTAAAAATTGGTCAGCATTGCTTTGAAATCTTTGATAAAGAGCTCCTGTTGTGATGTTCTTAGTGTGAGATTTAATTTCAACAAATAATGTTTCACTATAATGTTCTTTTCTTTTCAAATCATGCCGCTCAATCGGTCGATGAGAAGACAATACATACAGCACCAGACCACCACTATTTCGAGACACATTGTTAGTAAACATAGTATAATTCGGAACGGAGCACAGGTGTTCGATACTCGAGGATAGTTTCGTTTCACAAAATGCAATTGCATTAAATTCATTTCGAAAAAAAAACATTTCACATTCTTCCAGAATATTATCAAACTTTCCTGGTACACTGTTTGTATTAAGTGATAGAATTTTGAAATTTTCTTTTTTAATTTTATCTATAGCTTGGTTTATAGAATTAGAAGGATAATAATCACGTACTAGTTCGTTCAAACCTGGTGAATCATAAAGAAAATTGTCTGGATCATTAGCAATGTCCATCTACGGAAGGCAACATCTGATCATAATTGACGTTCTTCATTTGAGGTAATGAGACACTTATATTATTATGATCTTGGGAATTTTCACTGTTGTTTAAGTACCTTAAGAAATCTCTGTCGTCCAAGTCTACAAACGGAAAAACGAAACCTGAGTTAAAGTCCACCATTACTTACGGCTACACCTTCCATGAACTTTCTATTTTTTGCTCTTTGGTCTCCTAGGCCTTTTCATTGTCTCCCGAATGGGTTTGGGTACGGCCAGATCTGAAACCACTCTGCTGGTGTCCCTTGGCGGTGTGCGATTGTCATTTATTCCGTCTTCCGTCTTGTCGTTATATGATGATTCGGTATTTCCTGGCTCTTGCTTTGGTTGGGACGATTGTTTACCTCTCTGAGGGCTCGAGTCATCATGTTGAGATATTGGTTGTTTGATCTTGGGTGGTGAAAAAAGCTCGATTGGCTTCATGGACGTTGATTTTTTTTTTTTTTTTTTTTTCAGTTGAGTCTGTTGTGGTTTCTTTGTTGGAATTTGTTTGGCGCTGACTAAAAGATCTTATGATGAGTTTCCTGTAACTTAAGCAGACATATTTTCCTTTTGCCCTCGCCGTTTTTAGTTGCGGTATTAATTTCTTCCTCACCTCGACTGTAGCTGGGCAGAAGTCCTCTTTCATGTAGATTGTTGCATCCTTTAATTGCGACCTCTTAGCCAAGATAGCGTCCCATTGCCGTTGTGTTGCAAATCTAGCCACTGTGTCACGAGGTCCACTGCCATGTTTTCCCACACGATGCGCTCGTTCTAGGTTAGGTGTTATTCCTATCTTGTCTGCAATCAGTTTGGGGACATTACCTTCAGTCTGTTTGGCATTCTCACCCTTGGCTTTGTGTATTCCAGTGAAGCATATTGTTATGAAGGAGGATTTGTCAGTTAGGTAGTCTCGTACCTTCGAGACGTTTCTGGTACCGGTACCGTAAGTTTCGGTACGAGTCGTCAGAGTTGCCAGTTTGTCTGGTGTTTATAAGTGTAGTTATTTCGTAAGTTAAACATTTATTTTTATGCTCTTTCTTTATAATGTTTTATTTAAGTAATTGCTTGTTAAATTGTGTAATTTAAGTTCGTATGGTTAATGATTTAGAGTGTTATGTAATGTAAGACAACTCTAGAATGTTTTGATGTCTTGTAGTTGGTAACTGTTGTTGCTAGGGGCTGATGCAAGACAGTATGTCCTAGAATGTTGGAGAAGTGGACGTTTCTAGAACAATGCAAGTTTATATAAGGATGGGGAAGAGCTTAGTTAGTCAGTCAGTTTGAAGTTTTTAGTTGGGTTTCAGTTCAGTGTGAGTGAAGTGCAGTCGGTTTTGGTGCAGTTCGAGGAGAGTTGCTTGGCAAGCATTAAGTGTAATTACTGTCTGTGAAGACTGTATATTTTTGGTACTTGTGAAAACAGTGGCAAACAGTGACGGGTTATTGAAGTTTGTGTATCATTGGAAGTTGAGAAAACAGTGAAGTGTTGAGCATTAAGTGTAATAACAGTTAGTAAAGTGTGTATAGCTCCAGTGCTCGTGAGAACAGTGAAGTTGGAAAGAATTAAGTGGAATTATTTGGAAAATAAAGACAGTGAAGTTTAAGGAGCCAGTGTTTATTTTCGCCTCAGCTGATCTTGTGTACTGCACACCTAAAGGCTGACCATAAGAAGAACAACTCACTGGGTGACGTCCTTCCTGTACTGTACTACTGCTATTGGAGTCTGTGGCAGTGTGGGGACTGGGACGTAACACTGGTGTCGGGAGTGAGGATTATTCCAGGGCTGCAGTGAGTCTAACCTTCGACATGGAAGCGGAAGGTGTGAAAACAAGGTCTAGAGCTGGACAATAGGAGGAAATTTCCCTGCCGACAATCGTGAAGCTAATACAGGCACAGAAGAAAGAAATCAAAGAACAATTGCAGGCACAGAACGAAGAACAGAAAGAACGATATGAACAGCTTCAGAAGGCACTACAGGAGCAACATAGGGAAGTTGCTGGTACTGTGAAAAGCCAGGACACAGAAAAGAGGACTGCTACAAGTGGAAGAGGGAACAGGAGAAACCAGGGGAGGCTGCTGGTACTGTGGGAAGTCAGGGTACAAGAAGTGTGGTGGAAAAATTAGAAAAATTTAGAATATACCCCCGGTAGTGTCGTAAATATTTAACTGGCTAATCACTTGCACTAAACAAGACAAAAATAGGCTTACAACACTACATAATTTGTCCGGATATATATGTCTTACTCCCAGGACTCACCTGGATCGTAATGACGTGTAGGTTGTGTTCCCTACTAAGCAACTAAACGATCTATTTAAGGATCCTCAAATAAAAGCTGGAAACCCTGGTGAAATATTATTCGCCCAGTCTTTCGCCACTAAGGGTCATTTAGTTACTTAGCTTAAGAGTAGCAATGGAGAGGCTTGTAGGTTGTTGCCATATGGTCGGAGTTGTTGAAGATGTTGCTTGTTGCTAGTGCTTGGCGGATTACTGGAGGTTACGGCCTGGACCAAATACGTACTTTTTACGTAAGCATTACTATTTACACTATTTATAAATTAAAGTGAATTGATAATGTTCATTCCCATCTAGGAGGAAGCACTGTCGTAAATTAATTAATCAGTCCAGTCTGTCCCAACCGAATTCTCTCTCAATACCACGAGAGTGGTTAGACTGCTTCCAAGCGTGACTAAGGCATGACTGGGACTGCTTCCAAGCGTGACTAAGGCATGACTGGGACTGCTTCCAAGCGTGACTAAGGCATGACTGGGACTGCTTCCAAGCGTGACTAAGGCATGACTGGGACTGCCTCTGACTCGACTCGAGATCATCTGAGACTAAGACTCAATGAATTAGGACTGAGAGCGTGGGCGAGAGCCTGAGCAACTGAGGTCTCGAGACTCGTAATTGACCGAGGCCTAGCCGAGACTAAAACTTAGACCTCTGGAGAGAAGAACAGAAGCGATCCACCAATCAAATAACTAAAAATGCATATGTGCACATTCCATCCATGGCTGGGAAAAAGACTAAATTATGAACCATAGTATAAATATACATAATCCTATATACCCATCACCCTGGGTTACGTATAATACATTATACTTCCAAAATACGACTGCCCATCACCAACTAAAATAGAAAAATGGGAGGAATTATTCCTAAATTTCCGACATCCCGGGGGTCAAGAAATCTAAACATCACCCCGTTTAATTAACTCCCCCTGGTGAGCTCGGAACCGTTGTGCAGCTCCCCGCTGTGGTCTATCTGAGCTTCCAGCATCTGTATCCCTACGGCCATGAGTAACGTCCCCGAGTGCTGTATTAAGCTCCTCCGGACGGGAACTCACGGCTGTTTCTAATGGATATAATTTATTGATAGTCCTGAGTACAAGGCCTTGGGCAGTCTTTAACTTCACTGTACGAACTATCCCTTGCTTATCCGGATAGCATTCAATAACTTTCCCCAATGGCCAACTATTCCTTGACTTATCAGTGTGAATTAACACTACATCCCCCTCCTTAATATCAACATCCGTTTTATTAGCAGACTTTTGGCGTACATGTCTATCGAGAAGGGATGACAAATATTGAGTTTTCCATGAATTCTGCCATTTGTTAATCAATTTGGATAACTGATGGTACTTAGCGTTCAATTTATCAGCTTCAACGTAAGAGGGTTCCAAATCATAGGGTGCCGTAGTTATTGCAGGCCAGGAGTCCAATCGATATCCACAAATAAGGTGAGAAGGAGTGAGGGCTTCTGGCTCATTGAGGCTGTCAAGGACATACGTTAAGGGGCGGTTGTTAACACTGCATTCCACTTCCGTAATTATAGTGTGTAAATCATCCATGTTTACTGGTTTTCTGAATAATACCTTTTTAAGACACCCTTTTACTATGCCTATTAGTCTCTCATAGAAACCACCGAACCATGGAGCTCTCGGCGGTATGAATTTCCACTCACATTCTCTGGTGGTGAATTCATCTTGGACTTCCGCACTCTGCAGGACCTGATGTAGAAGTTCGGATCCTAATTTAAAATTAGAAGCGTTGTCACTGATAATTAATTTCGGGCAAGATCTTCTCGACACAAATCTCCTAAAAGCATTCAAAAAAGTTTCGGCAGTTAAATCTGTGACCAACTCCAAGTGAACTGCCCTGGTGACAGTGCAAGTAAACAGTACCACATACACCTTTTGCTCTTGTAGGGTGTCTGGTTTCAAGACTTCCATATAGCCTGTATAATCTAAACCGATTATTTCAAAGGGTCTAGCTTCTTCCACCCGCTCTTTAGGTAAGGGTGGTGGTGAAGGATAATGATACGGTCGTCCTTCTAACCTCATACATGTATAGCAGGATTTAATTGTAGATTTCACAACTTGTCGGCCTTTAGGGATCCAGAAGTTTTCTCGCAATTTGCACAATGTATCAGAAACACCACCATGCAAAGTGGTTTCATGAGCATATAGGACCAATAATTTCGTCAAATGTTGCTGTCTAGGCAACAACAGTGGAAATTTAGTGTGAAAGGGGAGACCAGCTTGGTCCAGCCTACCACTACATCTGATCAAATCATTGTGCTCAAATAAGTTTAAACTCTTAACCAAATCTGGCATCCTTGTTACAAGTGGTTTCTGAAAATATTGGTAAACTTCGGGGAAGCTACTCTTCTGTAAGTATAGCAACCAATATTGTTGGGGTTTCATTAGGTTTAGAGTTTTGTTTCCCCTAATCTTTTGCAAAAATTGGAAAACCAAACTGGTGATCTTTATTAACTTCTTCCAACTACCAACTCTTTCCGGATCAAACAAAGGTTCAAGTTCTTTTTCCTGAACTTCTAGGACAGTCAGCGCATTAGGCTCCATCTTCGTCTTAAATTTCTGTTCTGGCCAAAGATCTTTATTATTCAACCATTCCAGACCATGAAACCAGGAGTCACTATTTATAAATTTATCATAAGTTAGACCTCTAGTTAACAAATCAGCTGGGTTATCTTTAGTTGTGAGATGGAGATAATAACAGTCAGGATCAGCATCTCTCATATCTTGTACTCGATTTTTGACATACAAGATGTTACTTTTATTGTTCACTACCCATTGAAGGGCTACTTCACTGTCTGACCATATATAGGTGGTATTAATCTTTATATTACTTAAGGTCTTCCTGATATACACCCCAAAATGGACTGCTACATACATGGCTGTTAGTTCTAACTGAGGTAAAGTTTTACCTTTTAGAGGAGCTACTCTTGCCTTAGAAGATAAAATTATAGGAACATCTTCATAATTACTGATGTAAGCAACTACTCCATAAGCCTTGGGTGAAGCATCACAAAACAGATGTAAATCATAGGAAGAACCTTCTTTTCCCACCATTCTCGGAAATTTAACACTTGCTAGGTTTTCGCATTCTTTTGAGAGGGTTTCCCAACTCTCCAGCAAGTCTGTAGGTAAAGGGTCATCCCAGCCTAATTTTCTGGTCCATGTTTGTTGAATTAGAATTTTTAAAGGAATAGTTAGGGGAGAAATTAGTCCTAGGGGATCAAAAATTTTGTTACTTAATAAAGATCTTTTGTTATCAACTGTATCCCACTCTACATTTTTTACATTAAGGACATCAATGTCTGGATCCCACCACAATCCTAATATTTTATTACAGACTTCAGAATCAGAATTTATTTCAGTGGAGTTAGATGTCCACTCCTGCAATGGCATGTTAGCCTCTTGCATAATCTTGTTGGCTATCAGATGAAATTTCTTTAGATCCTCCTCAGTATTTACAGTCCCCTGAAGATTGTCCATATATAGCGAATCTTTAATTTGGTTAGCCACTTCTATATTTTCTTTTTGCTGCTCTAAGTGATAATTTAGCGTCATTTGCAACAAGAAGGGTGAGCTAGTGGCTCCAAAAAGGACTGATTTAAATCTGTAAGTTACCAGAGAACTGCTATCATCATGAGGATTACTTGGCCACAAAAGTCTGGTGAAATCCCTGTCTTCTTCTTGAAGTCCTATCCGTAAAAAAAGCTTTGCTGATGTCTGCTGTAAAGGCATATTCATTAGTTCTGAATTTTAGCAGCACATCTAATAGATTTTTGGTTAGAGTTGGACCAGTGTACAAACAATCGTTCAAGCTGTTAGTGTGGGAGCCTAATTTGGCACTACAATCAAATACTATTCGCACAGGTGTAGTCTTACTGTCTCTCATTACTGCCAAATGAGGAATATAATGAGTATTTTGTTCAACCTGTGCCTGCTTAACTTCCTCGATAAACCCCTTTTCTAAATGACTCTTGATTAACTGATCATATTTATCTAGTAAATCTCCTTCACCTTTAAGTCTCTTTAAATTTGAATTTAGGCGATTAAGAGCTAATTTATAATTTGTGGGCAAACTAGGTCGATTGACTTTCCAAGGAAGTTTTACCCAATATTGGTCATCATAGTACTGAACAGTCTTTTTATAATTTTCAAGCACAAAAGCTTCTGCGTGAGTTACCTGTTCAGGTTTAATGCCAATGCTATCCATTTTCCACAAATTGGAAATGTCAGGCTCTTCTGAATTTAGTGAGGGCTGCAAGCATATATTCGTTACCATAGCAACCTGAATTGCTTTCCTTGTACTTACAAACTTGTCAGGAATATTGCCATATACAACTAATCCTCCTTGTACTTTTAGGAAATTTATGCCCTTGAAGTTAATGAGACCATAAACTAATTTAGGATAGAAATCAGCACCAATAAGGAGATCTATTTTATCTATGTGATCAGTCAAACCAGGATCAGATACTTTAATTTGTTGATATTTCAAATAGGTCAAACACTTCTCTAGACCATCTGTTCTTATGTTGTTAGGTAAGGTGTCTCTAACCACAGCCTCTAGTCTAGTGTACTTCCTGCCAGCTTTAACAGTAATCTTAACTAGCTGATATTCTCTTCTCTGATCTTCACTAATGAAGCCGGACAGCTGTAAATTAATCGTACCACTAGGCTTTAATTTAAGCTTGTTTACTAGGTCCTGAGAAATGAATGTCCTCTGTGATCCTTGGTCATAAAGAACTTTTGCTTTAATTTGAGATTTATTCTTAATAATATGAACAGCTCCAACCGGTAAAGCAGTTGAGATGGTATGTTGATTTGTTGGAGTGACTGAGCAAATTTGTGAATTAAGTGTATTCAGCTTATCACACAAGACATTGTGATGAAACCCCTTTTTACAAAGGTCACATCTTTTCAAACTGAAGTTACATTGATCAGTCTTGTGCCTACAAGTACATCTACCACACCGTCCTATCTGTTCGAGTCTTTCTACACGAGTAGAACGACCTGAATACGCCTCACAGCTCTTGGACAGATGTGCTCCATCACACAAAATACACTTCAGCTGCTGAGCTGGCTGCTGACTAGCCGATGCAGAGGTTTGTGACTGAGCATTCTTGGGAGATGTGGGTGACGATACTTGTTCTGAAGTGTGGTAAATCTTAGGAATTGATTTAGGAGATAATTTGACTTTATCAGGCTTCTCTTTAGTTAAAGCACCTTTAGTACTGGAATCTGATTTAGCTTCAGGCCCTTTGGACTCTAAATGATTAATAACTTTTAATAATGAGTCCCTAGTTTCCTGTAGCTGGGGATAATCTTCATTTGTTACATGCTGGATTCTCTCAATAGTTTTACTGGGTAACTTTTTCATTACTAGTGGAGAGATAAGCCAACTGGAACTACTTAAATCACACCCCATTTTTTCCAATTTCCTAAGGGTGCATTCTAGATTTGCCCTAAATTCGGCCAAGGAATTACAAGTATGAATAGGAGTTTTAAGGTGTAGCAGTCGCATTGCAAGTTCGTGCTGATTTCTCTTAGGATTATCAAAAGTTGCCTTAAGTAGCTGCACTGCACTGCCATATCCATCACTTTCTATACTGAAACCATCGATGAGTTTCTTCACGTCACCTTTTAACACTCCTCTTAAATAATTTAATTTGTCTACTGGACTAAGATCTTTTCTGGAATCAATACTGGCAACAAATTGATCCCAGAAGGAATTCCAATTAGCCGAAGTGCCATCAAACTCGGGTAGTTTAAGTGTGGGCAGCTTCGACTCAGCCCTTGGACAAGTTAAATGGGTAGACTCACTTTTCAGAGAGGAATTAATTTGAGCTATTAGTAGGCAAATTCTCTCTTCTTCGTTAGTCTTAGCTATAAAAATTTCATTAAATTCATCATCGTCCTTTGTGGCTTCCAATAAAGAATCATAAATTGTTCCCATGACAGTCAGCTGGTTCTGTAATTGCTGGCTCCAGGCCTTAAGTTTAGTGTAGTCTTTGTCAGAGGATTGGAATTCATCATTTACTTTACCACTGAGAGTGGTGACATAGGCCTTATGGCCTGCAATCCTCCTTGACAAGGACATATTGAACCAAGTCTGAAAATCAAAATTAATAGAATCACTAAATGTAGCCTACAGCAATGAAACCACTAGAATTAAATTAACTAAATGTACATAGAAGAATTCAGCATCAAACAGCAATACTAAGAATGATACATAAATCTGAACAACTAAATTAATAGTACAATTAAATTTAGATTACAAATTAAAGCCTTCTAGGGGTTACTACAAAATTAATCCATATTTAGTTTGTGTTAGCAACCCACTGATCATAATGAAATTTAATAGTTCCTCGCACCTTGGCCCAAATTCTACGTCTTCCTTCCCAAGTAGGGTGAATTTGGTCCATGACTCGTACCTCCAGAGGATAGGTCTTACCACCAAGCAAAATAATTTTCCCTTTTAGTTCCTTGGTTATTTTCTTATTAACCGCGTTCATGATCTTATTGTAAACAATGGGATCCACATATCGAGGATGATTATGTGGATATTCCCTCTTTTCTACAGTGCATATCACACATTTAGCACCTGCATCTTCTATAGCCTCATTAATTTGTAGTAGTGTAGCCACTAAGTCCTGCACGTCAGTTGACTCATTAATATCGTTTCCCCCCAACATGACTATAACCAAATTATAGCCAGGTCTAAGTACTTCTGCAAATTCCTCGTACTCAAAAATCTTGTCTGCTCTGGCACCCCCTACTCTGATCATCTCCATGGTCACCAAGGGCCATGGTGAAGGCACAGACATCAAGGTGTCACAGGTGACCAGAGAGTGGCCTATATAAGCCACCCGATAATAATTTAATTCCAGAGCAGTCGCCATATTGGAGTGTTAACAATCCGGTTCAAAGGACCACTTTGTGGGGGAAAAATTAGAAAAATTTAGAATATACCCCCGGTAGTGTCGTAAATATTTAACTGGCTAATCACTTGCACTAAACAAGACAAAAATAGGCTTACAACACTACATAATTTGTCCGGATATATATCTTACTCCCAGGACTCACCTGGATCGTAATGACGTGTAGGTTGTGTTCCCTACTAAGCAACTAAACGATCTATTTAAGGATCCTCAAATAAAAGCTGGAAACCCTGGTGAAATATAATTCGCCCAGTCTTTCGCCACTAAAGGTCATTTAGTTACTTAGCTTAAGAGTAGCAATGGAGAGGCTTGTAGGTTGTTGCCATATGGTCGGAGTTGTTGAAGATGTTGCTTTTTGCTAGTGCTTGGCGAATTACTGGAGGTTACGGCCTGGACCAAATACGTACTTTTTACGTAAGCATTACTATTTACACTATTTATAAATTAAAGTGAATTGATAATGTTCATTCCCATCTAGGAGGAAGCACTGTCGTAAATTAATTAATCAGTCCAGTCTGTCCCAACTGAATTCTTTCTCAATACCACGAGAGTGGTTAGACTGCTTCCAAGCGTGACTAAGGCATGACTGGGACTGCTTCCAAGCGTGACTAAGGCATGACTGGGACTGCTTCCAAGCGTGACTAAGGCATGACTGGGACTGCTTCCAAGTGTGACTAAGGCATGACTGGGACTGCTTCCAAGCGTGACTAAGGCATGACTGGGACTGCCTCTGACTCGACTCGAGATCATCTGAGACTAAGACTCAATGAATTAGGACTGAGAGCGTGGGCGAGATCCCGAGCAACTGAGGTCTCGAGACTCGTAATTGACCGAGGCCTAGCCGAGACTAAAACTTAGACCTCTGGAGAGAAGAACAGAGGCGATCCACCAATCAAATAACTAAAAATGCATATGTGCACATTCCATCCATGGCTGGGAAAAAGACTAAATTATGAACCATAGTATAAATATACGTAATCCTATATACCCATCACCCTGGGTTACGTATAATACATTATACTTCCAAAATACGACTGCCCATCACCAACTAAAATAGAAAAATGGGAGGAATTATTCCTAAATTTCTGACAAGAAGAAGGATTGTCACAAGCGGAAGAAAGAGCAAGAACAGAGCAGTGTGAGGAAATCTGCAGCTGTAACAAAAGCATGTTGGACGTGTAGTGAGGTGGGACACTTCAGTTCAGAGTGTCCGAAGAAGAAAAAGGATGATAAGAAGAAGGTTGCAGAGGACCAGAAAGAAACGGGAAACTAGTGGAGGCTGGTGTGAAGGGGCAACCACCAGCCAGCTCTTCCCAAGTAGCCCCACCACCGAGAAAATGCAAGAGGACGGCGATTGATAGTGTGCGAATAGACGGAGAGATAGACAGAAGGAAGTGTTCCTTGGTGATTGATTCAGCCTCAGAGCAGACTTTTGTGAGGCCTGATGTATTACATCATCGGTATCTGCCCGAGTCATCAGAACAACTGTGTGGCGTAACTGGGCACTGTGTGGAACTGAGGGGACCCCTGGATGTCCGGATTGAAGTGCCAGGGCAAGAGGCTACTCTACCAATCTATGTGGCCGACATGGAAGATCATTGCCTTCTGGGTCTGGACTACCTTATGTCCATGGGATGTGAGCTGGACTTCTGCTCGATGAAGATGAAGGTTCAGGGAAGGTCAGTTCCTGTCACAGGAGTGAAACGTACCAGTTCTGGTGGTGAGGTGAGGGCACTTCGTACTACAGTGATACCCCCAAAATCAGAACTGTTGCTCCAGTGTAAGGTGAGTGGCTCTTTTGACAGCTGTATAGGGGTAGTGGAGCCTGATGTACGGTGCAAATTGAAGGCTGGGGTGATGGTGGGGAGAACACTGGTGGAAACAGGTGCAGAAAAAGTGCTGGTTGTGGTGGGCAATTTCTCCCGTGAGCCACAGAAGATCAACGAAGGAGAAATTGTGGGAGTGTGCCAGGCTGTGGACCCTGAGTGGCATCAGAGGAAGGCCTGTAAAAGGAGCATAGTCAAGGAAGATGGGTATGTGCCAGACCACCTACAGGACCTCTTGTCAAGGAGTTCTCAATGCCTGGATGGTTCACAAGTGCTAAAGTTGATGCAGCTGCTGACGGAATATGCTGATGTCTTTTCCACGGGAGACCTAGACCTGGGGTGCACTGATCTGGTGGAGCATGGTATAGACACTGGGGATCACCGCCCAATTAAACAGCCAGCACGGACGATGGCGCCAGCCCAACGGCAAGAAATGGAAATGGTGATGGAGAATCTCCATAGTCAAGGAGTAATAGAAAAGTCCAGTAGCCCTTGGGCATCAGCAGTGGTTCTGGTGAGGAAAAAGGATGGCTCAGTAAGGTGCTGTATAGACTATCGAGCTCTGAATGAAGTGACAGTGAAAGATGCATACCCCTTGCCAAGAATTGATGACACCCTGGATGCTCTGTCAGATGCTAAGTGGTTCTCCACCCTAGACTTGAAGGCAGGATACCACCAGGTCAAGGTTGCAGAGAAGGACAAAGAGAAGACAGCCTTTTCATATGAGCAGGGTTTATGGCAGTTTAAAGTGATGCCATTTGGCCTATGCATTGAATGCCCCAGCTAATTTTGAACACCTCATGGACCACGTACTTGAAGGCCTACACTGGCAGATGGCCTTGATCTATCTGGACGATGTAATTGTGTTTGGACAGACTTTCGACCAGGAACTGGAGAAGTTGTCAGAGGTGTTGAAAAGGATCCACGCAGCGCACCTCAAGCTGAACCCCAAGAAATGCTACTTATTTCAAAAGGAAGTAAAGTACCTGGGACACATTGTAGGTGAAAGTGGCGTCCATACTGACCCAGAGTAGGTGGCAGCTGTTGAAAACTGGCCAGTTCCAACTTTGTGTGAGAGAGCTACGGAGTTTTCTGGGCTTGTGCACCTACTATCGGCGTTTTGTCAAAGACTTTGCAAAGATAGCTGCACCTCTTCACAAGCTGTTGGGAAAAAGGCAGAAGTTTGCATGGACAGCAGAGACTCATAAAGCCTTCGACGAACTCAAGCATGCATTGGCAAGCTCTCCAGTATTGCCGTACCCAGACCAGAATCAGCCATTTACCTTGGACTGTGACGCTAGTGACCATGGTATTGGTGGAGTCCTGTCACAGAAGAAGGATGACATGGAGTATGTGGTTGCGTATTACAGCAAGAAGCTCAGCCCACCGGAGCGGAACTACTGTGTGACCCGTAAGGAGCTCTTAGCAGTGATGAAGAGTCTTGATTTCTTCCATCCCTACCTGTACGGAACAAACTTAATCATCAGGATGAACCATGGTGCACTCAAGTGTATGAAAACGCTGAAGAATCCAGAAGGACAACTGGCACGCTGGCTCGGGAAGCTAGACCAGCACAATTATGAGGTGCAACACCGTCCTGGGCGGGTACATAGCAATGCTGACAGCCTGAGTCGTCGGCCTTGTGATCCAGAGTGCCGGCAGTGTAGTAAAAAGGAAGATCACAGTAAGAAATGCAGCCATACTGCAATGACAGGGCCAGCATCAGAGGAAGACCTGCAGAGGATGCAGATGGAGGATGCAGATTTACAGCCAGTGCTAGAGTGGTTGCAGAAGAGTACAGTGCGACCATGTTGGGAAGACGTTTCCAGGTTGAGCCCTGTGACCAAGAGCTACTGGAGTCAGTGGGACCTTCTTCGCTTGAGCAATGGACTACTGGAGCATCAGTGGGAGACAGCCGATGGCCTCAACAAGCATTGGCAACTGGTGGTTCCAAACAAGATGAGGTCAGAGATCTTGGATGAGTCCCATAACAAGATCACTAGTGGGCACCTGGGAGTGAAGAGAACTTTAAGCCGGCTGAGACAGAGGTTCTACTGGATTGGCATGTGTCAGGATGTTGAAGAGTGATGTCGGGCCTGTGATGTGTGCTGTGCCAAGAAGGGACCCAAGAAACGTGGTTGCACCCCTCTTCAGCTGTACCAAGTGGGTGCACCGATGGAAAGAGTCGCAGTGGACATTGCTAGACCTTTGCCACTCATTGAGAGAGGAAACCGGTATATATGTGTCGCCATGGACTACTTCACAAAGTGGCCAGAAGCCTATGCCATCCCCAATCAAGAGGCTGTGACTGTTGCTCAGGTGTTGGTTGATCAGTTTTTCTGTCCTTTTCGGATGCCACAACAGCTACATTCAGACCAGGGTAGAAACTTTGAGTCTGCTGTGTTCCGTGAGTGCTGCAAGTTATTGGGGATCAAGAAGACCAGGACGACCCCCCTAAGGCCAGTCAGATGGGATAGTGGAGAAATTCAACTGGACCCTGGGGCAAGAACTGGCCAAGTACTGCATTGATGGACAAACAGACTGGGACCAGAAATTACCTGCTTTGCTGATGGCATATCGGTCTGCGTCCCACGAGTCTACTGGCTACACGCCTGCAAAACTGATGTTGGGCCATGAGTTATGTTTACCTGTCGACTTGTTGATGGAAAGACCACCTGGTGAAGAGCCGCCTACAGACACCACCGGCTATGCGAAGCACCTTCAGGAAAGGCTGGCTGAGGTACATCATCAAGTGCGAGGAGCCCTCAAGTTTTCAGGAGAAGTGATGAAGTGCAAGTATGATGCCAAGGCAAGAGAAGTGAGCTTCAAGGATGGTGACCAAGTCTGGTTATACAATCCTCAGCGTAAGAAAGGACAGTCACCAAAGTTGCAAAGCCCATGGGACGGGTCTTACACTGTGTTGGACCGCCTATCGGACTTTACATATCAGATTCAGGGAGGCAGGAAGTCTCGCCCAAAGGTGGTACACGTGAATAGTCTGTGGCAGTACCATGGGCCAGGATGGTATGGCTGGGATGTCTTTAAGGAATTGTGCTCACCCACAGCCGAGGATGTTGAGGACCAAGGAGCTGAAGTGCAAGAAGATGGTGAGTTTCCCGAAGGAAGAAGTGAATCAAGACGAGGCCCAAGACCTTCCTGGAGGAGTGGACTATGTGGAGGAACAAAGACATCGTCGGAAGTGGCATAGAAGAAGACCTGATAAGTTGAAAGATTATTTTGCGTATATTTAGATGTTTTTTTAAGATTAGGGTTTATGTTTGTATATACTATGTAGTTTTGTCGGTACGACAAAGAACTAGGGAGGGGATAGTGTTATGAAGGGGGATTTGCCAGTTAGGTAGTCTCGTACCTTCGAGACGTTTCTGGTACTGGTACCGTAAGTTTCGGTACGAGTCGTCAGAGTTGCCAGTTTGTCTGGTGTTTATAAGTGTAGTTATTTCGTAAGTTAAACATTTATTTTTATGCTCTTTCTTTATAATGTTTTATTTAAGTAATTGCTTGTTAAATTGTGTAATTTAAGTTCGTATGGTTAATGATTTAGAGTGTTATGTAATGTAAGACAACTCTAGAATGTTTTGATGTCTTGTAGTTGGTAACTGTTGTTGCTAGGGGCTGATGCAAGACAGTATGTCCTAGAATGTTGGAGAAGTGGACGTTTCTAGAACAATGCAAGCTTATATAAGGATGGGGAAGAGCTTAGTTAGTCAGTCGGTTTGAAGTTCTTAGTTGGGTTTCAGTTCAGTGTGAGTGAAGTGCAGTCGGTTTTGGTGCAGTTTGAGGAGAGTTGCTTGGCAAGCATTAAGTGTAATTACTGTCTGTGAAGATTGTATATTTTTGGTACTTGTGAAAACAGTGGCAAACAGTGACGGGTTATTAAAGTTTGTATATCATTGGAAGTTGAGAAAACAGTGAAGTGTTGAGCATTAAGTGTAATAACAGTTAGTAAAGTGTGTATAGCTCCAGTGCTCGTGAGAACAGTGAAGTTGAAAAGCATTAAGTGGAATTATTTGGAAAATAAAGACAGTGAACTTTAAGGAGCCAGTGTTTATTTTCGCCTCAGCTGATCTTGTGTACTGCACACCTAAAGGCTGACCATAGGAAGAACAACTCACTGGGCAACGTCCTTCCTGTACTGTACTACTGCTGTTGGAGCCTGTGGCAGTGTGGGGACTGGGACGTAACAGTATGTTGAACCTGCGAGGCTGGTCATCGATGTATTCGAGGCGTGGGATGGTTTCATTTAACAGCTTTCTCAGCGACTACGAGAAATTTACTGCAAAATGACGAAAATCTTTACCAAGTTAAGGTGGACGAACTGTGGTGGTGTCGGCCTAATCTAATGTAGCTGATGGTGATGGTGGTGATGATGATGACGTAGGTTAGTTTTGAATGTAAAACAATTACTTAATGGATAATGATGTATATAATGATTATGTGAACAATGCTCTTGGTGTTGGTTATAATGAACATGGTAGTGATGGAGGTTCGTATGGATGATAATAATTTGATTATAATAATGATGATGATGATGATGATCATGATGACGATGATGATGGTGGTAGTGGTAGTGGTGGTGATAAGGTTAGTAATGATGACAATAATTTTACTCCATTTCACCTCCTACGTCTCCTGTAGCTTGTCGTATAATGGAGAAAGAAAAAGAAGGAAAGGAGAGAATATAAGAAAAAGACAGAAAGATAATGAAGATAAACTAGAGAAATGAGAAAGAAAATGAAAGAAATGGCTATTTGAAGGGGAAATATATAAGAGGTAACAAGAAGACAAGAGAAAAAAAGAAGGGAAAGAAGAATGAAGCAGAAAATAAGAAAAAGAAAGAAATAATGTATAAATGGAGAAAAAGAAAATGAAACAAAAAGAAAAAAATGTTTAAGTAAAAACAGAAGTGTACTAAATGAATGGAGGCTGTAACTCAGACCAGGTGTAGTGGAGTGCCAGGCCGCTGCACCTTACTTCATATCCCCTCCCACCTCTCTTGTACCTTGTGATGATGTACTATAATGCAGAAGAAAAGACAACTGGAAAGAAAGAAAATGATGATGATGATGATGATGATGATGATGGTTGTGGTGGCGGTAGTGATACTGGGTGTTGTTTATTATTGTTGGTGATGATCAATATTTTATGGAATTTAATGAAGATGATGATAATAATGATGATATAAAAGGCTCATTTCTACACAGCCAATAATAACGATGGTGTTTGTGATGGTGAATAGAGACGTAGGTTAACTTTGATAATGACGATGATAATGATGATGATGATAATGAGGGTTGAGGTGGCGGTAGTGATTCTTGCTGTTGCTTATTATTATTGGTCATGATCAATATTATACGGAATCTAATGATGATGATGATGATGATATAAAAGGCTCAGTTCCGCACAACCAATAATAGCGATGGTGTTCGTGACTCTGAACAGTGACGTGGGTTAACTTTGATAATGATGATGATGATGATAATGATGGTGGAAAAACTTAGATCTCCACATCAATAATTCTGAACTTGTGTGATGATGAACAGTGATGTGAGTTGGTTTTGAGGATGATGATAATTATGATGATGATGGTGGTAGTGGTGGTGAGAAAGATAATCATGACAAAAAAGGAGTTGGTCCTAGTAGGAGTGACCTCTTGGCTTCTGGTGTAGAGACCCAGGCCGTTCGACTCTGCCAGGTCTCATCTCCTTCTTGTTATTCACTGTATTTTTCCAATGTCCTGATGACTTTATGCAGGTCGGTTAGGGCAGATTTTTGTAACTGGAGGGGTTGGGTATCGTCTACATTAACACCTGCTCTACTGGGGGGATCTTACCTGCCAAGATTAAAATATAAATTTCGCCATCACACTGATGGTATTGATTCCGGTAGAACGAATCCCGGCCACCTGATGTCCAGCTGTAGGAGATTCATAGATAGATAGGTATATAGACATTCATAGATAGATAGGTATATAGACAATCATAGATAGATAGGTATATAGACATTCATAGATAGATAGGTATATAGACATTCATAGATAGATAGGTATATAGACATTCATAGATAGATAGGTATATAGACAGAAAGATACAGAGGCAGATAGACTGATAGAAAATGAAAAGGAGAAACAAAGAAAGACAAGGAAACGAAGAAAAAAAAAACAGAGCTATATAAAAGTGGAACGAAATAAAGCAGGTAAAGGTTTGCATTCAGTACGGGTGTAGAGGATTCCCAGACGTCTCCACCTTACTGCATCTTGCCTCTAACCTCTCCTGTATCTTGTGATGACGTAATATAATGGTGGCTTTGATCCAAGTAGATATAGTGGTGATCATGAAGATGATGGTAGTGATGGTGATGCTGATGGATAGGTAAGTTAATTGTGATGACTGAAATGGTGATGGTGATTATTATCTAGGTTAGTTTTGATGATGATGATAACGATTACATTATGGACAGTGATGATGATGGTGATGATGATTATAATAATGGTTACGGTGATGATGATTATAATGATATCCAGCGGGTTAGCACGGATGATGATAATTTTACTTCCTCTCTCCTCCTACCTTTCTTATTCCATGAGGTGCAACAATATAATGAACAAAGGGTAAACAAGAAGAAAGAAGTAATAAAAGTAAAAATAAAATATGATTAGAATAAGAGGCGTAAAGGACAAAAATTCGTCATAAAAGAGAATGGAATAAATATAAAGATAAAAAGGAGAAAAGAAAAACGTAATGACATGATGAAGAAGTAAAGTAGAACTGGCATCAAAAGTAATAAGGAAGAATAAAGAAAGGAGAAAGAAAAAGGACATGAGAAAGATGGAGCAGTAAAAGAGATTCTTATTTATTAGGGTGTAATGCCAGACACCTGTGCAGTATTTGTGTGCCAGGCCGCTACACCTTACTTGATATTGGCTACTACTTCCCTTGATCAATATGTAATCAATAAAAAAAGGTGAGAGAGACGGAAAAGTAAGATAAAAAATAAGGACAAAGAGAAAATAGGAAAAAGAAATGAAAAAGGAGGAAATGGGAAAGGAACTGACAAACAAACGGAATGAAGGGCAAGAATGTAGGAAGCTGAAGAAGAAATGGGATGTTGAGATCGAGAAAGAAACAAACCATGAAATGAGAGAAAATGATACAAAGATGGGGAGAAAGGACGAAAATAAAGTATTAACAATAAAGGTGTTACGTTGGTACAGGTGTAGTGGAGTTCCAGGCCACTCCACCGTACTTCATCTTGTCTCTTGTTTTTGTGGTGCTAGTGGTGAAAGCAAAAACGAAAGAAAACGAGTGATTAAGAAAAGAAAGTAAACGATAAAAAAGGCGGGGATAAAAACATAGAAGAAAAAAACATAGGAAATGGAAGAAGCATTCCCACAAAATGAGCAATATAATTATGAAAAAGAAAGGAGAATGTAAGAATATTTAGAAGGTAAAGGAGAAAAATTGTGAGAAATAAGAATGAAAGAAAATATAAAATACAGAAAAAGAAAAAGAAGATAAAGGAAAGGAAGAGGAAAGTAAAGAAAAGGAGACGAATAGGGAGTGTGTGGATGAAGGTTTGAACTCAGTACAGGTGTAGTAGAGTCCCAGGCCGCTGCACCTTACTTCATCTCGCCTCCTACCTCTCTTGTAGCTTGTGATGCTGTAATATAGTGGTGGCTGTGATCTAACGTACCTAATGCTGGTAACAGTGATGCTGATGACGATGGTGATAATGATATTGATGGATATGATGATGATGGCGATGTAGATTACAGTTGACGAGTATACAGTAGTGTTAATGTTTGATTAATAATGATGGTAATGATTATGATGGTTGTGGTGGTGGTAGTGATGATAGTGTTATGCAGAAGGTTACTATGATGTTGATGAATATTATAAGGATGATGATGATGTAGGATGTATTGACGAGTATAATGGTAAATGTGTGGATAACGATGATGGTAATGGTGGCGGCGGCGGTGGTGGTGGCGATGATATGCAGTAAGTTACTATGATGTTGATGGATATGGTGATAGTGATGTATGTAACAACCGACGAGTATAATATTAATTGAATGGATAATGATGATGATGATGATCATGATTAAATGAAGGAGGTTACCATGATGATGATCAGCTTACTTCATCTCGTCTCCTAGCTACTTACTGCTTGTGATGCTCCAATATAATGGAGAACGAAAGGAAAAAGAAACAAAAGTATAAAACGAACGACATTACGAAAAAAGGCATAGTGGGAAAGAAACATAAAGGAATAAAACAATTAGGGAAAAAATCTACCAAAAATGGAGAACGCAAAAGAGAAAATAAAACAGAGAGAGAGGGACGAAAAGGAGGTGAAAAAGGGGAAAAGAATAAACAGCAAGAAACAGAGGAGAAATGAAGAAGGAAATTTGGGAAAATTGATATTAGGGATAAAGCGAAAAATAAGGAATGAAATCAGAAAAGAAAGAGAAAGAACAGGACTAGAAAGACGAGAAACAATAATGAAAAATGAAGCACTGTTTAAAAGGGTGGAGCTTTGCACTCGCCTCCTACCTTTCTTGTAACTTGTGACTTTCTAATATAATGGGAAAAATGGACAACAAGGAAAAGAAATGATTAAAAGAAAGGAAAAGAAAAGATACGATTCAGAGAAAAGAATGTAAAAGAGAAAAAGTAGTCATGAAGGAGAAAGGAATATAAATAAGATACAAGAAGAAATGAAAAGAATGAGAAAGCAGAACAGGATTCAAAGTAGTAAGAAAGAAAAAAGATAGGGGAAAAAAAGGAAATTATAAAAATGGACCAATAAAGTAGCATATGATGCTCCAGACACCTATACTTGTGTCCCAGGCCGGAACACCTTACTTGATATGGCCTACTACTTCCCTTGATCAATAATTCCTGCAATATATCATGAACAAAGAAAGGAGAGAGAGAGAGAGAGAGAGAGAGAGAGAGAGAGAGAGAGAGAGAGAGAGAGAGAGAGAGAGAGAGAGAGATGAAAATGAGAAAGGGGAAAAGAGGAAAAGAAACGATAAAGAAAAAGAAGTGGAAAGAATGAAGGAAAGAGCAAGAATTAGGAATATATGGTAAAAGAGAAAGAAGCACATCATGAATTGAAGGAAAAAAAAAAAGATAGGGAGAAAGAACGATGTGAGATAAAACGGCAAAGGTGTTACGTTGGTATGGGTGTAGTGGAGTTCCAGGCCGCTCCATCTTACTGCATCTTGCCTTTTACCTCTCTTGTTGCTAGTGGTATTAGTGGAGAAAGCAAGGACGAAAGAAAAGGATATATAAAGAAAATAAGAAATAACAGAAAAAGGTGAGGGGATAGAAACATACAAGAAAAAAATATAAAGGAAAATAGAGAAGGATTCCCCTAAAATAAGCAATATTATTACAAAAGAGAATGAAGAAAGTAAAAACATTTAGATCGAAAAGGAAAAAAAAAATAGTGGGAATAAGAATGAGAGAAGGAAAAGGGAAAATACACATAAAGCAATGGAAGAGAGAAATAAAGAAAAGAGGCATGTCGGGCAGTAGGGTGAAGGTTTGAACTCAGTCCAGGTGTAGTAGAGTCCCAGGCCGCTGCACCTTACTTCATCTCGCCTCCTACCTCTCTTGTAGCTTGTGATGCTGTAATATAGTGGTGGCTGTGATCTAACGTACCTAATGCTGGTAAGAATGATGTAGATGGCGATGATGATGATATTGATGGATATGATGATGATGGTGATGTAGATTACAGTTGACGAGTATAGTGTTAATGTTTGATTAATGATTATGACGATGGTGATGGTGGTAGTGATGATGGTGATATGCAGTAGATTACTATAATTTTAATGGATATGATAAGGGTGATGGTGATGTAGGATACAACTGACGAGTATAATGATAACTGGACAACAATGATGATAATGATGGTTGTGGTGGTGGTGGTGATATGCAGTAAGTTGCAATGATGTTGATGGACATGGTGATGGTGATGTATGTTACAATTGAAGAGTACAATGCTATTTATATGGATACAGATGACGATGATGATGATGATTGTCATGATATGAAGTAGGTTACCATAATGATAACCTTACTTCACCTCCTCTCCCAGTTATTTGCTGCTTGTGATGCTCTAATATAATGGTAAAAGAAAGGATGAAGAAAGAGAGAAAAGAAAGTTAGAAAAAGAACGAAGTTACGAGAAAAGGGAAAAAATATAAAGGGATAAAACAGTTAGAGAAAAAACCTACCAAAACGGGGACGCGTGAAATAGAAGATAATAAAGAGAGGAATGAAAAGAAGATAAAAAAGGGGGAAAGGAATAAACAAGATACACAACAAGATACAGAAGAGAAAGGAAGAAAGAAATTTGGGAGAAACGATATTAGGGATAGAGAGAGAAATAATGAATATAATCAGAAAATGAAAGAGAAAGAAAAAATGGGAAGGAAGAGAAACAAATAATAAAGGAGCATTGTTTGCAAGGGTGGAACATGAGACACCTTTGTCGGAGTCTCAGGCCGCTCCACCTTGCTTTACCTTGGCTCCTACTTTCCTTGTAATGCTGTCGCTAGGATATAGTGAGGAAACGAAAGGAAATTAGAAAATAATAATATTAATAAAAGATAGAGAAGAATGGGAAGAAAGGAGAAAGACATAGAAAGAATGAAACAAAGAAAAAAAAAAGAAGGCAGCGAAAAATGGAATATGAAACTGAAAGATGAAAAGCAGGACAAAGATTAAATGAATCACAAATTAAGGGAGAGAGACGTCAATTTTAGATTAAATTAACACCATCACATCGATCACATATTTTTACACTTGAGACCCTCGAGGCAAAGCTGGGTGTCGTGTGTGTGTGTGTGTGTGTGTGTGTGTGTGTGTGTGTGTGTGTGTGTGTGTGTGTGTGTGTGTGTTCTTACCTAATTGTTCTTACCTAATTGTATCTTTACAGGAATGAGTCAAGCTCGTACTGTCCCGTGTCTTAAACCATATTGATCGTACATATCCTTAAATTTGTGAATTGTTTTGGCACACACTATTTCATTCGGTAGTGCATTCCATTGATCAATTGCTCTGTTTGGGAAACTGAATTTCCTTACGTCTTTATCACCTCTCTTCTTATGCAGTTTTTTGCAGTGTCCTCTTGCTGATGCTTCTCCATATGTTAAGTAATCATTTATGTCTATTTTCTCCTTTCCTGATATGCACTTATATAGCATTATCATGTCACCTCTTTTCCTTCTCTCCTGTAGTGTTGGTAGATTCAGTTTATTTAGTCTTTCTTCGTAGCTTAGGTCCCTTAAGCTTGGTATCCATCTTGTAGCAGCCCTTTGAACTTTTTCAATCTTGTCTATATGCTTTTTGAGATGAGGACTCCAGACTATTGATGCATATTCCAGGGTTGGTCTAATGAATGATGTTATTATCCTTCTTAGCATGTCTTCATTTATGTATGTGAATGCTATTCTCATATTTGCAAGCAGTGTATACACGTTCCGTACCTTCTCGCTGATGTGGTCAGCCGGAGATAGTCTGTTATTGATAATCACACCTAGGTCTTTCTCTCTTTCTGATGTGTATAGGGTTTTATTTCCTAACTTATAATCCCAATCAGGTCTTTTTCCACTTTTACCAAACTTGATTACATGACACTTGTCCACATTGAATTCCATTTGCCATGTACTATTCCATTCATGAAGTTTATTTAATTCTTCTTGTAGCTCCCTACAAGAGTCTGTGCTAGTAATTCTCCTTTGTATTTTTGCATCATCTGCAAACATATTCAGATAGCTCTCATTTCCAGTGTTACTGTTTATATCATTTATGTACACTAGAAACATGATTGGTGCCAGCACCGAACCCTGTGGTACTCCACTAGTCACTTCTTTCCATGATGAGTAGTTTCCTCTTAGTACTGTCCTCATTTCTCTTTTTATGAGAAAGTCTTGCATCCAACAAAACAGTTTGCCTCGAATTCCTCCTTGATGGTACAGCTTCCATAAAAGTCTTTGGTGTGGTACTGTGTCAAAAGCTTTCTTGAAATCTAAATAGATACTGTCCACCCATCCTTCCCTTTCCTGTATTGTGTTTGTTACTCTGTCATAGTAGCTCAACAGATTAGTAACACATGATTTTCCTTTTCTGAAACCAAACTGTCTTTCTGTTATCATACTGTGTTCTTCTAGATGATTTACCCAAGCTTTTCTTATAAGTTTTTCTAATACCTTGCTTACAACACTGGTCAGTGATACTGGTCGGTAGTTGAGAGGATTTTGTCTATTTCCTTTCTTGAATAAGGGCACTATATTTGCTTTTTTCCAAATATCAGGTAGTTTCCCTTGACTCAAGGATTTCTTGAAAATTAAAAATAATGGTTTACTTAACTCCTTTGCACATTCTCGTAACACCCAACATGAAATTTCATCAGGACCACTTGCTTTTCCTCTGTCTAATCTACTTAACTCCTCCTGTATTACTTTTTCTGCTATTTGTATATCTGGTAGTATGTGTGGACATGCGTGTTCCACATATTCCCTCTCAAAATATTTTTCTTCTGTAAAAACTAATTGGAAATTCTTATTTAGTGCTTCACAAATATCTTTCTCTTGTGTATAAGTGATTCCCTCGTCCGTGATGGATTGTATTATATCTTTTACTTTGGTTTTGCTTTTGATATAGCTGTATAGCAGCTTTGGTTGATCACTACTTTTATTTATTATATCCTCCTCAAACTGTTTTTGGGCTTCCCTCCTTATTCTTGTATAGTCGTTTCTTGCCTGTTTGTAATTATTATACGGCCTTTCACTATTGTGTCTTCTGTATCTATTCCACAACAAATCTCTTCTTTCTTTTGATATTTTACATTCTGTATTGAACCATTTCTGTATTTTCTTATCTGCTTCTTTGTGCTGTGGGATGTACTTCTGGACTCCTATTTCATAAAATTCACAAAAATTTTTATATACAGCATTTAAATCTTGTCCTCTAAGCTCATTTTCCCAATCAACTTCTAAGAAATACTTCTTTAGGTCTTGATAATTTCCCTTTTTATAGTTTAGTCTCTTTTTGTAACTGTCATTGCTGTTTACTATGTCATATGCTATCCTGAAGTTATAATTTAGTACTGCATGATCGCTTTTGCCGAGTGGAGGGTGATATATTAAACTGTCAATGTCATTTTCTTGCCTAGTAAATATTAGATCTAGCACTGAAGGTACATCAAGTCCTCTTTTTCTAGTGGTTTCCCTCACATGTTGCGTTAAGAAAAACTCTTGTACGAGATCCAGGAGCTTTTGGTCCCAACAGCTTTCTTGGCTATTTATATCTAGAGTATTCTAATTTATATTTGTATTGAAGTCCCCAGTTAGTATAATTCTTTCCGATTTCTCTTCCATTTTATGTAGCAAGGATCATATACTCTGAATTGTACTCTCTGCCAGGTCCTCATATTCGTCTCTTTCCCATGTGTTTGATCTGGGTGGCATATACAAATTGGCTACAATTACTTTACCTTCAGATGTGTCGATCTCTACTGCAATCAGTTCTACTTGTGATGGTATATCTAGGTTTATTTCCTTGACTTTTAGATTTTTCTTAGTTAATATTATAATTCCTCCTCCTTTTTTTAAATTTCTGTCTCTTCTCCATATATTGTATTCCTCTAAGTTTAGTATGTCATTGGATATCCTTGGTGTTAATTTTGTCTCAGTTAGGCATATTATTTGTGGTTCATTTTCTCTGACATAATCATTCATCTCTAGTAATTTAGATACCATTCCATCCACATTTGAGTACATCAACTTTATCATCTTGTTTATATACTTGTCATGACATGGTTCTACTAACTTCCTCCTTTTTCTTCCATCCTGTTTGTGTACCACTTTCGTACCTGCAATCCTATTACTTTGTAAAAAAATTTCTTCTTGTCCTCTTCTGATCTTCCCTCATTTTTTGTTTTTGCTTCCTCCCTTTTCTCTTTCAGTAATTCCAGTTCCTCTTGTGTTAGGGATCTTTTTATCCATACATTTTTGAACTCCTCTTTTTCCATAAGGTTCTTTGCATTTTTTAGTATCTCTTCCACAGTGTTTACACTCTGGAAAGTCACCTTTAGAGGTCTTGTCTTGCTTTTCTCGTATTTCCCTAACCTTTTGTGTTCCTCTATGTCTTTACTACAGATTTCCTCTGATACTTCTTTCAGTAAGCTCATTACATTTGCCATCTCCTTTTTGTCTCTAGTGATCTTGTTTTTAATTTCTTCCTCTTCTATACCAGTGATTACTATTGATTTATTTATTTCTACTGAATCTCTGACTAACTTTGGATTGTTTTGGATTATTCTTTTCACTTCCTTTTTAATGTTTTTTTCCTCCACCCTTGTTTCTAAGTCTTTCTTTACTTTCACCATTTCAGCATACGTGGTTTCTACATCATTTTTGTAGCTTTGCACAGCTTCATTCACCTGTGTTATCTTCTCCTCAATATCACTGCTCTGGTCCATAAAACTGCTTGCTTGTCTAATTGTCTCTGTGTCATTTTTTAACTCTTCCATAACACTCTCGTGATTAACTACTCTACTTCCCATTTCACTCACTTTCTTCCTAAGCGTATTCAATTCCACTGTTAGTTCACTGATGGTTGTGTCTTTCTTATTGGCCTCCCTTCCCAGTTTTTCTATCTCTTCCTTTTGCAAGTGCATTTGCTTCTTTATTTCATCAATTTCATTTTTGAAAGCCATTTCTAGTTTGTGTACACGTTCAACCAGTCTATTGTGAGTCTCCACTTCAACCAGTTCTTGGTAGAAATCATCATTTTGCTTTTTACTTTTATCCCTTTTCTTTTCCAAATTTGTTTTACTGAAGTATGTATCCATTTTGTAATACTAAATGAACAGAGTATTTGCTTACAAAGTATGCACGCTTTCCCCGTGTTGCTGTAGTATAAACAAACCCAGCTGACTCAACGCATCGTGGTTCTTTGTTGTGTGTGTGTGTGTGTGTGTGTGTGTGTGTGTGTGTGTGTGTGTGTGTGTGTGTGTGTGTGTGTGTGTGTGTGTGTGTGTGTGTGTGTGTGTGTGTGTGTGTGTTTACAAAATAAACCATGCAACTATGATTATAAAGAATCATAATTAAAGACGAAAGGAAACCAAAGGAATAAATCTCTTGTTCCAAGGGTCAATAGTATTGTAACAGGTTAAAGTCACAGGACAAGAACAACATAAATATTTTGTCCGATTTAGAGCAAGCTCTGTGGAATAGGTGAGGCAAAGGGATGAATTCAAGGATTCTATCTTGACAACAAATAGTCAGAGGTCAAGCTCCGAGGAAAAGGTTCATCCAAAGGTCAAAGGCTAAGGTTATAAGGCAAACCTACAGTAACACAAACAGTACTGATATAATTTGAATCAAAGTAGGTGGAAGAAGTTAAGGATTAGACAAGAATGAAATCCTGTAATTGTATTTGTAGAGTAATCTCTGGCAGATGAAGGTCACAGGGCCGTGTCAAATATTCGGGCCAAAGACCAGTTGGTGGTCGCGGGTGTTGCAGGATTCCAGTGCTTCTCTTTGTTCATTTTATTCTTGTCACCCTAAGACGATTTTGTTCAGTTTAGGAGCAACTTTCCCAGCCAGAGGGGTTAGATAAAGCCTTCATTAAACCATTTACTCCAAGAGGTCTGCACCAAGTTTAATATGTCTGGAGGCAGATAGAATGAAAATAATACGTCATTTTGATCCAAGGGTTAAGGTAACCTATAATTGCAAGGTACAGTACATGAATATAGAGAAAGTAATAGGCAAATACGTAAATAGGGAGATGGCCAGATAGATAAATAGATATAAAAAAGAAGGGTGTGAGACCAGCATACAGAACCCAGGCCACTCAGTGTCTAGCAGTGGGTCGATCATCTCTGTCCTCGCCTTCTGCTTACCATTCTTCCATCATGTCTTGTACTGTGCTTTTTCGAATCATAGTCATATTGTCACGACCTCACCCCACACTGCCACAGGCTCCAACAGCAGTAGTACAGTACAGGAAGGACGTTGCCCAGTGAATTGTTCTTCCTATGGTCAGCCTTTAGGTGTGCAGTACACAAGATCAGCTGAGGCGAAAATAAACACTGGCTCCTTAGAGATCACTGTCTTTATTTTCCAAATAATTCCTCTTAAATCCTTTTCAACTTCACTGTTCTCACAAGCACTGGAGATATACACACTTTACTAATTCCTATTACACTTAATGCTTAACAACATTTCAAAGTTATTACACCTAATGCTGGACACTTCACTGTTTTCCCAACTTCCAGTGATATACAAACTTCAGTAACTCGTCACTCTTTGCCACTGTTCTCACAAGTACCAAAAATAAGACAATCTTCACTGACACTGCACTACACTCAAACTGAACCAAAACCCGACTGCACCTCACTCAAACTGACTTGACACCCGACTAAACTCGTAATAATCTCTACCCCATCTTATATAAGCTTGCATTACTCTCGCAACGTCTACATTTTACGAGTATACTCTCGATGGGCAACAGCTGCCAATTCAGACACATGAAAACATGCAGAGTTGTCTCACATTACATAACACTCTAAATCATTTACCATACGAACTTAACCTACATAATTTAACAAGCAATCATTTAAATAAATCATTGTTGAGAAAAAGCACCTTAAATTAATGCATAACTTACGAAATAACTACGCTCACAAACAGCAGGCTAACTGGCAACTCTGACTTGTACCGATGCGGGAACTACTACACGAAACGCCGAGAAACTTCTCGAGCACCAAAGTGACAAATCTCCTTTCATAACAATACTTTATTATCTCTCGTATGATTTCACCATAATTTTTATTGTAAATTCTAACATCATCTCACACACACACACACACACACACACACACACACACACACACACACACACACACACACACACACACACACACACACACACACACACACACACACACACACACACACACACACACACACACACACACACACACAGATCCAGCACTCACTACCGCTCGCTCTGGAGTAGTAAGACGTAAGACTGCAAAAGCAGAGTAAAATCGTCCGTTGTAAGTTCAAAATGAACTTTTAATAAATTGCTTATTTACGATGAAAATATTAATCATGCTCTTTTCCCTTAGGTTCCTGTATACCCTCATAAAACCCTGTGTGGGCAGCCCAGGTATAATGCCAGGCAGGTAATTTGCCAGCATAGGATACTTTGCAGCACTTCTGTAGGCACTAATTGACATATTGCACCTTGGTATTAACCTCATACTTTGGATCAGCAGGATTACAAAGAAAATTGCCACTCTTAGGCTCCTTTACTAACCTTCAGGTGAACTAAAACGTATAGCGTTAGCTGGAATGTAATAACAGACAGGATGCGTCCACGATAGTGTTAGGTGAACTAAAACGTATAGCGTTAGCTGGAATGTAATAACAGACAGGATGCGTCCACGATAGTGTTAGGTGAACTAAAACGTATAGCGTCAGCTGGAATGTAATAACAGACAGGATGCGTCCACGATAGTGTTAGGTGAACTAAAACGTATAGCGTTAGCTGGAATGTAATAACAGACAGGATGCGTCTAAGAGAGGGTTGATGTGTTTTAAAGAAAATAAGTTGTCGAGAAAAAACGCTAAGAATTGCTGCAAACCAAGGAGAATACAGGGAAACATGTAAGCATTTAATGGTATTCTGTTAGGCATGTGAGGCTTTCTATCGCCTCCTCCTCTCTGATGATGTTCAGATGAGGGAGCATCTTCAGGAGCAGCTCGTTCACACAGCTCTGCGTGACCCGTATAGCCTATGGTTAGTAGCAGTTTGTGCTAGCTGCTGTCCTTGACTTTACTCTCACTCTTCTACTCCCTGTCTCCTGCATCCACCCCGATTGTGTTCTCGGGCCTTCTCTCCCACTCCTTCTGTCCCTTTTTTCTCTCTAACCCGTTCTGATCTGAAGGGAAGCTCTCCGACATTATATGCAGCTTGGAGAGGATGTGTGTGTGTCTGGCAGATTTCCTTTCACGTGGACTAACCGCCTAGGGCTGGTTACTCCACATGTTTGGATACGTCATGAAGTTCTTGGTCGTCAGGACTACGAGGAAGTTTGAGATACATCATATTGTTAAGAATTCTTGATGGTCTGGGACAACAAGGTTGTGGACATACATTACGTGAATTGACATTTTTAGTAAGAAACTGTGTATGTCCCCAGTAGACATTACATCCTGTACATTGTGTTTATGAGATATATCCTAATGCCTGAATAATGCCTATATAATTACATATTGCTCAGTCATGCGAAATTGGCGTACCATCGACAGTAAATATTGTCCTAACATTAATGCATTTTTTGTTTTTAATAACAGAACGGAGGAAGGAAAAACAAATCAGTAAAAAAAATAATAATCCATACACCAGATTACTGGTGTCCTCTGTTCATAAAATATCTGTAACAGTTAGACTTGAATAATTGTGGGTTGAAATTTGGAGGGAAACAACTCTGGGGAAGCGAGTTCCAGAGAAAAGCAGTTCGGGGAATGAAAGAATTCTGATAGGCAGAAGTTCTACAATATGGCTGAGTGACATTCTAGTCATGAGAGCTACCAGATGCCCGTGTAGCACGAGGGAAGGCATGGAGAGGTGGCATCATGAAGGCAACTTCGTCTGAGCATTTCCCCCAAAAATATCTGTAAAATAATGCAAGGGAGGCAACATTCCTTCTTATTTGCAGGGGAAGTAGTTTATATGTAATGGCAGGGTTGTTAATGATTCTAACAGCTTTGTTCTGAATTTTGTCTAGTTGTCTTAATGCAACCTGTCCACATCCATTCCACAAGGGTGAGCAATATTCAAGCTGAGAGCGCACATTACTCTTATAAATTATAGCTAACTGCTCATCGGCAAAGAAGTTACGGACTCTGTACAATAATCCAAGTTTCTTTGAGGCGGATTTAGCAAGTGATCTGACATGAGAGGTCCAGCTTAGGGCACTGTTAAGTGAGACGCCAAGAATTTCAATACTTTTGGAAATGGGAATATTAGTAGCACTGAAGGTAATGTACGAAGCTGGCAATATCTGTCTATCAGTAAACTGTATATATTTAGTTTTACTAGCATTAAAAGAGACAAGGTTGTTTTGTCCCCATTCACTGCTTGTAGATAGATCTTGATTTATGGAGATGGCTGTGCTGAGTTAAGAGGTAGAGATATTAGACTTTGTAAATGGATGTCTGAGTGTGGTGAATGAACTATGTAGTGTTGAGTCATCTGCATATGAGTGAATGGGATTTTGGGTGACAGATAAGAGATCATTAATATGAACCAGAAATAGGGTTGGCGCCAGAACTGATCCCTGCGGCACACCGGCGTTAATTGAGTGGAAATTGGAATATACATCATCTACTTTTACTCTTATTTTCCTGTCACTAAGATATGAAGAAATCAAAGGAACAAAAGACGTTAGTCCATAGCAAGGGAGTTTGGACAGCAGGGAACTGTCCCATACTCTGTCAAAAGCTTTAGAAATATCTAGAGCTACTGCATGAGTTCCTCCAAAAAGATCAATTGATTGATGGTATGAGTTAGGAGGTTGAGTATGTATGTCAATGGTGGATCTTTCGTGGCGAAAACCATATTGTCTATCACTAATTAAGTTGTTGGATTCAAGATGTTTAACAATGTGCTTATTAATTAAAGTTTCAAATACCTTACCAAGAGAAGATGTGACAGCTATTGGTCTGTAATTGGAGGGGTCAGACGAACTTCCTTTCTTCCGAACTGGGTGGATATTGGCTTCTTTCCGTGAATTTGGGAATAAAGAAGTACGTATGCATAGTCTGAATAATATAGCTAGGACAGAGGCAAGTTCAGGGGAAGACTTTCTCAAAACAATTGGCGGAATTCCATCTGGGCTTGGAGCTTTGTTGGTAGGTAAGTTGTCTAGGATCGATTTTACGTATCTTGTCTGTATTTTAAGTGGGGCAATTTCGGGAGAATCAAGTTCCAGTACTGGGACACTCTGGCTGGTATCGTCTATGGTAGAGTTTCTGGCAAAGGTACTGGCAAAGATATCTGCTTTCCCACGTGGGTCATTTGTAATGTTGCCATCTGAAGAGTTTTGTGGGGGAATGGAAGATGACTTGTTAAAGTTATTATTGAAAGAATTAAGAGTTGATCAGAATATTCTATTGTCAATAGGGTTGTTAAGTAGTTTTGATGCTTGCTTTTGAAGAAAGTTTGATTTAGATAGATTTAATACAGCTTTTGCATGATTTCTAGCAATTTTAAATTGGGAGAGTGATTCAGATGTTTTTGATTTTAAGTAAGAGTTATATGCTAATGACTTTTGGGCTGTTGCTCTGGAACAGTTGCCATCAAACCATTTTGGAGAGTTCGATCTTTTAGTGAACTGTTGACTTGGTATGAATAAATCCATACCAGGTAGTATTAAGTAGCAAATGTGGGACTGGGTAGAATTGGGATCACTAGAGAAGAAAGACTGCCATGGAACATCAGCAAGATAATTTCTAAATCCATCCTAGTCTGCCCTATCAAAGTGCCATCGGGTCACCCTGACAGGTTCAGAACGGGGAGGTGTGGGAGGGTTAACTAATGAGGCTTTGATGAGATTGTGGTCAGAGGATCCAAGTGGTGACAGTACCTCTATCCTGTATTGATCTGGATTATTTGGCAAGAGTAAATCCAAGAGATGGGCATTATGGTCAGGATTATCAGGTATTCTGGTTGGTTGCTTTACCAACTGGGTGAGATTAAACGATTCCGCAAACAGCTCGCACTCTAGACCAGCATCGTCAGTCCAGGCAGAATGCAATAACCATTCAACATTGTGTAAGTTAAAATCACCCAAAATGGTAATTTCGGTGCCAAGGGCAAGGTCAAGGTTACTCAACTGAGTGGATATGGAATCAAATACACTGGGTTCCGAAGAACCACTGGGGGAATGATAAACTACACAAATATATTTGGTAATGTTTTGACAGTTTAATTTATATAATGAGTAATCAAAACTGGATGAAGTGAAGTTTAAAATAGTGTCAACTGCATATTGGGATTTGATATAACAACAGGTGCCGCCCTTGTTACGGAAGTTTGTAAGGAGATGGTAACCAGGAAAACAAAATGGAGATATATCGGTAGAGGGTGAGATTTGTGGTTCTGTGAGGAAAAGGGCCAAAGAGGATATGGACTGAAGGAAAAAATGAACTGAGTTTAATTTTGTGGTAAGGCCGCGGATGTTGGTAAAGAATAAGGCCTCACTGTCACTTCTTTGCCGACGAGCATTCCCGGAAATAGCAACAGTCGCTGCCGGCACAGTCGCTTGATGGCGACCGGGAGGACCCTGTGCCGCCAGCCCTACCCTGCCGGTGGTGGCAATCCGAGGTACCACCTCATTTGATAGTAACATTGCAGCAGCCATTACAAAAGACGTGAATAGAAGGTGTGATATGTTATGCGCATGTAGCGTGGTGTAAACAGTTGAAGGTAGAGGTATTATGAGAGCATGCTGGCCTACTCTCTGTGTAAATCAATGCACTGAAAATGTTCAGCAAAGGGAGATGGTCAGGGTCAAGCCCTGAGGGTTGGTGAAACGGGAGCTCCAGCTCTCCCTATCACCAGCTTGCCATCAACCTCGGGAGTACTGCCCTGTTCGACTGGCGCTACAGTCTACTCCACCCATACTATATACACATTACAATTAACTTGTAACTTAATTAAGTGAAATACATAATACTGTAAAAGTAACATAATTGTCTAAATATTGCAGTTACATCATGTTGATGCTATTGTAATTACATCATTTTTATGCAACTGTTATGCAAGTGTGACTAACATAACATTGTGTTAATGCACCTGTTACATAACTGTGTTGGCCATAAAATTGTAATCAAAGTTACATAAAAGTTCCATCTTGTTAATGCAATTGTTATAAAAGTTACATCTTGTTAATGCAACTGTTATATAATTGTGTTGGCCATAAAATTGTAGTTACATATTGTTAATGCAACTGTTACATAATTGCTTTGGCCATAATTGTAGTACTGCTATCGTTTGTAACATAATTGTAGCAACTGTAACATAATTGTAGTAATGCTATCGTTTGTAGTTACATAATTGTAGCAACTGTAACATAATTGTAGTAATGCTATCGTTTGTAGTTACATAATTGTAGCAACTGTAACATAATTGTAGTAATGCTATCGTTTGTAGTTACATAATTGTAGGAAATGAAACATAATTGTAGTAATGATATCGTCTGTAGTTAGCCTACATAATTGTAGCAACTGTAACATAATTGTAGTAATGTTATCGTTTGTAGTTACATAATTATAGGAAATGTAACATAATTGTAGTAATGCTATCGTTTGTAGTTACATAATTGTAGCAACTGTAACATAATTGTAGTAATGCTATCGTTTGTAGTTACATAACTGTAGCAACTGTAACATATTTGTAGTAATGCTATCGTTTGTAGTTACATAGTTGTAGGAAATGTAACATAATTGTAGTAATGCTATCGTTTGTAGTTACATAATTGCAGGAAATGTAACATAATTGTAGTAATGCTATCGTTTGTAGTTACATAATTGCAGGAAATGTAACATAACTGCATTAATCACAAGTGTGGTCATTGTATCTATATAACTGACACATATGTATAAAATTAATACAATAATAGCAATACGATCATATTATGAATCAGCAATATTTGATGTGGTTGTTCACTTGAGACACCGTAGGTGTATTAGTTATGTGACACCACAGGTGTATTATCTCAGTTATGTTGCACAGTCTGTTTGAGACACCATGGGTGTATTGACTTAGCTATGTTGTGCAGTTTGAAGTAAGATGACGTTATACTTGTATGTAACCCATATTTTATTTTATGTGAAATTATATATACAATATTTACGGTATGTTCAGTGTTCACTTAGTTTCACACATCACTTGACACTATAGTCCTCCAAAGGTTGTGAAGTCAACTTGATATGTTTGCTCCTTTTTACATTCATCTTTAGGTATTGGTTGCATAATTATACTAAAGTGTGTGGTTGAGTATAGCACACTGTTGCTAGCTCCATTTTTGTTAGTCATTTTCACTTGATTTTCCTTGTCACTGTAATATGAAGGATACATGTGTCCTTTTATTTTAATTTTCTGGTCTTACTTGATTTTCATATGTATGTATTATAATGTTGGTGTAAGGATCTCGTCTATCACTGTGTATATATGTGTATATAAATGAAGTAGTACTATTAAACTGATAGAGTAAATGTTCCACCCACTGATATTAACTGTGGTGGGAGTACTGGCTAGGGTGCTGCTGCTGTTGATAGTGATGATGGATGAAGGGTGTGGGTATTGTGGAAGGTCAGGGTCCTGGTATGACTGCGTCAGCACTCCGTGTCATCACTGGGATAGGCAGACATGCTGGCAGACAGGCGGGTGCAGGATGGCAGGCTGGTGTTGTTGTTGAAGATCAACACGTCAGCATCGTTTGGTCATCACATCCGGGGTCAAGACACTCGCTTGCCTCCTCCTGGTGGTGGAGATGATGATGGTGGGGAATAGTGGTGGGGGTCGTGGTGGGGTGGTGGAGTAGGTGGGGGAAATTCAGCAGTGTTGGGCTTTACTCAGGTGACATTTCACTCACTTTTGTTGTTTCTTCTTCTTGTACGTTTGATTTTCTTTACTTGTTGAGATTAACTTACAGGCTTGTAGTGTTGCCGATAGACTTAATTTATCACTGCTACTGATTCTCGTAGATCGTGGAGTTGCGGTTGAGGTAGTTAGAAGCGAGTCTCTTTTGTTTGTTTAATTTGCTGATTGTTGCTTGTAGAGGAGTCGCAGATTGCTTTGACTGAGACGTTAATCGGCTTCGTTTACAGCTCGCTATAACTTCTCAGTGAACGTAGTTTTATCATAGTTTAAACTCGTAAGGCGTAGTTCGTCGCAGTTTACCACTGTTCACCAGTCTCGGGTGGCGTAGTTTATCGTAGTTGGTTTGTTATTACCGCTTGCCACCAGTCTTGATAGCGTGGTCTTAGGTACATGTAGGGAGATAGGGAAACCGATTATGGATTGTTAAGCTCAGCCAGAATAAAGTAGTGAGACGTAGTGTCAACGAGGTGAGTTACAGCGCTCTTGGGTTACTGAGTTTTTATTCCGTGGTTTTACCAAAAGTGAGTTACAGCGTAAGGGAGCGTGACCCTAGTGCTGGACCTACTCTCTGTTCCTTCACTTACCTTTCTCTGATCTTCGTGTTATCTGGCCGACTCTCCAACCCCTTCTGATTTGAAGGGCAGCTCTCCGACATCATATACAGCTTGGAGAGGATGTGTGTGTCTGGCAGATTTCCATTCATATGGACTAACTGCCTAGGGCTGGTTGCTCTACGTGTCTGAATACGTCATGAAATTCTTGGTTGGCTGGACTACGAGGTAGTTTGAGATTCATCATATGGTTAAGGATTCTTGATGGTCTAGGACAACAAGGTTGTGGATATACATTATGTGAATTGACATTACTAGTGAGAAACTGTGTATGTCCCCAGCAGACATTACATCCTGTACATTGTGTTTATGAGATATATCCTAATGCCTATATAATGCCTATATAATGTCTACACTTTCACACACAAGGTGGTTCATTCAGCGGGACTCCATACGATGCTTCACTTTAGCTTACAAAATAAGATAAATCAAAGTACAACGAAATAATTAGGAAAGAGAGAAGCATTCCATAAAAATATTCGGTTTGTGGGCATGAACGCATTTAGTTGCATTTTACGTCATCCTTCCCGCCCAGCCGTGGGAGTGAGGAAGTAGAAGGATGCAAGTAATGGAGTGTCGGAATTAACACTTGCGATACAAAAGAGCTACTGAACATCGAATTTCAGCTGATATCAGATAACTATACTCCATGGATAGCAGTTTGAAATATTCAAGGCAACTATGATTAATGATGAAGTTAAAGAACTTTGTATTTTATTCCAGCAGGAGATCACAGCAGTGTGAGAGAGACACAATTCATTGCTTCATCTCATCATCCATCCCATCCATATAACATTATATTGTATCCTCAACGACACACAAACTCAAACACACACACACACACACACACACACACACACACACACACACACACACACACACACACACACACGATACTGAATGCCTCAGTAATAACCCTACTCCTCCACCCAACATTACACTTCACAAACACATACCCGGTAAGTTACAAAAACACACAGCCACCACATCCATGGAAAACCTGCCGCCAAACTACCGTACATCTTTCCTGAACCACCATCAGACATCCACCCCTCAGATCCTACCCTACCCAGAGAGACACCAGGGCACTTAGACAGACTACGATGTGGCCCTCACCCTTCCCTGCTACAATACCAACCCAACATACAACTGACAAACAATCCACTATGCCCACACCGCAATGCAGCCACCCGCACCACAACACACTAACCTCATGCACCTCACTGTCACAACACAAATCATCCTTCAACAAAAACTCACCGCACCCTCTCCCACCCTGCCAGATATTGGTGTGTGGTGATTATTTGTTTGAAATAATTCACTTGTGAGGACGTCGTCATTTTTAGCTTTTCCTCGTGGAATACATGAGATATAATGATATTCACGCAAACTCTGTATGTCATACTAAAATGCAAGGAAGTTGGGAGCAGCGTGACTGACAAGGGAAGCACCTAAACATTCCCACACACTACACCACGCAGCCGTCGCTTTACACATCCAAGTCCCTGTTTCATTTCCAGGTGCCAACAAACTGGGGTAAAAACACCCTTCCAGTGGTCTGCCCGGGTGTCGAACCCGTGACTTCAAGTGTACTGACACAATGATCGCCTTCAGTAATGTAGGCCAGAGTTGTGACAACATTCTTTACGTCAAAGAAGCTGAATAGGTTGTCCGCTAGTTGACCAGGAGTACCAAGGGTTTGGCTAACACAAAAATTCCATTGTCTTGAATAAAGTTGCTAGTATCACTGCAATATTTGACAACAGCATTGCTTACGTTGAATCTGCTCATGTCATAGTTGTGTTCAATGATCCTTTTGTTTATAGCCTTAATCATGTCACCAGTCCATGCAAGGAACACTGTACAACCCAGCCCTCCGTCTATTTACGTGTCTTTTTCACCAGGCTACTTGACGCCATCCACGTCCATATGGCCCAGTCATGTCAGTCCCCGTTCATTCACACCAGGTTTACTCACATCCTTTACATCCATTCAGGTCGACTCCAGTCCACTCAGGTCAACATGGAGATTTCAAGGCTATTCAACTCCAGTCAAAACTAATCAGGTCAGTTCAGGTCATTTTAGAACCATTTAGGCTGCTAGCTTATTCATACTATTTCAGTCCATTCATTTCAGTCCATTCAAGTCATTTTAGTCTATTCAGTCCACTTCAGTTCGTGCAGGCCACTTCAGGACCATCACACCCATTGCCTCACCGGCCACCACCATCTCAGCCCATTGCCTTCACCCACTTCTCGCCCCTTTGATTGTCACGGGGAGAGGCAGAGATGCTGGTGGATGATGGGGCAGGGTGGCAGTAGTGGTGGGTGATATGGCTGTGGCAACAACAATGCCATGCTTATGAGGAAATAATATCTATCTATCTATCTATCTATAGCCCGATGCCCTAATCCCGCAAAGGGTGGCCGCAGACCTAAGTGGTAAAGTATGGTGGTGTGTAAGGTATGTCAACGGGTGCAGAATAATTAGTGGATTTCACATTTGTTCTAGTTTCTCATCTCGTGAACCCAGTGGACCGCAGGAGATCGGAGACTTGGACTGGTCGCTGCCAGTGGTCTTTTGTTAAGGTTATGTTAAATGTCTGTCTGTTGTGATATTGTGGTGCACGTGGTGAGTGTGTGGTGTTTTGTGGTGTGGTGGTGTGCATTGCAGTGTAAGTTGTATTTATTGATGGTACTGTAGCAGTGAAGGGTGGTGGCCGAATCACAGTCTCACAGGGTAGGGAATATTCTGAGGGGAGTCTAACTACTGGTGGTTCTTGAAGGATGCTGTTTGGCTGTGGTGGCCAGGGCTGGGGTCAGTACATTTTTGTCATTTCAATTCCAGTTCAGAATAAAATTTGAATTAATCAGTTCCAATTCAATTCAATTCATTCGTAAAAAAAAAAAAAATCTTCAATTCAATTCAATTCATTTCATTATGGTCGATATTTCATTCAGTTACAATGTTTTCAATTCAAAATCAATTTTAATCTACCCAGTAACATTAATCTAACGGATACTTCATTTGGTATATTTTAAATTTTTTGTGATAGCTAACTGTATATTTTACTGTTCATTTGAGTATATTGTAAGTTAATTATTGTGCAATACTGTATTTCCATAATACAGAAAGAAAAATTATTTTATCAATTCAGTCATCAATTCATATCAGTTCATTGATAATGAGTCAAATTCAATTCAATTAATTTTATATTTATATTTTTATCAATTCCAATTCAATTCCAGTTCACAATTGTATTAATCAACTCCAATTCATAGTTTTATTAATCAATTCCAATTCAGTTCCAGTGTGTTTACGTTTGAATTACAGTGGTCAGAGACCAGTCACAGGTCAGCAAGTCCCACCCAGACGGTCATAGACCAGTCACAGGTCAGCAAGTCCCACCCAGACGGTCATAGACCAGTCACAGGTCAGCAAGTCCCACCCAGACGGTCATAGACCAGTCACAGGTCAGCAAGTCCCACCCAGACGGTCATAGACCAGTCACAGGTCAGCAAGTCCCACCCAGACGGTCATAGACCAGTCACAGGTCAGCAAGTCCCACCCGCACGGCCAGATGGCCAATGACGGGTCAGCAAGTGCCACTCTGGCATCAAAATTTAATACAAGGGAAGGTATATTTAAGCGTCTAATTCTGCAACAATTTTATTAATAAATTAGAAACTGTGAGGATTCGAACCAGCGCTGGTAAGTACGTGGATACAGCAGCTTACCGACTGAGCTATCCAGCCACCCAAAATTTAATACAACGGAAGCTGTATTTAAGCGTCTAATTCCACAAGATTTTATTAATAAACGTAATCACAAGTCTGAGGATTCGTTCCAAGTGTCTTTAAATTTTCAGTCTCGCCCTTCACCCACCATGCCACCGGGTCACTGTACTGTAAATATACAGAAACTTCAGAACTGCATATAAACCAGCTATTTACGCCCTTCTGTTTGCACATATTTATTATCGCCCGATTTAAGGCGGAGCGGTAATGTTTTTGTCTTCCTTTGTGTGTGTGTGTGTGTGTGTGTGTGTTTGTGTGTGTGTGTGTGTGTGTGTTACCATTGTATCTCGTGAACGGCTCGAGCTATCAACATGAAATATTCAGGGTATCAAGATATGGCCAAAATCTTGGCCGAGATCGAAAATGGGCTCTTGGGTTTAACGTCAGGGTCACGAAAATGGTTGTTAAAGTCAAGCAGTTTTTATCGCCCGCCTTTAGTACCATTATATCTCATGAACGGCTTGAGCTGTCAACGTGAAACCTTCAGGTTATCAAGATATGGCCAAAATCTTTGACGTGGCCAACAACATACTCTGGCGGGCGATTAGCATTCGGCTACCGAATGCTTTTCCTTCACTGTGATATAATAGGTTCAAAATTAATAAAATGCCAGTGTCTGTTTGCGGCAGGGTTTACAAAATGTACTGGACAATAATGCGATGGTTGTTTTGACTGGCAAAGTGATGTGCTCATTAATGGAAAAACTTGAAATATTGACAGAATTTTCAGAACCTACGTCCACTAAAAGAAATGAAAGGCAACTGTTGTCAGAGTCTGGAGGGGACAGGTTTACTGACGGCTTTATGATAAGAAAAAAAAAAAAAAAACTCAGTGGATAGGAACCCTTACATTGATGTTTTTTTTTTTTTTATGCGAGGAAGAAGGAACCAAAGGCCATGAGCCCGCAGTAACAGTTCCCTCCCAGAGAAAAACAAAATACAAGAGAGAGCCAAATTCAAGATCCGATCATTTTGAGATGCCTGGACACACTGCGTTTGAAAGACTGGAGATCATAGGCAGCAGGAAATACAGACAGAGGGAGACAGTTCCAGAGGTGACCTGTTGCATAAATGAAAGACTGGGAGTAACGGTTAACTCTTGCATTAGAGAGTTGGACAGAAAAGGGATGAGAGTTTGCTGCCAGACGGGTGCTACGTGCCCGTCGTAAAGGTGGAGGAATGCAAGCAGACAGTTCAGAGGAGCAGTGACCATTAAAGTAGCGATAGAAAAGAGATAAAGATGCAACAGTGCGGCGAAGAGACAGAGGTTGAAGAGAGTCAGTAAGAGGAGGAGAGTTAATGAGACAAAAAGCCTTTGACTCCACCCTATTGAGAAGAGCTGTATGTGGGGAGCCTCCCCCCACATGAGAGTTGTACTCCACACAGGGGCGGATAAAACCTCTGTACAGAGTCAACAATTGTGCAGGGGCAAAGAAAGAGCGGAGTCGGCTTAGCACACCCAATCTCTTGGAAGCAGATTTTACAAGAGATGTAATATGATCTTTCCATGATAAGTCCCGAGTAAATGAAACCCCAAGCATGTTCAAGGATGATGCAGGATTAAGCTGAATATTATTAAACATTAGTGGGTATACCTGTGGAAGATTTTGTCGGGTTGATAGGTGTAAGAACTGAGTCTTAGATGCATTAAAAACAACCATATTATTATTACCCCAGTCAGAGATACGAGCCAAGTCAGACATTAGGTATGCCATAGCCTCATCCCTTGTTTGGTGAAGTAACTGTTGACATGGGCGTTGCGGGAACCGAATGGAAAGGTGAAGGGTGGAGTCATCAGCGTATGAGTGGATAGGGTTAGATGTACAGCTTAGATCACTGATGAAAAAAAGGAAGAGAGTTGGTGATAGGACAGAGCCCTGAGGAACACCACTGTTGATAGATCTAGGAGAAGAACGATGGCCGTCTACAACAGTGGCTATAGAACGACCAGAAAGGAAGCTAGCGATGAAGGCACAGATAGAAGGGTAGAAACCGCAGGAGGGCAGTTTGGAAATTAAAGATATATGCCAGACTCGATCGAAAGCCTTTGAGATGTCAAGTGCAATGGCAAAGCTTTCGCCAAAGTCCCGAAAGGAGGATGACCAGGAGTCTGAAAGGTAGGTGAGAAGATCGCCAGTGGAGCGTCCCTGACGGAACCTGTACTGATGATCGGAAAGAAGGATGTGATAGGAAAGATGCCTTAAAATTTTTCTATTGAGAATTGACTTGAAAACTTTTGAAATACAGGACGTTAAAGCAATTGGACGATAGTTGGAGGGTTGGGAATGGTCATCCTTCTTTGGGACTGGCTGAATGAGAGCAAACTTCCAGCAAGAAGGAAAGGTACAAGTTGACAGACAAAGGTGAAAGAGTTTACCTAGGCAGGGTGTAAGCACAGAAGCACAGTTCTTGAGAACAACAGGAGGGACCCCATCAGGCCCATATGCCTTGTTAGTACTGAGGCCAGTGATGGCAGAAAATACATCAACTGAAGACATTTTAATATCAGCCATGAGGAAGTCAGAGGGGGGAAGTGATGGAGAAACAGCACCGGAATCGTCTAAGGTGGAATTGGTGGAGAAAGTCTGTGCGAAGAGATCTGCTTTATCAATAGAAGAAATAGCTACAGAACCATCAGAGTAGAAAAGAGGAGGGAAGGATGATGAGGTAAAGTTGTTAGAAAGATTTTTGGCAAGGTGCCAGAAGGAGCGGGAAGAATTCTAGTTGGAGAGTTGAGAGCACTTAGTACGGATGAAATTATTTTTAGTAGAGCGAAGAACAGACTTAGCACGATTCCGGGCAGAAACGTAAAGATGATGTAATTCAGGGGTGGGTTGGCTCCGGTACCTTTTGTAGGCCCTCTCCTTGTTGCAGACAGCATTAGAACAAGCGTGATTAAACCAAGGCTTTCTTGCGTTAGTCAAAGGATATGAGAAAGGAATGTATGCTTCCATGCCAGAGAGAATAACCTCCGTAATGCGCAAGGCACACTCAGATGGCTCCCGGCCATGGAAGCAATAATCATTCCAGGGAAAATCAAAGAAGTACTGCCTGAGGGCCTCCCAGTCTGCGGCTCCAAAATGCCACAGACGACGTTTCCCTGGAGGGTCCACAGGCCATACCGGAGTGATAGGACAGATTAAGGTAATAAGGTTGTGATCGGAGGAGCCCAACGGAGAGAAAAGATAAACAGAGTAAGCAGAAGGATTAGTTGTGAGGAAGAGGTCAAATATGTTGGAGCTCTCTCCAAGGCGGTCAGGGATACGGGTAGGGTGCTGTGCAAGCTGCTCTAGGTCATTAAGGATAGAAAAGATGTAGGCTTGTTCACCAGGTGGATCCGTGAAAGGAGAGGAGAGCCAATGGTGGTGGTGAACATTGAAATCTCCTAGAATGGAGATTTCAGAGAAAGGAGAAATGGATAGAATGTGTTCCATCGTAGAAGTAAGATAGTCGAAGAATTTTTGATAGTCAGTAGAATTAGGGGATAAGTAAACAGCACAGATATATTTAGTCAGAGAATGACAGGAAAGCCGAAGCCAGAGTGTAGAGAATTCAGAAGAATCGAGTTCAGGAACACGAGAGCAAGATAAGTCGTTGCGTATATATACACAACAGCCACCTTTGGCTTTGAAATGAGTATTGAGAAAGTAGGAGGATACAGAAAAGGGTTTGCTGTCAGTTGCCTCAGACAGCTGAGTCTCCGTTAGAAAAAGAAGGTGAGGTTTAGAGGAGGAGAGGTGGTGCTCAACAGAGCGAAAGTTAGAGGAAAGGCCGCGAATGTTGCAGAAATGAAGAAGAAGAGAGTCAGACAGTGGTTCCAGGCACCTCGAGTCATCACCGGGAGAGGGGCGGATGGTGGGGGCATTTATGGTCCCCCCCCCTGGGGACTCCGAGGCTTGTTGAAGAGGCGCCATTTTATTTAATTTTGAATAGGAAGTGTAGTATGTACTGTGCATGTAGTTTGGTGTAGATAGTTAGAGAAATTTTTACTGGAGAGCATGCTGGCCTACTCTCTGTGTAACTGAGACACTGAAAAAGTTCAGCAAAGGGGGATGGTCAGGAACTAATCCTGAGGGCTGATGAAACGGGAGCTCCAGCACTCCCTGTCATCAGCTTTCCATCCGGCTTGGTAGGTCATCCATGTCGTCCTGCCATGGGAGCGGGAAAAAGGGAGGTTGGAAATGCCTCAGTGTGTAAATTATGACAGACTGTAGTTGTGAGAATATCCAGGTAGGTAAACCAGTTGTGGTGGCATTTATGAAAGCACCTCGTAATGAGAAGCCTGACCGCCGTACCTTTAGTTAACCACTTCATTGCAACGAAGGAATTATATTCTTGCTTTCTTCAAAAGCTTGTAAGCAATTTCGGGGAAACTTTTCACGCTGTCGAGGTGAGATGTGTCCTTTATGACCACTTTACCATGAGGCGTTCTCCTTGAGGTGAATAAACTTGGCTTGACACAGTAAGATTTAACTAAGAACACATGTGTTCCTATCAAGTCATTCGGTCTCGGAACACTTTTAAGGTAGAACCTATTAGGTCCACTGCCAAGTTTATAATGGGTGTCATTCCTGTTACGTGAATTTCTATTCATGGAAGTAAACACTGACTGTTCTGGGATAATATCGTTTCAACATCTCACTGGCCATGCAAAAAGCCCGATGTTAATATATAGAAATTTCAAAACAGTATTTATATAACTAAATTTCAGCGTCCTTCCCATTAAACATATATAGTAGTGTCAGGGATATTCAGCCATGAAAATATCAGTGTCTGTGGGCGGTGATGTCCACTGAAGTGATGAGAGTAAACCGATACTTGTTAAGAGATATTCTGTCTCGTAGTGATATGTGCTCGTGAATGGAAAAACTAAGTGGTGAAAGATTTTTAGAACCTTGGAGCAGTGAAAGAAATGAGAGATAAATATAACCATAAAAATGGAGAGAACACACCAGCTTTCTGTATGCGACCAAAAAAATAAATAGATAGCCTATATGAATGATAATAATAATAATGCCTACGAACCCAGACCTTGAGGTGCGTGCTGGGTGGTGTCTACCGTCCCGCCGTGCGCGGGAGGGACGCCACGCCTGTTGGCATTCCTTCTATCTTCACTCATTTACATTGTACAATATGTAATGTACAATATGTACATTACATATTGTAGAATACGTCATCATCCAAAATTTTCAGTTTATGGAATTTTCTCGACATTCTGTATGGCATATCCTTAAACATAAAATACCTAAATGGGTGCAGTAATGGGGTCGGTGAGGTATATTTCAAAGTTAGGGGAGCGAAAATGGGTGTGGTTAGCAGACAGGTTTGGTGGAACTGGCCAAGAAGGTGGTGGATGGTGTGGCAGAGTGGGAGGAGTACAGCCTGTGAAGATCGGTGATGTATGACGGGCGGCGTTGGCAGTCAGGTGTAAGCCACAGATCTGCATTATACGTATGTGAGGGAGTGAGGTTAGAGAAAGTGTGATGGTGTGGTGTAGACGAGTGGTCGGGACGGGCTGTGATGATCGTGTAAGGTGGGGCAAGGCGTAGTAAATCACTCTGTGAAAATGGGCGTTGTAGATTGTCCAGTATGGGGATGATGGTGTTATTTCAGTTTTCCCGCAAACATAGCCAGAACAATAACAATAATAATAAAAACAAGAGGGTAAGCACACTGCCACTGCTAGTTCATACCTGGTGCCTCAAGTCGCTGCACAGATTTCGTTAAAGAGAGGGGTGGGGAGGTGATGCAGGACGGGAGTTGGTGAAGGGTCGTGGTACAAAAGGAGATACACAGGCTGAAAATCAGGGAGCGCAGGTAAAGACAGGAAGAAAGTCAAGCAGGCAGGTAAACAGGCAAATATAAAAGTAGGGAGGCAGAGAAAAAGCAGCGAGATGGAAAAGAAAAGGACTGGCAAGCAGGCAGGTAAGTAGGAAGGTAGGCAGAAAGGCAGGTAAGCAAAAAAGAAATGAGAGAGATAATTGCAAATGGAAGAAAGATTCCGGCTGGTATGTAGGAAGACAGATAGGGTGAGACGGGTGGTATGGGAGGTTGAGACAAGCAAGAAAATATACTGACTAGAACTCTGGTGCAAGGCAGGAAGGGAGGCAGGGCAGGCAGAGATCTGGGTCACGGCGAGGCAGAGAGGAGGCACGATTGACTGAAGCAAAGAGGAGGCAAGTAAGGCAAAGATATGGGGCTTCATTCACAGGATCTCAGTAACTTGACTATATCCTCCTTTTAATTCAGATTTATTTAATACTTTGGCCTGGTAGACAGTCCGGATGATAAGGAACTACACCCACATTTGCCAATAACAGTATTAACAAACTATCTGTATTTATACTAGTCTTTTGACGGGAGAGTACTCACAACTGTTCAAGCCACATTTTATAATTTCCCACTTCCTAAACCATCCTCTTATACACCTCTAAGCCACCTTCTTATATCCTTCTAAGCCACCTTCTTACATCCTTCTAGGCCACCCTACTACTGTACATTCCTCTAAGCAACCCACTTACATCCATCGAAGCCACCCTCTTTCACTCCCATAAGCCACCATCTTACACCCTAATAAGCCACCTTGTCACGCCTCTCTAAGCCACTTTCTTATACCCCTATAACCCACTCCCTTACACCCCTGCAGCACACTCCCTTACATCCCTCTAAGCCACCTTCTACAAAAGTTTTTTTCTTAGCAGGAACACAGCCTCTTTTAACAGTATATTGAAAACTCTACTGAGGCGGTGCACAGCTAGTCCACTAATATTTCATTACACACACACACACACACACACACACACACACACACACACACACACACACACACACACACACACACACACACACACACTCTGTGCTCGTCCATAACGCCAGTGACACTGCAGTAAATTTTCCAATGCAGTGACTGTGTCGTGGCAGTTTATCGCTGCAGTAACTCTGGCCTCGTCGGAGGGAAGAACCGGCATCGTTGACTCACTGATTACCAATATTGTAGTTAAGACCAGAGCCAACCGGGATTTATGGGGTTGACAGTGATTAAATAAAGACAATATTATTGAATCAAGGACCAAATTTATAAACTTTCGTAAGTTTAATTTGTGTTTGGAACTGCTTGTATATACGTTTGCCTTTACATATACAGCAGCCAAAAACTTCACAACCAAATATTAATGTACATATTTGAGTAATATTATGAAAAAAGACGATCTATGAGACAAGTTTTTTCTACGAAGACATGCTAATTCATTAATTTGGTACACTCCACAGGGAGTCTTATGATGATGATCGGTTGTCAAAGTGAACTATGTAAACAGTTGGCTAAGCATCACAGTAATTACCATCACTGTGATTACGATAAAACTCAGTCAGGATTTATGGGTAGCTGTCTACGATTTACACGGTCTCTGTTCTGTGTTATATGACAGGCTCTGTAGCTCCTATTTATTAGCAATTTATTTACATTACACACACACACACACACACACACACACACACACACACACACACACACACACACACACACACACACACACACGTGATGTGCAGTTTCTACCTATGTTGTCCTGTATCTTGGTCAGTTCAGTGAACTGGTTGAATTGGTTTCATCTTCCCAGTATTTCACGTACGAGATGAAAAATTGTTCCCAACCTTGTCCACCATCTTCTCTCTCTCTCTCTCTCTCTCTCTCTCTCTCTCCACCTACTTGTGCCTTTCTTTCCCTGCAACCAGTTCACACTAACACAGTCTTATTGTGTGCTGTTGCCATTATTTCAGTGCATATTTCTGGATCCCTCCTGCCCCAGATAAAATATGTGGGTGACAGGGTTATGTTGAGCATGATGATGGTGGTGGTGGGCTTTATGCTATGTTGATATTTATAGCTGGGAAAGTTGTGATGATGATGATGATGATGATGATGATGATGATGATGATGATGCAACGAAATTTGTAAAGCTGTAACTCGATTAACCCGATGGTGCTCACTTCACATATATCAAAGGGAGTTGTTATAAAAACTTCGGCGGAACTATTTTTCCTGATATTCATCTAGATAATTTCATAGTCGTTAACTACAGCTATGGACTTACTGAACAGAATCTGAGAGTCTTGTGTCACAGCCGTATTATCGTGATTTAAGGAGGCTCCCTAACACCTCTTCCTTAGTGATATATTTTCCCTATCTCACTTGTACATTTTCCGTAGTCCTTGTGTATCTTTCTAATAAATCTAAATATATCATAAATATTATAGAAACGAATATTAACTGGCAGTATGCAAAAAAAAAAAAAAAAAAGGGGGAGGGGAGGGGGTGGTGGTGGTAGAGAGGCTCCTCAGTCCAAGAGAACTGGACTCAGTGTCACAAGTGTTGTGGAATACAGTAGCCTGGCCCAGGGACCCAGTGAACCGAAGGAGGTAATATGGAATTGCAGGTTGTACCATAACCAGATGGTAATTATATTCCCGTTCCGAAAGAATGGCAGCACGGACAGAAAATAAAGACAAATATATTCTTAGAGAATAATTAATAAAGATCTTAAGTTTTACACAAGGGTATTGCTTGAGTTTAAGATCAAGGCAAGTTCCGTGGCCACAAATATAACTGAAATAAATGCTCTACAAAAGTTAATGCAAATTTTTCTCACAGGAACTGTGATAGTTTCACGTCATTGATAAACAAACAAAAAGCATCACTGTAAAATTCTTTTAATTAATCACACAGATCAAATTTTAAACCAAGAAACATAAGTAATGAGTTGGTTACCATCATCATCATCATCAGCATCACCATCACAACCTTATTCCCACTTATAAGACGATTGTGATCTAAAAAAAAAAAAAAAAAAGGAAAGTTAAAAACAGTATGATGTGAGAATTAATCAAGTATATGCCCAGAGAAATAGGATGAATGAAGCATCATTCAGTTCCGGGAATCCTGAATCCACCTCACTGGCATATCCATCCGTACACATTTTGGGTGTATTTTTCTTTACCGATACTCTTCAGCTTTGACACTAGTTATTACTCCCACGTCACACCAATCTGCTTCACACAGTTCCTGCCTTTACTGTGTGAACAGTGAACAATGAACAGTGTACATATGTTGGCTTGTGCGTCGCTGCCTGACTGGGGGATATTTCATTACTTTACAAGAGGGAATTATATAAATGAAATTAAGCACGAGAAAGAGGTTTGGTTCATCACATGTGCAAGCAGCAGGAATATAAGTATATTGCACACATAAGTTTTTTTTGCATCATTTTAGAACGTATATATACGATGGGGAGAAGGAAGGAGTGATATGAGGGAAGAAGAAGACGAAGAAGAGGAAGAAGAAGAAGAAGAAAAAGGAAAAGAAAAGAAGAAGAAGAAAAAGAAGAAGAAGAAGAAAAAGAAAAAGAAAAGAAGAAGAAGAAAAAGAAAAAGAAGAAGAAGAAGAAGAAAAAGGAAAAGAAAAGAAGAAGAAGAAAAAGAAAAAGAAGAAGAAGAAGAAGAAAAAGAAAAAGAAAAAGAAGAAGAAAAAGAAAAAGAAAAAGAAAAAGAAAAAAAAAAGAAAAAGAAGAAGAAGAAGAAGATAAAGAAGAAGAAGAAGAAGAAGATAAAGAAGAAGAAGAAGAAGAAGATAAAGAAGAAGAAGAAGAAGAAGATAAAGAAGAAGAAGAAGAAGAAGATAAAGAAGAAGAAGAAGAAGAAGATAAAGAAGAAGAAGAAGAAGAAGATAAAGAAGAAGAAAAAGAAAAAGACAAAGAAGAAGAAAAAGAAAAAGACAAAGAAAAAGACAAAGAAAAAGAAGAAGAAGAAGAAAAAGAAAAAGAAAAGAAGAAGAAGAAAAAGAAAAAGAAAAAGAAGAAGAAAAAGAAAAAGAAAAAGAAGAAGAAAAAGAAAAAGAAAAAGAAGAAGAAAAAGAAAAAGAAAAAGAAGAAGAAGAAGAAGAAGAGAGAGAGAGAGAGAGAGAGAGAGAGAGAGAGAGAGGGGGGGGGATGGGAAGATAGACAGATGAGAGGAAGAAGGTAGAGAAGGGGGACAGAAAAGAAGTGAGGAGGTAAAGTGGGAGAGAGGGGATGAAGAAGGAAGAGAGGAATTGGAGGGCAAGCGGCAGGAAGAAGGAAGAGAGAGATTAAAGAAGGAGAGAGGAGGAAGGATTGAGAGCGGGGAGAAGGAAGCTGAGATGAGGAAAAGAGTGAGAGAGGAGGGATGGAAGGAGAGAGGGAGGAAATGAGTGGACCGAATAATTAGGAATGCTTGTGGAAGGTAGGGCGTACTGTAGGTCGATAGGTGGGTAGGTAAAGTACAAGTCACAGGTGGGGAAGGAAAACTGGGTGTGGTGAGTGGCAAGGAGTGAGTGGTATGGGTGGTGTGGAGTGAGACAGTGCTGGATGGAGGGAGAGTGACATCAGTACATCCTGTGACAATTGGTGCTGCAGGCCTACGGGATTTGACTGTGTTGGTGGGATCAGAGTTATCCTTGAAGCTTGATGTTGGGGAAAAAAAGGGCGGGTTGAGTTGTTTGGATTTGGTGGAAAGGGCTGGGAGGGTGCTGAGTGATGGGGCAGGGAGAAAAGATTAGAGGCTGTGAAAATGGATATTGTACGATGGGGAGTTTAGGCGGTGCAATCATATTTCTCTCGGAATTTCGCTGAGTGTGTGTGTGTGTGTGTGTGTGTGTGTGTGTGTGTGTGTGTGTGTGAGTGTGCTGGGGAGGTAAAAATGGTTGGTTGGTTGTTAGATGTAAGCGGGACGGATTAGGGTAATGATGGGTGAAGATTCAGGATCGCAACATTATGCCATGCGAGGCGTGTTATGGAGGTTGGCTTGTAAAGCCTGGCGTTTTTTTGATTTAAGACTTTGTGCAGGCAGAAGAAGAAGAAGAATAAGAAAGCAAGCACTCCCTGCTTTACTATACGCAGTGCTTCACGACGGCAGTAAAAACAGTATAGTGTGTTTTGGTTCAAGAATTTTCTTCTGCACTCCCGTTCCGTTCATTTCCATTTCCGTGATCCTTCTCACAATCAGACCCTTCCCTCACATTCCTGCCAGTCCACCTGTCCATCCTCTGTCAGCGGACAGTCAGCCTCTATTTCTGGGTTACTGGAATTGTTCACTTTCCCTGCCAGTCCTTTCCTTCCCCTCCTGCAACACCTCGCTCACTCTTCCTTGCTTATAAACGTCTTTTTATCATTTCATTATCACCTCACCCACTCCCTCCTTTACTCCTTTCAACCCTTGTGCTGTATTTACTCACATTTGCGTTATTCCCTGTTTCCGTTATCCTGTTCCTTAAACAGAATTTTCCTATTCAGTTATATAAATTGTCTGTATTTTCCTCCTTGCTCTGGAATATAACTTTCCCTTTCATCATATTCACCTGGTAATGTTTTGTGCCTACTATTCCCGCTGCGTCAGGGTCTGCATCTCACAGTCTTATAACCAAATCATATTTAAAACCTATTTACATTTCGTGCCTTTCTCTGCCACCAAGAACATAACGTAACCACCAGACCTCTCCCAGGATGCTCTGGTCTCGCCACAGTCCATCTGACATTATCACCATTACAGTGGCGCGGCGCCCCCCCCCTCCCCATTGTTTGTGTCCCAGGACGTAGCAACACCATCTAGTGGCGCGGCGCCCCCCATTGTTAGTGTCAGTAACATCCTAGGGTGTGGCAGCATCACCCAGTGGCGAGGCGCCCCCCATTGTTAGTGTCAGTAATATCCCAGGGTGTGGCAGCACCACCCAGTGGCGAGGCGCCCCCCATTGTTAGTGTCAGTAATATCCTAGGGTGTGGCAGCATCACCCAGTGGCGCGGCGCCCCCCATTGTTAGTGTCAGTAATATCCCAGGGTGTGGCAGCATCACCCAGTGGCGAGGCGCCCCCCATTGTTA
>NC_136967.1:32948594-33329532 GCF_032717465.1 Coenobita brevimanus
ACATCTTGTAGAAACTTCGTAGCTTCTTGTAGTGTGTTTTGTAGATCAGTTATACATATATTATACTCGTGGACGAGCGGTTGTTATACGTGAGTAGTTTTGTAAGTAGATAATCTTCGCTCCCTTTTGTCATGCAATGACAGGAGAGGTAAAGATTAGTATGAGACTATTTTTATTTGTCTTGGAAATATTAACAAAGTCTTTCATACACGAGTGAAGTATAAAGTAGGGTCCCGCTAGCTACCTCCCTGTCTCGCTCTATCTTTCTCTGCCAACATTCTCGACCCTGTTGCTAGTCTCCTTCTCTCTCTCTCTCTGTACAACCTTTCGCTACGATCGCCAGCCTCCTTCTGATCTCTGATTCCTACATTCTCGTTCAGCAGGGGTCGTGTCACGTGGGCTATACTGTTCATGAAATGTTCTAGAAGCCTGTGTGTGTATGTGTGTATGTGTGTGTATGGTCACGAGACGCTGTTTGTGGGCTATTGTGCTGGTGAGAGGCATTCTGGAGAGGTGCTAACGTCACTTCCTTTGGCCCCTAGGTTTGACATCTAGACTATATTATGTATGTTGCTGGTTATTATGTATTAAGATATTTTACAGTCTTGACACTTGTGTGGTCCCGTTGTATAAAGGCACGGGTGAAGGCGTATGGTAGAGTGTTAATAAAGAGAGTTAGAGAGGGTACAGAGGGAGCGATTGGTGATGAGCAGTGTGGCTTTAGGAGAGGGAGGGGATGCGTGGATCAGGTGTTTGCTGTAAGACAAGTGTGTGAAAAGTATTTAGCGAAAGGGAAGGATGTGTTTTGGGCATTCATGGATTTAGAGAAAGCATATGATAGAATTGATAGGGAAGCTTTGTGTACTGTTTTAAGATTGTATGGACTTGATGGTAGGTTACTAAATGGAGTGAAAAGTTTTATGCAAATAGTAGAGCATGTGTATGAGTGGGAAATGCTGTGAGTGATTGGTTTCCCGTGAGAGTGGGGCCGCGGCAGGGATGTGTGATGTCGCCTTGGTTGTTTAATATTTGTATGGATGGTGTTGTAAGGGAGGTGAATGCAAGAGTGTTAGGTGGAGGTCCGAGTCTGATGAATGTTGATGGTAGAGAGTGGAATCTGAAGCAGCTGCTGTTTGCAGATGATACTGCACTGGTGGCTGATTCAGAGGAGAGATTGAGACAGTTGGTAGAGGAGTTTGGAACAGTGTGAGCAAGGAGGATTTTGAAAGTAAATAAGAATAAGAGTAAAGTGATGAAATGTACGAGGTCGGTAGATGGTAGGAGGATGAATATAGTTTTGCATGGTGAGTTGCTTGAGGAGGTAGAGTGTTTTAAGTATTTAGGGTCACATGTTGCTGTGGATGGAAGAATAGATGCAGAAGTGAAGTTTAGAATCAATGAAGTAGGAAAGGTGCTAGGAGGAATGAAAAAAGTGTTTAAATGTCGTTCGCTTAGAATGTATGTAAAGAGAAGGCTGTATGAGGGTGTTGTGGTACTGACTGCATTATATGGGACTGAAACATGGAATATGGGTGTAGCAGAGAGGAAAAGTTTGAATGTAATGGAAATGAGGTGTCTGAGGAGTATGTGTGGAGTGACGCGTATGGATCGAGTGAAAAATGAAGAAGTGCGAAGAAGAACTGGAGTTGTTCGGGGGATGGCTGGTAGAGTTGAGCAGAGGGTGTTGCGATGGTTTGGGCGTATGGAGAGAATGGATAATGAGCGACTGGTGAAAAAGATAACTAGATTTGATGTGAGAGGTGTAAGGCTGAGAGGGAGACCACGAATAGGATGGATGGACAGTGTGAAGAGGATGCTGAATGCGAGAGGGATGTTTGTTGAGCAAGGAAGAGTGGCTGTGCGTAATAGAAGTGAATGGACAGAAATTGCGAATGAATAAATGATGACGTAGCCCTGAGGGGATATTCTTCAACATTTGGTCTGATCAGCTAATCAGGTCAGGTGCGGGTAATAGGATGGGTCTATTATGATGTGGCAGGGGTAAACCAGCTCTGCTGTCGGGCTCTGCTGCGGATGTCACTGATTGCACTGAGCAGTTGACCCTTGTGCGGTGTGGTGCGGTGAGGATCTGTCCCTTCTCCCCTTTGGGGCTAAGATGCGAATGAATGTGTTTAAGTGGATGAGTAATTGGGGAGTGTGTCGTCCTGTCTCGGCTACCTCCCTTTCCTTGGGGGAAGCAGCCTAGGTATATAGATATAGATAGATAGATTTCTTACATTTGAGATTTATCCCAATATTCTAGTTACAGTATCATTCATTACCGGTATTTTTAATAAACTTTCACAACTGATGCAGAACTTGTTAAAATCTTGAATTAAATCATTTCTGTACTGACGCTTTGTCAGAGGAAACATTTAATTTATATTTCAATTGTCATTACATCATCTCGCCTACTGAGTCTCTGCAGCTTGTAATGCTGTAACAGTGTGGAGAACGGAAGAAAGAAAAACATAAACGGACAGACAGACAGACAGAGATGTACAGGTATTGCAGAGAGAGAGAGAGAGAGAGAGAGAGAGAGAGAGAGAGAGAGAGAATGAAGAGTGAAACAGGAAAAGTACTAAGAGAGGGAAAAGATGAGAGAAAGAAGGAGGCGATAGGAGGACATAAGAATGAAGTGATAATAATAACCGAAGGAAAAATGAACAAGTCAATACAGAAATAAAGAAAACGAAACCACAATTAAAAAAAAAAACAAAAAAAAAAAGGAAGGGAGATATCTGCGGCAAAGTTCAAACTTGTTAGGACTGTAGTTGAGTTGGAGGCCGCTGTACCTTACTTATCTCGCCTACTCCCTCTTGTGTAGATTGTGGTACTGTAAGAGTGTGCTGACTTTGATCTGTTGTAGGTAATGGTGCTAGAGATTATCAGCATCATTATGATTATGGTGATAGTGATTCAGGAGAGACTTAAGAAGAATAGTTTTAACTATATATACAGTATAATGATAGCGATGATGATGATTATGATGATGGTTGCAATGGTAGTGGTCGTGATGTCTAATAAATTTTTGATGATAATAATCTTGCATCATCTTGCCTCTTTCCTCTCATATGATACTGTAATATAACTAAGAAAGAAGAGAAGACTTGGTAACTAAAGGTGGGAAATCTATAAAATAAGAATAAAAAACGTTAAAAGATAAAATTTTTAAGTGAAATAATGAAAAAAACTGTCAAAGGCCAGGAGACCGAACTGCGAAGGTAAAAAGGAAAAGCGAATGAAAGGAAGAAAGGAGACATTAATACCAAAGAAGAAAAAGAAGGGAAGAGAAACAATGAGGGAAAGAAGAGGAAGAAACATAAGGAGTATAACAGGTAAAATACGAAAGAGAATAAAGGAGAAAAGAAAGGAGAAAAAATCAATAAAGGAGTCAATATGGACCTCATGGGGTGGAACTCCGGACACCTTTATGAGTCCCTGGTCGTTCCACCTTACTTCACCTTGGCTCCTTCTTTTGTTGTTTTAATAATATAATATACCGTAGTGAAGAAAGAAGGTAGATAAAACATAACCAGTGGAGAAAGAAACAGAAAGGGGAAAGGAAAAAAAAAATAGTTGAAATGAAAGGAAATGAGAACAGAGGAAAGGGGGGAAAAAGTATAAGGAAGAAAAGGGAAAGAAAGAAAGAACAGTTGAACGAGCGAAATAAATGGGACGAAATGAAATGAAACGTGAAGGAGAAGGAAGAATATAAAGAGGGAACGGAATGTATAAGTGGTAAGGGTGTTAACATGGTACAAATACACTTAGAGTCCAAAGCCGTTCCACCTTACTTCATCTCGCCTCCTACTTCTCTTGTAGGTTGTAATGCTGAAATGTGACGGAGAACGAAAGGATAAAACAAAGATAAACAGAGAGAGAAGAAGGAAAGGAAAAAAATACGAAAAGAGATAAGATAAAAAAACAGGAGAGAGAAGAAGTTTAATACAAGTGAGACAGAAAATCAAAAGAAACTAAAGAAGAAAGATGAACGAAAAGGAATGGGGGACAAAAGAAAAATGAGAAACAAGTGAGCGGGAAAAATGAGATGGTAAGAAAATTAAACAGTGAAGACACGTGAAGGTGTGAACTGGGTAGAGATGCAGTAGAGCCCCAGGCCGCTGCATCTTAATTCATCTGGCCTCCTACCTCTCTTGTAGCTTGTGATGTTGTAATGTAGTGGTGGCTTTGATGTAATGTGCCTAATGTTGAAAGAATTAAGAGTATGGTAATGATGATGGTGGAGGTAATTTTGGTTAATTTTGATTGTGATAATTATGGATGTATGGATAATAACTGTGATGCTTGTGCTGGAAATGGTGGTTAATGTGGTGGTGGTGGTGATGGTGGTAGTAATGATGTACAAAACATTAGTGCCGATGATATAATCTCACCTCCTACCATTCCCAAAGGTGGTGCTGTGACAATATATTAAAGGAAAAAAATAAGACAGGTAATGTTGTTGTTGATGTTGTCCTATTGTTATCGTTGAATAACCTCAGTCTGTCTAGCGGAGCAGACCCATTAACGGCAGGCAAGCAAGAAGGATGTGAAACAAAGAAACAGGGTATAAGAAAGAAACTGAAAAAAATAAAATGAAATAATACAATGGGAAGGAAAAAGAGAGAATTAAAATAAGCGTGAGTGGGATATACATGAAATAACGCAAGATAAAGGAAAAATTAATAAATATGGAAGGAAAAAAAATTATTAAAGAAAGGACTAAGAAAACTAAAAAAATGTCCGAAGAAATGAGAACAAGAAACATAGAGCAATAAACGGAAAAGGAAGTAATGAAAAAAAACAAATTGGTAGAAAAGAAAAGGAGCAGACAGAAGGACGGTTGAACTCCAGAGACACCTTTATTTGTGTTCCAAGTCTTTCCACCCTACTTCACCCAGGCTCCTACTTCACTTATTGTTTTACTGTTGTAATATAGTGACGAAAAACAAAAGGTAGAATATATGAATAAACTGAACAAAAAAAAAAAAAAGATAAATGATAAGGAAAAAACGGAAACGAGGCAAAATAAACGAAGGTGGAAAAGGAAAAAGAGAGAAAGGATTGGACAAAGAAGAAAGAAAGGAGGAAAGAAAGAAGGAAATTGAGAAAACGGGAGAAAAGAAAGACGACAATGATGCAAAATATGAAATGTAGAAAAGGAGGAAGAAAGCAAGTTACAAATGGCCAAGAGAAGGAAGAGTAAAGAAGAAAATGAAAAATTAAAAAAAAAAACAAGAGAAAAAAAGTGACGAAAGAAAAAAGAATAAAGTTAAAAAAGAAGTGTAAAGGTATGATTTGGAAATGTTGACAGGTATAGTAGTGCCAGGCCGCTCTACCTATCACCAAATCGCCTCCTGCCTCCCTGGGTGTCTATAATCCTTTAATACTCTGCCAATTATAAATTAGCCTAGAGCTGCCATCTCTCCATTTTGATTGCTGAGTTATAACAAGAGATAAAAAGCAGAATATCGTGTAATACTCTTTCTACAATAAAATGGCGCAAAATAACAATTTCTCAGTCTTGAATGAAGAGCTAAAACAAGTGATTGACACTGGATGTTTTGCTATATTCTTTACAGTTTAACTTTATCTAAATCGCCAGCTTTCCATCGTCAGGTCTGAGCTGTAACAAAGGACTACAATATGGTCCAAGTCACGAAAGAGTGCTATTGAAAGGCTGTAGAACAGTACTAGTCTTAATCTGCCGTGCAGCCACGAGAAATTCACTGCAAAAAGACGAAAACCTTTGCCAAGTTCAGGTGGACGAACTGCAATGGGGTCCTAGATCTAATGTAGCTAATGATGGTGGTGGTGGTGATGATGATGATGATGTAGGTTATTTTTCATGATAAAAAGTGGATGGATAATCATGTTGATAATAAATGATTATGTGAGTACCGATGATGGTGATGGTTAGTGATAGTGATGAAGGATGTTGGTTGTGATGATAATAAGAGAATGGTGAAAAAAGACGATGATGGTGGTGATGATGATGACGATGATTACTGAATGAATAATGGTGATGAGGATGATGACTGTACTATTGGTGGTTATATTGATGTTGGTTATAGTCGCGGCGCGCGACCTTGAGGTTATTATCGTGCCCTGGCAACCTACCATTCAAAAATGAGTCTGATTTCGTGTATAACGAAACGCATGTGATTCGTGTATAATGTATTCGTGTATAATAATATGTGCATAATATATACGTGCATAATAATATGATTCGTGAATAATATGATAGGAAATCGGACGCCCTTTTGAATGGTAGGTTTCCAGGGTATGAGGATGACAACCTCAGAGTCGTGCGCCGCGACTATAATAATGATGATAACCATTGTTTCACCTAATTCTTTAGCTTTTCATATAATCATATCTAATCTATCTATCTACCTATCTATCTAACTGTCTATCTATCTACCTATCTATCTAACTGTCTATCTATCTATCTATCTACAGCATAGCTAGACGCCATAATCCCATAAAGGATGACCGTTTGTCTGTGAGTTAATAATTTTACGGGGAGGAGCACTAACCCTCCACCAACCCACTTGCTGACACGTATAGGGTCCACGTGTGTGTTGGATATATGCTTACAACCCAGTGTAATGGTTTCCTGGCTTACAGGAAACCATCAGGTTTCTCTGTCTGTCTGTCTGTCTGTCTGTCTGTCTCTCTCTCTCTCTCTCTCTCTGTCTCTCTCTCTCTCTCTCTCTCTCTCTCTCTCTAGCCAGACACAATAATGCTGTGTGGGGTGGTCGTTTGTCTATGAGTTTTACGGGGAGGGGCACTAATCCTTCACAACCCACTTGCTGACACGTAAGGAACACGTATGGGTTGGCTTTATGGTTAACAGCCAGCGTTGTAAATTGTTTCCTGGCTTACAGGAAACCATTTGGCTTGTCACTCAATGTAAAGCCGCCTGAAAAGGAAAGAAAACTAATAAAACGTGACAAGAAAGATAGAAGATGTGGGAAGAGAGAGGGCAGGCACAGATAAAGAGTGATAAAGGTGAAGGAAGAATTAGGCAGCACTACAGTACGTCAAGTGAGTGGATGATAGCCGCCACCACTTTATATAATGAAGATAAAGGAGAAAGAATAAATGAATAAAATGGAAGAGAAGCAAATAAAAGCTGAGACTGAAGAAAAAAATAATTAACTGGGGTCTATAAAGGAGAAATAAAAACAGGGGGTGAAAAGAAGACAAGGAGAACAGATAAGGGAAAATAGGATGAACGAAAAAATGAGAATAAGAAACAAAAGATGCATAAATGAAAAAAATGAAACAAAAAGAAAAAAATTATCAAAGAAAAGAGAAAAGTGTAACAAATGAATGCAGGTTGTAACTCAGTCCAGGTGTAGTGGAGTGCCAGGCAGTGTACATCTAACCCTTTCCACTCATACGCTGATGACTCCACCCTTCACCTTTCCATTCAGTTCCCGCAACGTCCATCTCAGCAGTTACTTCAACAAACAAGGGATGAGGCTATGGCACACCTAATGTCTGGCTTGGCTCGTATCTCTGACTGGGGTAAAAATAATCTGGTTGTTTTTAATGCATCAAAGACTCAGTTTTTGCACCTATCAACCCTCCAAAATCTTCAACAGGTATACCCACTAATGTTTAATAATATTCAGCTTAATCCTGCATCATCCTTGAACATGCTTGGGGTTTCATTTACTCGGGACTTATCTTGGAAAGATCATATTACATATCTTGTAAAATCTGCTTCCAAGAGATTGGGTGTGCTAAGCCGACTTCGTTCCTTCTTTACCCCTGCACAATTGTTGACTCTATACAGGGGTTTTATCCGCCCCTGCATAGAGTACAACTCTCATGTGTGGGGAGGCTCCCCACATACAGCTCTTCTCAATAGGGTGGAGTCAAAGGCTTTTCGCTTCATTAACTCTTCCCCTCTTACTGACTCCCTTGAACCTCTGTCTCTTCGCCACACTGTTGCATCTTTATCTCTTTTCTCGCTACTTCAATGGTCACTGCTCCTCTGAACTGTCTGCATGCATTCCTCCACCCCTACGACCGGCGCGTAGCACCCGTCTAGCAGCAAACTCTCATCCCTTTTCTGTCCAACTTTCTAATGCAAGAGTTAACCGTTACTCCCAGTCCTTCATTTATGCAACAGGTCAACTCAGGAACTGTCTCCCTCTGTTTGCATTTCCTGCTTCCTATGATCTCAAGTCTTTCAAACGCAGTGTGTCCAGGCTTCTCGAAATGATCGGATCTTGAATTTGGCTCTCTCTTGTATTTTGTTTTTCTCTTGGAAGGAACAGTTTTGCGGGCTCGTTGCCTTTGGTTCCTTCTTCCTCACATAAAAAAAAAGAAAAGAAAACTTACTTCACATCCCCTCCCACCTCTCTTGTACCTTGTGATGATGTACTATAATGCAGAAGAAAAGACAACTGGAAAGAAAGTAAAAGATGATGATGATGGTGACTGTGGTGATGGTTGTGATGCTGGTTGTTGCTTGTTATTGATGGTGATCATCATTATACGGAAACTGATGATAATAAAGATGATGATAATGACGATGTTGATATTAAGAAAAAACTTACGCTACAAAACCAATATTTGTGATGATGTTCGTGGTGTTCAATAGTGATGTTGGCTAAAGCTGATGATGATGGTGGTGGTGGTGGAAAAACTTAGATCTACACATCAGTAAGCGAATGGTGAAGGTAGTAGTGATTCTGCATAGTGTTGTGAGTTGGCTTTAATATTTATGATGATGATGACGATGGTGATAATTATGACGATGATGGTGGTGGTGGTAGTGGTGGAGAGAAAGATAATCAGGACCAAAAAGGAGATGGTATTGGTCCTCATGAACTCCTGGCCTCTGGTGCAGAGACCCAGGCCGTTCGACTCTGCCAGGCCTCATCTCCTTCTTGTTATTCATTTTATTTTTCTAATGACCAGAGATTTTATGCAGGTAGGTTAGGGCAGACTTTTGTAACTGGAGGGGTTGGGTATCGTCTACATTAACACCTGCTGCACTAGGGGGATTTTACCTGAGAAAAGTACTATATTTGTGCCAAGAATAATATATATATATATATATATATATATATATATATATATATATATATATATATATATACTGAAGGTGTTGATTTCGGTAGAACGAACCCTGGCCACCTGATGTCCAGCTGTAGGAGATATATAAATAAATAGATATAAACATAGAAACATATGGAGACAGATAGACTGATAGAGAATGAAAAGGGAAACAAAGACAGACAAAGAAATGAAGGCAAAAAAAAAGAGCAAGAGATATATAAATATAAACCGATAAATCGCAGGTGAAGGTTTGAGCTCAATACAGGTGTAGTAGATTCCCAGACCTCTCCACCTTACTTCATTTTGCCTCTAACGTCTCTTGTAGCTTGTGATGACGTACTTTAGTGGTGACTTTGATCTGATGTAGCTAATAGTGGTGGAGGTGATAGTGATGATGACGATGGGAGTGATGGTGATGCCGATGGATACACAGGTTAATGTGATGACAGAAGTGGTGATGGTGATGGTTAAATAGGTTAATTTTGATGATGATAATGATTAGGTTATGGACAATGATGATGATGATGATGGTCGTGATGGTGGTGGTGATGGAGGTGGTGGTGATTATACTGATATCCAGCGGGTTAGCGCGGATGATGTAATTTTACTTCTCGTCTCCTGTCATTCTTACACCATGTAGTGCGGTAACATAATGAAAATAACGGTGAATAAGGGGAAAGAATTGAAAAAAATAAATAAAAGAAAAGGTATGATTGGGATAAAAGACGTAACAGAAAAAGTTGTTATGAAAGAGAATGGAAAAAACTAAGAAACCAAAGAGAAAAGAAAAACGTAATGAAATGAAGAAGTAGAAAACGAATCGAAAGCAGTAAGAAAAAATGAAACAAGAAAGAAAAAGGACATGAGAAAGATGGAACCATAAAAAGATTCTTATTTATCAAGATGGAATTCCAGACACCTGTGCAGTATTTTTGTGTACCAGGCCACAACACCTTACTTGATATTGGCTACTACTTCCCTTGATCAATTATTGCTGCAATTTTTAATGGGAAAAAAAAAGAGAAAAAAGGTAAGGAGGAAAATAAGGAAAAAATAAAGAAGGAAAATAAAATGGAAAAGGAGAAAATGGGAAAGGAAATGACAAACAAAAAGGAAGAAATGGAAAGAATGAAGGAAACTGAAGAAGAAATGGGATGATAAGGGGAACGAGAAAAACGATGATATGAAGGAAAAAGGAAGAAAGATGGGGAGAAAGAAGGAAAATAAAGTATAAACAGTAAAGGTGTTAAACTGGTAAAGCAGTACAGGCTGCAGGCCTCTACACCTTGCTTCATCTTGCCTCTTGTTGCTTATGGTGTTAGTGATGAAAGCAAAAACGAAAGAAAACGAGAGCGATGAAGAAAAGAAGAAAGTAAAAGAAAAAAGTGAGGGGAAAGAAACACAGAAAAAGAAAACAGGAAGTGGAAGAACCAGCCTCTTCAAATAAGCAACATATTTACGAAAAAGAAAGGAGAAAGTAAGAATATTTAGAAGGTAAAGGAGAAAAACAGAAATATGAATGAGGGAAATAAAATGGAAAACACAGGAAAAGAAAAAGAAGATAAAGGAAAGGAAGAGGGAAATAAAGAAAAAGAGACATGAGGGGCATGTAGGTGAAGGTTTGAACTCAGTCCAGGTGTAGTAGAGTCCCAGGCCGCTGCACCTTACTTCATCTCGCCTCCTACCTCTCTTGTAGCTTGTGATGCTGTAATATAGTGGTGGCTGTGATCTAACGTACCTATTGGTGGTGATAGTGATGCTGATGACGATGATGGTAATGATGTTGATGGATACGATGATGGTGGTGATGTAGATTACAGTTGACGAGTATAGTGTTATTATTTGATTACTGATGATGGTAATGATCATGATGGTGGTGATGGTGGTAGTGATGATGGTGATATGAAGTAGGTTACTATGATGCTGATGAGTGTGATAAGGGTGATGGTAATGTAGGATACAATAGACGAGTATAACGATAATTGTATGGCTAATGAAGATGATAATTATGGAGGTGGTGGTGGTGATATGCAGTAAGTTAGTATGGTCTTGATGGATATGGTGATGCTGATGTATGTTACAACTGACGAGTAACTTAACTGTATGGATAACCATGATGATGATGATGATGATGATGATGATGATATGAAGTAGGTTACCATAATGATAAGCTTACTTCATCTCGTCTTCTAGCTACTTGCTGCTTGTGATGTTCTAATATAATGGAGAAAGAAAGGATGAAGAAGGAGGCAAAAGTGAAGTAGAAAAAGGACGACATTACGAGAAAGGCATGGTAGGAGAGAAATATAAAGTGACAAACCAATTAGGAAAGATCTCTACCAGACATGGAGAAAGTGAAAGTGACAATAAGAAAGAGAGAGGGATGAAAAGAAGATAAAAAGGGGAAAGGAATAAACAGCAAGAAACAAAGGAGAAAGGAAAAAAGTCAGAGATTTGGGAGAAACAATATTAGGGAAAAGAGAAAAATGAAAAAAAAAATAATCAGAAAATGAAAGAAAGAAAATGTGACAAAAAAGATAAAGAAGAATAAGAAAATGGAGCATTGTTTCAAAGGGTGTAGCTTGATAAACCTTTGTTAGTGTCTCAGGCCGCTCCATCTTACTTCGCCCTAGCTCCTACTTCCCTTGTAGTTCTATCGCTGTGATATACTGAGGAAAACAGCAAAATAGAAGAAATTAATTAAAAAAAAAAAAAAGGGATAGAGATAAACAGAAAGAAGAGGTGAATGACAGAGATAGAAAAGACAGGACATAAAGAGAAAGGAAGGCAGCGAAAAACGGAATAGGAGACTGGAAGATGAAAAACAAAACAAAGATGAAATGAATGGCAAATTAAGGGACAGAGACGTCAATTTTAGGTGAAATTAATACCATCACTTCGATGACGTATTTTTACACCTGCGACCCTCAAAGTGAGGATGTGTGTGTGTGTGTGTGTGTGTGTGTGTGTGTGTGTGTGTGTGTGTGTGTGTGTGTGTGTAAAATTCTTCAAATATTTTTAAATTCGATTTTAACCAAACAGGTTGATGGGTTGTTGGTCAGCGAATGCAGAAACCTAGTTTTTCAGAACAACAGGTCAAACGTCAAGATCACAGGGCTGGTTCAAACACTGACCTAGCTATATCAACTCACACAGTATTTATCCAATTCTGACTAAACCTGAATGAGTTAAAGGATATGAAAGAGTAAAATGCTTCGGTTTTGAGGAAAATCAATGCTCAAAAATACAGCGCAGTGTCAGAGTTCGACACACAAGTGTGTGTGTGTGTGTGTGTGTGTGTGTGTGTGTGTGTGTGTGTGTGTGTGTGTGTGTGTGTGTGTGTGTGTTTACAAAATAACCCATACAACTATGATTTTAAATAATCATAGTTAATGAGTTATGGTAATCGAAGGAGTAAATGTCTTGTTTCAAGGGACACTAGTATTATAAAAGGTCAAGGACACAAGGCAAGATCAACGTGAATATTGTGTCCGATTTAGAGCAGGCGCTGTGGAATGGTTGAGGCTGAGGCATGAATAAAAAGGTTCGATTTTGAACACAAAAAGTCAATGGTTAAGGTCCCTCAAAATGGTCAAAGTTCAAGGTCTCAGGAAAAGGTCAAAGGCCAAGGTTTAGGCAAGGTTGACACAAACAGTACTGATATAATTAGAATCAAAGTTGGTGGAAGAGTTAAGGATTAGACAAGAATAATTGTAGAGTAATCTGTGGCAGGTGGAGGTCACAGGGCCGTGTCAAATATTCGGGCCAAAGACCAGTTGGTGGTCGCGGGTGTTGCAGGGTTCCAGTGCTTCTCTTTGTTCATTTTATTCTTGTCACCCTAAGACGATTTTGTTCAGTTTAGGAGCAACTTTCCCAACCAGAGGGCTTAGATAAAGCCTTCATTAAACCATTTACTACAAGAGGTCTGTACCAAGTTTAATATAATCGTCTGGAGGCAGATAGAGAGATAAATAGGTAGATGGGTAAACAGGCAGCACAAAAGGTAGATGAACAGATATATATAAAGAACGAAACATAAAGAGTAGATTGAACTCCGGCCACTCAGTATCAGGCAATGAGTTGATCTTTGTCTCGGTTCACCTTGCTTCCTGCTTACCATTCTTTCATCATGTCTCATATTCTGCCTTTCCGTATCAAAGCCTTATTTTATATAATCTCTCGTGTGACTTCATCATACTATATATTGTAATTCTCTCTCTCTCTCTCTCTCTCTCTCTCTCTCTCAACGCATAACCTCGTTATTGATCAAAGGGCCTCTTCTTATCTGTATTTTCTATGTACTCCTGTGTGCACTTCTCCCTGCACCTCCTTCTCTTTGCTTATTTCCCATCTTCTTTTACTCTTCTCTCCCTCTCTTCCTCCTACACTTCCCGCCACATTTCTCTGTCTCACACAGGAATGAAAGTCGCCTCAGTTGTCCTGCGTCTCTTGCCGGTAATTCCAAACACCGACACTCTCCCCTCATGCCCATTTGCAACCCATAATCTCGAGGGAACGTGTGCATGTAACTTTTTTTTGTCAACTTCACGGCCTTTTTTCCTCAACTCCAAAGCGTTTTTGCCAAAGGACCAGCCTCACTTATGATCCCAGATACTCGAAGATTTTTTAAAGAGACCATTTCGCGTACTTCTTTACTTCTCGCAACACTGTAAATGTAGATGCTGAAGATTTTGGTCATCCCGATTTTTTTTTCCTCTTTAATTTTATATATATATATATATATATATATATATATATATATATATATATATATATATATATATATATATATATATATATATATATACAGTAATCCCTCCAATATCCGATCTAATAGAGCCAAAGGCATGTCCAGGAAGTGGGTTTGTCTAAATACTGGGCCCCTGCCTCTGGACTGGTACTTATGGACCTACACCCAGCCTCACTTTGAAAGCCACCTAAATAACTCCCTAACGGACATGCATAGCACCTTTTTAAGACCCTCTTCACACCAATAATGGACATAAAAATGAAATAAATGAAAAGGAACCAGAGAATGAGGAATTAGAAATGAGTATGGAAAATATTTAACAGTGTACAGGGTACTTACAACACTTCTGTGGCTGCCTCCTCTAAGGCTCTGGCAGTGGTGAAAATGCTATTGAAGCATGTCCAGAACTCCAGTGTTGTGCTGCACTTAATTCTTCGCACTGTGAGTTATAATTGTTTAACACTGCACATTCTATTCTTAATTACGCCACGCCAGTTTCAACCGCCAGTTTCAACCGTCATTTTGCACTCCACACTTAATCCATTGCACACCAAATTCTAATTTCTTAACACTGAACAACACTGTAAATTTCCATGTGGTCTAGTGGCAAGGTATTGCAGTTTATTCACTGATTATTCACAAAAACGAGCACGTGCGGCATCCATGGCGATGAACATCTACTCACGACGGTGGTTAGGGAGTAACTGGGGAAGGAATGGGTGAAGGGGCCGTGCATAAACACAGCTGTTTGGCGCTTCACACCAATTTCAAATTGCGGGTGGGGAAAAAATTGGATTTTGGGGGGATTTTTTTCTTTTTTTGGCCATTTTTGGGTTCCAAACATCCAGGCCCACAATGTCCAGGTAGTGGGGTGTCCGGTTAGTTGGCGTCCGGATAATAAAGCGATTACTTATATATATATATATATATATATATATATATATATATATATATATATATATATATATATATATATATATATATATATATATATATATATATATATATATATATATATATATATATATATATATATATATATATATATATATATATATATATATATATATATAAAATCTATCTATTGCCAGACGCCTCAATCCTGTTTGGGGTGGCCACCAACAAATCGCCTCCAAGTCGCCCTGTCCCCCGCCATTTCACTGCCCTGCTCCAAACTCACACCCCCTCTCTCATATACCTCTCCACCCCATCCCTCCATCTCATCCTCGGCCTCCCCTTCCCTCTTCCCCCCTCCACCTCACTCACATATACTCTCTTCGTCAGTCTTTCACCCTCCATCCTCTCCACATGGCTAAACCACCTTAGTGTGTTCCTCATAACGCTTCCTATCACATCCACATCCACACCACAACGCTCCTTTATATCCTCATTCGTCAGCCTGTCTCTCCATGTGACTCCACAGGCTCCTCTTAAATAACTCATTTCCACTGCTCTCACTCTTGACTTGTGTCCTTCCAACAACGTCCAAGCTTCACTTCCATACGTTAGAGTTGGTATCACAATACTGTCATGTAGTAACTTTTTCACTTCCATGCTCACTTCCCTGTTTCTTATCACTGCTTTCAAAGAACCAGCAATCTTTCTTCCCTGCTGTTCCCTTTCAAGCACTTCACCCTCCAAACCTCCATCCTTACTCATCACACTACCCAAGTACTTAAACGTACTCACATTTTCCAATTCCTCACCATCCAACCTCGCTGTACATTCACTGACTTCACCTCTCTCAAAGACCATCACTTTACTCTTCCCTACATTCACCTTTAGATTCCGTTTCTTACACACTCTCCCAAACTCATCCATCAAGCCTTACAGCTCCCCTTCGTCTTCACTCAACAACACAGTATCATCTGCAAACAACAGTACAGGGAGTTTCCAAACACTATCCTCTCTCACCAGGGCCACTCCAACATCCACTACCCTACCTTGTACCTATTTTATTACCCCATCCATGTACAGATTGAACAACCATGGAGACATGACACATCCCTGTGTCAACCCAACTTTCAAAGAGAAAAATTCACTTAGTTCACCATCCACACGCACTGCAGCCTTCGCACCATCGTACATACTCTTCACAGCATTCAACAACTTCCCATCTACTCCATATATTCTTAACACTTTCCACAATCCTTGTCTATTCACCCTGTCATATCTATCTATCTATCTATTGCCAGACGCCATAATCCCGTAAGGGGTGGCCATTTGACTCTGAGTTATTTGTTTTACGGGGAGGGGCACTAACCCTCCACCAACCCACTTGTTGACACGTATGCTTTCTCCAAATCCATGAAAGCCACATACAACTTCTTTCCCTTCTCTAGAAACTTTTCCACTAAAGATCTAAGAATGAATATCTGATCTACACAACCTCTTCCCTTCCTAAAGCCTCCCTGTTCTTCTCCAACTAATTTCTCTGTTCTTTCTCTAACTCTGTCAATAAGTATCCTACATTACACTTTTCCTATTATACTAAGAAGACAAATGCCCCTATGATTACCACACACTTCTTTTTCCCCTTTTCCTTTGTACAAGGGAATAATTATACCTGACTTCCAATCCTCCGGGACTCTACTTTCCTCCCAGGCCAATCTGCACATCTTCCACATCCATTCTACTACTATCTCTCTCCCATGCTTCAGCATTTCACCACACACTCCATCAATTCCTGGGGCTTTCCCCGATTTAACTTTCTTCATTGCTTCCACAACTTCTATCCTACTGATTTCTTCCTGTCTTCTCACCTCCCTCCTTCTCCCAGCCATTCCCCAGCCACTTATACTCGCATTACTTCCATCCTCTATGTTCAACAATTCCTTAAAGTGTTCTCTCCATATATATATATATATATATATATATATATATATAGATAGATAGAGAGAGAGAGAGAGAGAGAGAGAGAGAGAGAGAGAGAGAGAGAGACATATATATATATATATATATATATATATATATATATATATATATATATATATATATATATATATATATATATTTCCAAGCCTCTGTTTTCTGAAGAGACCGACCCCACTTGTGCTGAAATATGGCTCACACAAGCACTTCATACATCATTGGTGGAAATGTCCCTCGCATGGCACTTCGATGTTGGAGATGTTCTCTCATTTCAGCGGCATCTCTGCCTGAATGGTTCTGTTTACCCGCGCTCTTTTCAGAACTCTTTAGTGTTCTTTTTTTTTCCTTTATCCCTCTTTATTCATTCATCTTATTGTTGCCGATGCTGGAGATTTCGGTAGCCCACCCTTTCTTTTATGTTGTTGTCAGGATGATGTCACCCCCATTAAAAAAAAAAAAAAAAAAAAAAAACATAGTTTAGAACAGTGTCTGATATTTATTAAATTTAATTTTATTAACTATTCTATGAGAGCGCTGGATGCGAGAGGGATGTCTGTTGAGCAAGGAAGAGTGGCTGTGCGTGACAGAAATAAATGGAGAGAAATTGTGAATGAATAAGTGATGACGCAGCCCTGAGGGGATATTCTCCCGCATTTGGTCTGATCAGCTAGTCAGGTCAGGTGCGGGTAAGGGGATGGGTCTGTTATGATGTGGCAGGGGTAAACCAGTTCTGCTGTCGGGCCCTGCTGTGGATGTCACTGATTGCATTGCGCAGTTGACCCTTGTGCGGTGTGATGCGGTGAGGATCTGTCCGTTCTCCCCTTTGGGGCTAAGATGCGAATAAATGTGTTTGAATGGATGAGTAAATGGAGAGTGAGTCGTCCTGTCTCGGCTACCTCCCTTTCCTTGGGGGAAGCAGCCTAGGTATATAGATAGAATAGATTCTATGATCCTGAAATAATTTAGAACAGAAGAGAAAATATGGACATAATAATAGTGATTGGCAGGTGTGACCTTTGTCAAATTCTCCTCATAAACAATAGTTACATAATAGCTTAACAATGCGAGAGTTCCTGATGAAATGTACACGTCCTTCTCTTTGTAAATAATGAATTTAACAACATGGATATTAATGGTGTAATGTGCCAATATCTGTGTCCGGCGAGGCCTGCTAAATGTATCTGAGAGAGAGAGAGAGAGAGAGAGAGAAATGGAGTTCCCCCGAGCTAAGCCCTGTATTGGACTATATAGCCCCGCTAGGGTTACAGGAGGGAGCTACCCCTCCCGGCACGGCAGCCCGGGCGAGGCTCGAACTTGCAATCCCCCGATCACAGGTCCAGCGCGCTACCACCGTGCTACCGCGCCCCCCAGAGAGAGAGAGAGAGAGAGAGAGAGAGAGAGAGAGAGAGAGAGAGAGAGAGAGAGAGAGAGAAAACGATGGTTGTTTTGTCTGACTGTGTGATTTGAACGCGAAAGAAGAGGCTTGGAATGTTGGAACCATATTATTATCATGGGAGCAGTGAAAGAAATTATGCACATACAGTAGTGACAAAAAATGGAAATTACCGTATACAGCAGCTTTTGCTGTGAAAAAAAGAAAAGGACAGGAAAATTAGATTAGAAACCTTCCCTTGAGCGTCGATGCTGGTCATTCCTTGCGAGAAACGGGAACAGTAAAATGTGTCAGTAGGCTTAAGCCAGACAGCAGTTGTGGCAACATCCAAGTAGCTTACGTACATTAGTTGAGGTGACACTCATGGAAAATAAGTGAGGTGCCTGACAGCTGTCCTTTCACTCCCATGATGGAGTTAATATACTTGCTGCCTTCAAACGGCTGTACTGTACTTGGTTTACCAGAGTCTTTCTGAACTGGTGGGTAACATGTGTCCTTCATAGCCCCTGTTGCAAAAGTAATCGTGTAAATATACTAAAATATACAAAAAATGTATAAACTAAATTTCCGTGTCCTTGTCCTTGTCTTGTATAACAAAATGTTAGTGCCTGAGGGCGGTGATTTCTATTAAAAATGAGGATAAGAGTAAATTGATGATTGTTGAGAAAGATATTGACTCAGTGTAATGTGCTGGTGAATGAAAACTGAAAGTGGTGGAAGGACATAAAGTATCTTGGCAGTGGGACAAATGAGTAGTAATTGTGAGAAAATTGGAGATACAGCTGAGTTTTAGCTACATGGCACAGAAAAACTAATAACAAACTATAAAGAAATTAAGGTGCGTGGTATATTATCCCACCGGCTATACCATTCCCGGGAGGAACACCACAGAGATTATACCCTTGCTGTCTTCAAACGCTTATATGTTGTCAGGGTGAGATGTGTCCATCATATATCCTGCCGCCATAAGGGACCCTGTTGAAAGGAATAATCTCCACCGGACATAGAATAAAATAAGAAAAGACGCCTTCCACTCAGGTAATTCGCTCCATCAACGGGTGTTTGGTAGAGACTATTTCGTCGCGTACCAGCTGTTAAAATGGTTGTAACTTCTATGACGTGCAAAATTAGATAAACAAAAGAATAATAACATAGTTAAGGGGAAATATGAAGGACTGTATAAAATGATACAAATGTTGGACACGAACGCAGACATTGAGTTGCTAGGTAGGTCAGCCTTGCCATCCAACCATGGGAGTGAAAAAGTGAAAGGATGCAAGTAATGGAGTGTAGGAATTAACATTTTTGCTACAGAAGAGCTACTTAGTATCAAATTCTGGCTGATGTCAGATGATTATATTTAAGAGATATCCACGGAATTAGAAATGTTTAAGGCAATCATGGTTAATGATCTGGCTGATATTGATGAACTTCATACTTTGCTCCAGTCAGAGATCACATCAGTGTAAGAGGGACACAGTTCATCGCTGCAGCTCTGGACTCATCCCGTTCATGTAACTTTATACTGCATCATCCCTCACCACACACACACACACACACACACACACACACACACATACACAAGAACTGGTTGAAGTGGAGACTCACAATAGACTGGTTGAACGTGTACACAAACTAGAAATGGCTTTCAAAAATGAAATGGATGAAATAAAGAAGCAAATGCACTTGCAAAAGGAAGAGATAGAAAAACTAGGAAGGGAGGCCAATAAGAAAGACACAACCATCAGTGAACTAACAGTGGAATTGAGTACACTTAGGAAGAAAATGAGTGAAATGGGAAGTACACTAGTCAATCACGAGAGTGTTATGGAAGAGTTAAAAAATGACACAGAGACAATTAGACAAGCAAGCAGTCTTATGGACCAGAGCAGTGATATTGAGGAGAAGATAACACAGGTGAATGAAGCTGTGCAAAGCTACAAAAATGATGTGGAAACCACGTATGCTGAAAAGGTGAAAGTAAAGAAAGACTTAAAAACAAGGGTGGAGGAAAAAAGCATTAAAAAGGAAGTAAAAAGAATAATCCAAAACAATCCAAAGTTAGTCAGAGATTCAGTAGAAATAAATAAATCAATAGTAATCACTGATATAGAAGAGGAAGAAATTAAAAACAAGATCACTAGAGACAAAAAGGAGATGGCAAATGTAATGAGCTTACTGAAAGAAGTATCAGAGGAAATCTGTAGTAAAGACATAGAGAAACACAAAAGGTTAGGGAAATACGAGAAAAGCAAGACAAGACCTCTAAAGGTGACTTTCCAGAGTGTAAACACTGTGGAAGAGACACTAAAAAATGCAAAGAATCTTATGGAAAAAGAGTTCAAAAATGTATGGATAAAAAGATGCCTAACACAAGAGGAACTGGAATTACTGAAAGAGAAAAGGGAGGAAGCAAAAACAAAAAATGGGGGAAGATCAGAAGAGGAGAAGAAGAAATTTTTTTTACAATGTAATAGGATTGCAGGTACGAAAGTGGTACACAAACAGGATGGAAGAAAAAGGAGGAAGTTAGTAGAACCATGTCATGACAAGTATATAAACAAGATGATAAAGTTGATGTACTCAAATGTACATGGAATGGTATCTAAATTACTAGAGATGAATGATTATGTCAGAGAAAATGAACCACAAATAATATGCCTAACTGAGACAAAATTAACACCAAGGATATCCAATGACATACTAAACTTAGAGGAATACAATATATGGAGAAGAGACAGAAATTTAAAAAAAGGAGGAGGAATAATAATATTAACTAAGAAAAATCTAAAAGTCAAGGAAATAAACCTAGATATACCATCACAAGTAGAACTGATTGCAGTAGAGATCGACACATCTGAAGGTAAAGTAATTGTAGCCAATTTGTACATGCCACCCAGATCAAACACATGGGAAAGAGACGAATATGAGGACCTGGCAGAGAGTACAATTCAGAGTATAAGATCCTTGCTACATAAAATGGAAGAGAAATCGGAAAGAATTATACTAACTGGGGACTTCAATACAAATATAAATTGGAATACTCTAGATATAAATAGCCAAGAAAGCTGTTGGGACCAAAAGCTCCTGGATCTCGTACAAGAGTTTTTCTTAACGCAACATGTGAGGGAAACCACTAGAAAAAGAGGACTTGATGTACCTTCAGTGCTAGATCTAATATTTACTAGGCAAGAAAATGACATTGACAGTTTAATATATCACCCTCCACTTGGCAAAAGCGATCATGCAGTACCGGTACTAAATTATAACTTCAGGATAGCATATGACATAGTAAACAGCAATGACAGTTACAAAAAGAGCCTAAACTATAAAAAGGGAAATTATCAAGACCTAAAGAAGTATTTCTTAGAAGTTGATTGGGAAAATGAGCTTAGAGGACAAGATTTAAATGCTGTATATAAAAATTTTTGTGAATTTTATGAAATAGGAGTCCAGAAGTACATCCCACAGCACAAAGAAGCAGATAAGAAAATACAGAAATGGTTCAATACAGAATGTAAAAAATCAAAAGAAAGAAGAGATTTGTTGTGGAATAGATACAGAAGACACAATAGTGAAAGGGCGTATAATAATTACAAACAGGCAAGAAACGACTATACAAGAATAAGGAGGGAAGCCCAAAAACAGTTTGAGGAGGGTATAATAAATAAAAGTAGTGATCAACCAAAGCTGTTTTACAGCTATATCAGAAGCAAAACCAAAGTAAAAGATATAATACAATCCATTACGGACGAGGGAATCACTTATACACAAGAGAAAGATATTTGTGAAGCACTAAATAAGAATTTCCAATTAGTTTTTACAGAAGAAAAATATTTTGAGAGGGACTATGTGGAACACGCATGTCCACACATACTACCAGATATACAAATAGCAGAAAAAGTAATACAGGAGGAGTTAAGTAGATTAGACAGAGGAAAAGCAAGTGGTCCTGATGAAATTTCATGTTGGGTGTTACAAGAATGTGCAAAGGAGTTAAGTAAACCATTATTTTTAATTTTCAAGAAATCCTTGAGTCAAGGGAAACTACCTGATATTTGGAAAAAAGCAAATATAGTGCCCTTATTCAAGAAAGGAAATAGACAAAATCCTCTCAATTACCGACCAGTATCACTGACCAGTGTTGTAAGCAAGGTATTAGAAAAACTTATAAGAAAAGCTTGGGTAAATCATCTAGAAGAACACAGTATGATAACAGAAAGACAGTTTGGTTTCAGAAAAGGAAAATCATGTGTTACTAATCTGTTGAGCTACTATGACAGAGTAACAAACACAATACAGGAAAGGGAAGGATGGGTGGACAGTATCTATTTAGATTTCAAGAAAGCTTTTGACACAGTACCACACCAAAGACTTTTATGGAAGCTGTACCATCAAGGAGGAATTCGAGGCAAACTGTTTTGTTGGATGCAAGACTTTCTCATAAAAAGAGAAATGAGGACAGTACTAAGAGGAAACTACTCATCATGGAAAGAAGTGACTAGTGGAGTACCACAGGGTTCGGTGCTGGCACCAATCATGTTTTTAGTGTACATATATGATATAAACAGTAACACTGGAAATGAGAGCTATCTGAATATGTTTGCAGATTATGCAAAAATACAAAGGAAAATTACTAGCACAGACTCTTGTAGGGAGCTACAAGAAGAATTAAATAAACTTCATGAATGAAGTAGTACATGGCAAATGGAATTCAATGTAGACAAGTGTCATGTAATCAAGTTTGGTAAAAGTGGAAAAAGACCTGATTGGGATTATAAGTTAGGAAATAACACCCTATACACATCAGAAAGAAAGACCTAGGTGTGATTTTCAATAACAGACTATCTCCGGCTGACCACATCAGCGAGAAGGTACGGAACATGTATACACTGCTTGCAAATATGAGAATAGCATTCAGTACATAAATGAAGACATGCTAAGAAGGATAATAACATCATTCATTAGACCAACCCTGGAATATGCATCAATAGTCTGGAGTCCTCATCTCAAAAATCATATAGACAAGATTGAAAAAGTTCAAAGGGCCGCTACAAGATGGATACCAAGCTTAAGGGACCTAAGCTACGAAGAAAGACTAAATAAACTGAATCTACCAACACTACAGGAGAGAAGGAAAAGAGGTGACATGATAATGCTATATAAGTGCATATCAGGAAAGGAGAAAATAGACATAAATGATTACTTAACATATGGAGAAGCATCAGCAAGAGGACACTGCAAAAAACTGCATAAGAAGAGAGGTGATAAAGACGTAAGGAAATTCAGTTTCCCAAACAGAGCAATTGATCAATGGAATGCACTACCGAATGAAATAGTGTGTGCCAAAACAATTCACAAATTTAAGGATATGTACGATAAATATGGTTTAAGACACGGGACAGTACGAGCTTGACTCATTCCTGTAAAGATACAATTAGGTAAGGTAGGTAAGAACACACATGTAACGCCAAGATTTTTATCCCACCGTTGTTCATCAGTGTAACGATGAGAAATTTTATCCCATCATTATTTATCAGGTTTGTTCTGTTTAACTTGTTGATAATACAAAGGGTACTCAACTTAGTCTCCCCTCAATGACTGATAAAGTATTCACCAAAGAAAAAAAAAAAAACGAAGCAGGGGGAGGGGGAGTAACTTCGACTTTGAATAAAGGTTAATTGCATAAAGGATATTTTTGGTAGCGTTTGTATTTTTAGCCGAGTCGAGAATAAGTTAGTACCACGTGTGTTAGTCGTTCCCAAAGCGGAGGAATCTTGAACTGGAAGGGGAGTGAGTCATGCGTGAGAGGACAAAATTCCCTTGGTTGGATATCAAAATTGCATATACTTTACTTTAATAAATCTATACTTGTTAAACAACAGAAAATTTTTTGAATTACATGACCTTTAATAATATGAAAAGAGTTGTAAATTAAGTACTAGTTTGGGCGATAGTAATACAGTACTGTTACCTAGCAAAACAATTTGAATATTTAACAATGACTCCTGAGTTCATCACATTTCATTCTCGATTATCAGTTATTCTTGGGCTCGTCAATAGCCTCAAGACTGGGACATTCAATGACATGGACTGTCTTTTCGGGCTGGCATAGCCTCGAACCAAAAATATTCACTCATGTACTATTACGTCGGGCCAGTCTAAACTCATCACACAATTCACTAATATTTCATAATCACTCGGGCTTGCTTAGCCTCGAGGAACAATTCGAAATTACATATCTTTACAATCACTAAATTTCACTTTAACACTCCCAATATTTCTAACCTATTAATAAAAGAAGAGGAAAAAAAAAACGGTTGGTGAGTTAAATTTGCTTTTCCGTTACTGATCACATTAACTTTCAAAATTCTGTACATTATCTACTATCAAAAAAAAAGGTTCACCTGATTGATTCATAATTCAATTGCTACTACATTCAGTTATAAATCTATTTGTGGGTAGTGTAAGTGTGTGTACATCAAGTCTATGGGCAATATCACATGATGGCCTCGTGCAAACCCCAAAGTCACGGTGTCTGTGGACTGAAACAATGTCTGTTACCCGAAACGTCTGGTTAGCCAATCTCTACGTTAAGCTTTTAACAACATTACTTCATATTGTTCACGACAAGCAAGAATTAAAACAAGCAAGAGGGGAGAAAGGAGGAATGTGTACAGCTCACCTGAAACAACGTCTGTTACCCGTAACGTCTGGTTAGCCAATGCGGCTTAGCTGGGCACATAAGGACGCTACTGCTAGTCAAATGAGACTGTGTTTTTGCGATATGGTGGGTTTTAATTCTCTTCACTATTTATATAGTAGAGTACACATGACGTTAGGACTTTTGACTGAATTGGGGAAAATTTGGGATTCATTCCTTACTACAGTTAAATACTGAATTTACCGCCATCCCGCCCTGAGTTTGGGGTAGCTTATGCCATCTAGTGACGGCTAAGGCAAGCGGAACTACTTGATCCTCACAAATTACATTATCTTTGCCTTTTTTAACTATTAATTTCACATATTTGGATTCTAGCAGCTTCATTAGTAAGCATTTCACAACAATGATACGGAAAGAATTCCATACCCATTATTATTCTGTTTAGGTTTAAAACTTGGCGCCCGGCAACGACGCACCACAAGCAAGGGGATGTTGCCCACATCTGTTATTCGTTACCTACCAGATGGGTGAACTCCCATAGCTCAACACTCCCAGTTACACTACCTATGCATAGATACAGAGATATATACATATAAAAATAAAGTTGTCCCTATATCGATCATTAACACATGAACTACTACTTAGAACAGGAGCCTTATAGACTAGTATTCAGATTACACTCTACCTAACTTAGAAATTACAGTACCTCTAAACATATACATGAATACTAAATTTGTGGCATTACACACACACACACACACACACACACCGCTCGCTGGTGCAGTGGTAACGTTCCCGCTTGCCAACTGGTGGATGGGGGTTTGCGCCTTGCTCAGGTTGTGAAAAGTTTCACCGACGAAGTGGGTGGTTACTGTCCCCCTTGAGCAAGGGGACGGGTGTGTGCGTGTGTGAAGGACACAGCCTTGCCCTTAGATCGGACTATATGAGCTCTCAGCTCCCTTCCGGGAGGGTAAAATGCTGACGATCACGACCATCAAGTGATCCTGACCGAACCGGTGAATTACATGATACAGTATGCCTCAATAATAACCCTACTCCACCCAACATTACACTTCACAAACACATACCCGGTAAGTTACAAAAACACACAGCCACCACATCCATGGAAAACCTGCCGCCAAACTACCGTACATCTTTCCTGAACCACCATCAGACATCCACCCCTCAGATCCTACCCTACCCAGAGAGACACCAGGGCACTTAGACAGACTACGATGTGGCCCTCACCCTTCCCTGCTACAATACCAACCCAACATACAACTGACAAACAATCCACTATGCCCACACCGCATTGCAGCCACCCACACCACAACGCACTAACCTCATGCACCTCACTGTCACAACACAAATCATCCCTCAACAAAAACTCACCACACCAACTCCCCCCCCCTCCAGATATTGGTGTTTTTTTTTTTTTTTTATGTGTCCGACTCTGGGCATAGGCTTCACAGCCTGCTCCCAAGGCCCAGTAGTCCTCCTACATACCATACACCTCTACATGTCACCACTTCGGCGCTAACACCCACCGTCCATATTGAATGTATGCTAGGGCTGTCTCATACAGGACTGGTTTACTGGTATTAGCGGGGGTATTTTTACATGTCGGCAGGTCTTCCGGTAGATCAGTAAAGTCTGTTTTTATTAAATTCAAATCCTTACACTGTTCCCTGCCCCAGCGGGGATTTGAACCTGGGTCCGGTAGGACTGCAGACCACTTCTCTACCGACTGAGCCACCGCTTGAAATAAATCACTCGTGGAAACGACTTAATTTGTAATGTTTTCTTAGGAAATATATGAGACATAATGCTATTCTCGTACTCTCAGCGTGGTGGTTGCTGTGCGACGGACAAAAATTCCATTGTCTTGAATAAAGTTGCTAGTGTCCCTGCAATATTTGACAACAGCATTGCTTACGTTGAATCTGCTCATGTCATAGTTGTGTTCAATGATCCTTTTGTTTATAGCCCTAATCATGTCACCAGTCCATGCAAGGAACACTGTACAACCCAGCCCTCCGTCTATTTACCTGTCTTTTTCACCAGGCTACTTGACGCCATCCACGTCCATATGGCCCAGTCATGTCAGTCCCCGTTCATTCACACCAGGTTTACTCACATCCTTTACATCCATTCAGGTTATCACGGAAATTTCAATTCTTTTCAAGTCCAATCAAAACTAATCAGGTCAGTTCAGGTCATTTTAGAACCATTTAGGGCCTAAATGGCCCTAAGTGAACTAACAGCCTAAATTTTAGGCTGTTAGTTCACTTACACTGTTTCAGTCCATTACATTCATTTCAGTCCATTCAAGTCATTTTAGTCTATTCAGTCCACTTCAGTTCGTGCAGGCCACTTCAGGACCATCACACCCATTGCCTCACCGGCCACCACCATCTCAGCCCATTGCCTTCATTCACTTCTCGCCCCTTTGATTGTCACGGGAAGAGACAGAGATGCTGGTGGATGATGGGGCAGGGTGGCAGTAGTGGTGGGTGATATGGCTGTGGCAACAACAATGCCATGCTTACGTGGCAATAATAATTTCATTAATATAATGAGTTATGACCTAAGTGGTAAAGTATGGTGCTGTGTAAGGTATGTCAGTGGGTGCAGAATAATGAGTGGATTTCACGTTTGTTCTTGTTCCCCATCTCGTCGTGAACCCAGTGGACCACAGGAGATCAGAGACTTGGACTGGTCGCTGCCAGTGGTCTTTTGTTAAGGTTATGTTGAAGGTCTGCCTGTTGTGATATTGTGGTGCACGTGGTGAGTGTATGGTGTTTTGTGGTGTGGTGGTATGCATTGCAGTGTAAGTTGTATTTATTGTTGGTACTGTAGCAGTGAAGGGTAGTGGCCGAATCACAGTCTGGCTGGGTGTACTCGTGTCTCTCAGGGTAGGGAATATTCTGAGGGGAGTCTATCTACTGGTGGTTCTTGAAGGATGCTGTTTGGCTGCAGGGTTTGGATGGCTGAGGTGGCCAGGGCTGGGGTCAATTCATTTTTGTCATTTCAATTCAATTCCAATTCAGAATAAAATTTTAATTAATCAATTCCAATTCAATTCAGTTCATTCGTGAAAAAAAAAGTAAATCTTCAATTCCAATTCAGTTCAATTCATTATCGTCGATATCCATTCAGTTAAAATGTTTTCAGTTCAATATCAGTTTTAATCTACCCAGTAACAGTAATCTAACGGTTACTTCACTTGATATATTTGTAATTTTTTTTTTTTTTTGTGATAGCAAACTGTATATTTTACTGTTTATTTGAGTATATTGTAAGTTAATTATTGTACAATAATGAATTCGCATAATACAGTATAAAATATTATTTTATCAATTCAGTCATCAGTTCATATCAACTCATTGATATGAAATTCAATGCAATTGATTTTATTTTTATATTTTCCTCATTTCCAAATCAATTCCATTTCAGTTCATAATTTTCACCAGCCCTGGGTGTGTGTTTATTTTTGTGAATTATAGTGGTCATAGACCACTACCATAGTGTTATGGGAAGAGGAGGTACTGTAATTATTGTCATCCTTGGAGTACTGAAGAAAAAGATGGTGTTCCGGCACCCATTTGAACATTCATTTAAGCTAGTTCAGATTTGATTATACTCGCCAGATCGGCCTTGCATTCTCACTGCCTTGCGTGTTTACATTCGTTCATCAATTGTAACTCCACCCTTTGGCCCGAAACCATTCTCACGGTGGCCTTGAGAATAGATGCGACCTTGTGATGGTGAAGAATTGTTACTAGTTTTTGAAATTTGGAGGAGGTGATGAGGGGTAGCCCATGACGAAGCTGACTAATTTTCAGAACAATAGGTTAACGATCAAGGTCAAAGGGCCAGGTCATAATGAGTTAGCTCTGTAACCTTGATCGTTGCCCTATTCTGCTCAAACATAGTAGGCCGTGTTATGAGCTGAGATATAACGTGCAATCCTGGGAAAAAAAATTTAACTTTCGCCTGTTTAACATGAGACCTAATTTCCAACATGTTTTAGAACTGAATTGAGTGTGTGTGTGTGTGTGTGTGTGTGTGTGTGTGTGTGTGTGTGTGTGTGTGTGTGTGTGTGTGTGTGTGTGTGTGTGTGTGTGTGTGATATAAGGATATACAGAATTTTTTATACTGAGGTAAATATTATTAAAATGGTAAATTCTCTTGCCCTAGGTAAGACATATGCAGCGTCGATGCAAGAAAATGTGATTACTTAAAACGAGAGAGAGAGAGAGAGAGAGAGTCTGACAGAAACACACACACACACACACACACACACACACACACACACACACACACACACACACACACACACAGAACAAGCCTGCATCCCACCAACAATTATAACTAACGACCGGCGTTTCGAGTGCTGCACATCTGCCAAATTTCCATTATTACACATAACATGCAGGGGGGCACATATGTAGAGCTTGTCTTCCACTCCGCCGGTTGATATGTCATGTGTTGCTGAGACGCCTTAGTCAACGTTATCAGTGTCCATCCTGCATATGCTCATCACACTCTCACATTATTTTTTTTTTTTTATGAGGAAGAAGGAACAAAAGGCTAGAAGCCTGCAAAACAGTTCCTTCCAAGAAAAAACAAAAGCAATACAAAAGGGAGCCAAATTCAAGATCCGTTCATTTCGAGATGCCTGGTCACACTGCGTTTGAAAGACTGGAGATCGTAGGAAGCAGGAAATACACAGAGGGAGACAGTTCCAGAATTGACCTGTTGCATAAATGAAGGACTGGAAGTAACGGTTAACTCTTGCATTAAAGAGTTGGACAGAAAAGGAAGAGAGTTTGTTACTAGACGGGTGCTGCGTACGCATTGTAGAGGTAGAAGGATGCAAGCAGACAGTTCAGAGGTGCAGTGACCATGGAAGTAGAGATAGAAAAGAGATAAAGAGGCAACAAAGCGGTGAAGAGACAGAGGTTGAAGAGAGCCAGTAAGAGGAGGAGAGTTAATGAGACAAAAAGCCTTTGACTCCACCCTACTGAGAAGATCTGTATGTGGGGAGCCTCCCCACACATGGGAGTTGTAGGGTGAATAAAACCCCTGTTTAAAGTCAATAGCTGTGCAGGAGTAAAGAAGCTACGGAGTCGACTTAGCACACCTAATCTCTTGGAAGCTGATTTACAAGAGATGCAATATGGTCTTTCCAAGATAAATTCCGAGGGAATGAAACCCAAAGCATCTTCAATGATGATGCAGGATTGAGCTGGTTATTATTAAACATTAATGGGTACTCCTGTGGAGGATTTTATCAGGTTGATAGGTGTAAAAACTGAGTCTTTGATGCATTAAGAATCGTTTCATTTTCGTTTTGTTTCGTTTTTAAAGGCTCCAACATGCTTGCATGTGTCGGCCTTGGTCACCTAATGGCGGCTTTCCACGCTGCACGATCCATTCCAACCTCCCTGTTCAGTCCCTTAACCCTGAGGTCACACTTAATGATCTCATCCCATGTCTTTCTTGGTCAACCCCTCATAACCCCACCCCTAATATTAACACTTCTCACCTTCCTCACCCAATTATCATCCCCCATCCTCTCCACATGTCCAAACCCTCTCAATCTACCACTCCTCATCACAACACCAATACACTCCAGCCCCATCCTACCTCTCAACTCTTCCATTGTAAACCCAGCCCCTCAAGGGCTTGGACGCAGGGACGCACTGCACATCCACCTAATCATTGTCATTTCTGTACGTCTGAGCCGACGAATATCTTCCTCCTTCACTGCCCAGGTCTCACTACCATATAGCATCACACTCCTAACACATGCTGCATACAAAGACCCCTTAGCTCGTAGGGAGAGTCCTCTCAATGTCAGGAGAGGCAACAGCTCCCTGAACTTCCTCCACCCACTTCTCAACCTAGCCACAGAGCTAGCTCCAGCCCCACCTCCAGCACACAACATGTCTCCCAGATAACAAAACTCTTCCACACACTCAAGAGATTCACCAGCAAGTTCAATCCTTTCACGTCTGACAATCTCCACCTGCTCACCTCGACATGCTGTACACATAAAATCAGCATTATCTCGCAGTCTACCTCTGATACCACTACATCTCTTATGCACCCATTTATCACAAACACTGCACAAGATGGAATTACTTCCCACACCCTTGTGGCAAACTGCACATGGCCACTCTCCCTCCCACCACACAGCTACCCCCACTACTCACCCCTCCATTCCCTCACCTACCCCGCACGTCCCACCCCTCCTTTACCTCCAACACTTTTACCAGATCAAATTATCTGCCGATCCTTCTGGCTTCTACGCAGTGTCCCGCTCGGAAATTTCTCCAACCGTACCTTTTATAGGCCCTCTCCTTGTTGCGGACAGCATTAGAACAAGCGTGATTAAACCAAGGCTTTCTTGCATTAGTCAAAGGATATGAGAAAGGAATGTATGCTTCTCTACCCGAGAGAAAAACCTCTGTAACGTGCGGAGCACACTCAGAAGGCTCCCGGCCATGGAAGCAGTAATCATTCCAGGGAAAATCAAAGAAGTACTGCCTGAGGGCCTCCCAATCCGCAGCTTCAAAGTGCCACACAGTCGACGTTTTTTTGGAGGGTCCACAGGCCGTACTGGAGCAATAGGGCAGGTTAAGGTAATAAGGGTGTGATCGAAGGAGCCCAACGGAGAGAAAAGATTAGCTGTGTAAGCAGAAGGATTAGTTGAAAGGAAGAGGTCAAGTATGTTGGAGCTCTCTCCAGGGCGGTCAGGGATATGGGTAGGGTGCTGTACAAGCCCCTCTAGATCATTAAGGATAGAAAAGATGTAGGATTGTTCACCAGGTGGATCAGTGAAAGGAGAGGAGAGCCAAAGGTGGAGAATTGGATAGAATGAGTTCCATTGTAGAAGTAAGATAGTTGAAGAATTTTTCATAGTAGAATTAGGGGATAAGTAAACAGCGCAGATATATTTGGTCAGAGAATGACAGGAAAGCCGAAGCCAGAGAGTAGAGAATTCATATGAATCAAGTTCAGGAACACGTGAGCAAGATAAGTTGTTGTGTACATATACACAACAGCCACCTTTGGCTTTGAAATGAGTATAATGAAAGTAGGAAGATACAGAAAAGAGTTTCCTGACAGTTGCCTGAGACAGCTGAGTCTCGGTTAAGAAGGGAAGGTGAGGTTTAGAGGAGGAGAGATGGTGTTCAACAGAGAGAAAGTTAGTGGAAAGGCTGCAAATGTTGTAGAAATGAAGAAGTGAGTGAGACAGTGGTTCTAGACATCTTGCTGAATCGTCACCGGGAGAGGGGCGGATGGTGGGGGTATTTATGGTCCCCCCCCCCCGGGGACTCTGAGGCATGGATTTTGTGCTCCATTTTCCATTTTAATTTTGGGAATGAAATGTAGTGTGTGCTGTGCATTTAGACTAGTGTTGACAGTTAGAGAAACTTGTACTGGAGAGCATGCTGGCCTACAATCTGTGTTACTGAAACACTGAACAAGTTCGGCAAAGAGGGATGGTCAAGAAATAGTCCCGAGGGCTGATGAAACGGGAGCTCCAGCTCTCCTTGTCATCAGCTCTCAATCCACCTTGGGAGTGCTGCCCTGCTCGACCGGTGCTACAGTCTACTCATTTACATCCATACTACAGTCAGCATTATCAGTGTCCATCCTGCACCTTCTATTCATATCCTACTCACACTGTCACTCTTAACCCCACACCACAGTCAGCATTATCAGTGTCCATCCTGCATCTTCTATTCATATCCTACTCTCATTCGTACGCCCACATCACAGGCAGCGTTATGTGTCCATCCCGCATCCTCTTCATATCTTACTCACACTGCCACGCTCACGCCCACACTACAGGCAGCGTTATCAGTTTCTATCCTGCATCATCTACAGTATTCATTCCCTGCTCACACACTCACGCTCAAGGCCAAACCATCCTGCATCTTCTCTTCATTCCCCACCCACACTGCCACACATGTCCACACTAGCATACACAGCCGTCCTCTCAAAACACAAGATACCACCATATATATTTCAAGTGCAGTGCTATTCCCTGTAATATATACCACATTCTTACACTCTTATTTACATTTACAGTGCTAAAAAATGGCTGAGAAAGGAGACTCCTGCCCCGTGATGGCCGTCCCCTTGGCCCCGGAGATCCAGCAGGAACTACAGACGAAATTCGGATCTTTTGATAAGGGACTGGTGGAGGTTGGACCAGGGCGGTACCTCCTGCCACAGCACTGCAGATTGTACCTTGATAAATATGCCCAGTTCAGGTGAGTAGATTTGAGAGAGAGAGAGAGAGAGAGAGAGAGAGAGAGAGAGAGAGAGAGAGAGAGAGAGAGAGAGAGAGAGAGAGGAAGTGAATCGATGATTTTTACACACACACAAGGAGAGAGAGAGAGAGAGAGAGAGAGAGAAAGTGAATCGATGATTTTTACACACACACAAGGAGAGAGAGAGAGAGAGAGAGAGAGAGAGAGAGAGAGAGAGAGAGAGAGAGAGAGAGAGAGAGAGAGGGTGGGGAGGATGCACGGAACGGTGTAAGGCTATGAATTTCGTTAAAGCAGACTTACTGGTCAACCATGAGACCCGCCGATATGTCGTAAAAACACCCCTGCTAAAACCAATACACCAAGTCCTGTATGCAACAACACTACCATGTATTCAGTATAGACGGTGGCTCTACCATGTATTCAGTATAGACGGTGACTGTATTCAGTATAGACGGTGGCTCTACCATGTATTCAGTATAGACGGTGGGCGTTAGCACCGAAGTAGTGACATGTAGAGGTGTATGATACGTAAGAGGACTGCTGGGCCTCACGGAACAGGCGCATAATAAAAAAAAAAATCAGACCTTCTTCATATACCTCATCGGAAGCAGTATTATCCAGACTGAATCTTCACTGATCCTGCCATCTTCCCCAGTCCACGTTCAGTTCATCCCCAGTCCACATCCACTATCCGTTACCCCCCCGCTACCCTCATTAACAGTGACGTGTAGGTTGTTGACCAGACCCATAAACTGCAGGCAAGCAACCACTATAGAAGGCAGCACATCACCCCATTATTTGATTATATGGTTGTCACTCAGAAGTATCAATGGTTTCCTGGGTTAACCCCTCCTGTCTGGCAGATCCTGTCGTGAGCGCTCCCCACAGCCAGGCATTTCCGACAGAAATCAGCAAAATCGTCTATCTTTAAAGCTTCATATCTCTATTAATACTTAAGCAATTAACAAACAAGGTCTCATATTATTCACCAATCCTTCGACTTCAAGCTGATGGCATCAGATGGTCTGTGGAGTGCACATAGGGAGAGTGAGTGGGTGGGGAATGAGGGCAATTTTTTTTTTTTTTTTTTTTTTTTTGCCGGTGTCCGTATGCGTGGCGGAGGTTCGGTGACACAACAAAGGCTTACACTAACTCACCACACTGATATTATTTCGGTGACAATTCCAGGAGACCAAAATCCACTACAAACACTGTTTCTGTGAATATTTTTTCATAATCGGTCATACTGGGTGAATGAAGGCTGGTCACTGTAGCAACGACCTTGAACTCAGGCTGCTCGTCTCTTTCTGCCTTACAGACAGAGACAGAAGCTCTCTCTCTCTCTCTCTCTCTCTCTCTCTCTCTCTCTCTCACACACACACATAGACGGAAATGTATGTTTGGCTAGGACTGTTGCTCGATTCTGGCATTGCTGAGTGAGTAGAAGTGTGGGTATTACAACTACTAGAAATAATACAATTACTACTAGAAGTACAACTACCACTACAACAACAACTACTAATACTACAGCTGCCACTACTACAAGTACAACTACCACTACCGCAACTACTACTATTACAACTACCACATCTACTACTATTACTACCACACCTGCAGCTCATACTACCACTACTACTACCACAACAATTACTACTACAAAAAAAAAAAAAATGTGAACCCAATACCGGTAGTCATTTACCTACTGCCCACAAACAGGAATACTTACCACTATGATTTTCTCTCTCCTTTGAGTTATACTTTTTCATCATAAGAAATATTTACAGTACAGTATAAACAAATGTTTTCAAAATAAAATAAGGCTGCAAGTTTATCATGAAACATACTTTCTGCCTCCAGTATTCACATAAATATATGCAGAACAGTGAAATCAGTTTTTCAGTTTCAACAAAAAACAATATACCGGTATGTACAGTCACCCCAAAAAGTATTGCAAAAGTAGGGTACGATGATATCCGAAATGATCATTATAGCTCATGAATTCTCGTTAAGATTTATCTGTAATCCTCTTGGTATACATATAATAATATTACGGACCAGAAAATGTCACAAACAAGCCTTGTATAACATCCGTGAAAAAGCAATTTTGTCAGCATGGGGAAAAAAAAAAAAAAAAAACGTTGTTCTGTTTCCAGCAGCAACCATCCGGTGTCTCAAATTGCTTCGCGCAAGCGTGCACCGATCCTTTTTGGTGTGAGTGTACAAAACTAACTTATGCATAAAAGCCAAACTCCTACCACTCGGTCTTTGAGTGGAAATCGAAGAAACAGTCAGTACACAGTGCCACCTCACATTCAGCAAACCACCACCTCGTCATACGGTGTTCCTGTGGTTGGCGCGATGAATTGGCGCAAACATAGCACCGCCGGAAGGCTTCTTTGCCTGCAGGTGTGCGAGGTAGTATTTCCATGAAATGCCTGCTGACGCAGTCCCTGCACTCCAGGTGGTCAGGCAGTTGCTGTACACTGTGCCTCCATTCCACGGAAGGATTTAGCCGTGCATACCTCTCCAGAAGGCCGAAAATTACATCCTTCTCGAACTATCTGAGGGATGTGCTAGTCTGTATAACATTCTTGTACAGAATGAGGGCATTCAGTACACAGATGTCCAGTGCATTGTTGTTGTTAAATATTTACCCACACTTGGTGTGGCATGGGCAAACTGAGAGCTCGTCAGAGAAAAGCAGGATAAGAAAAGACCACGAAGCATAAAAAAAAAAAAAAAAAAAAAAATAGGAGTATGTCCTAGGACAAAGACATGGAGTGAAAGGCAGTTAGCGAGGAGGGGGGTAATCATGCACAATGTGTACAAGCCACTGGTAGGGTGTGCTACCAACGACCCAAGGCGCATCAGAGACATCATTGCCAGAACGAGGAAAGCCCCCATCAGTCCATGCACGAAGTGGGACGGTGGCCGGGCTGTCGAGCAGGTAATAGTGAAGTACACTGTAGCACCAGTCGAGCAGGGCAGTTCTCCCAAGGTGGATGGAAAGCTGATGACAGGAAGAGCTGGAGCTCCCGTTTCATCAGCCCTCGGAACTAGGTCCCGACAATCTCCCTTTGGTGAACTTTTTCAGTGTCTCAGTAACACAAAGAGTAGGCCAGCATGCTCTCCAATACAAGTTTCTCTAACTATCAACACCAAACTACATGCACAGTACATACCACACTTCCTTTTCCAAATTAAAAAAAAAAATGGCAGCAAAACACATGGCCTCGGAGTCCCCGGGGGGATGGACCATAAATGCCCCCACCTTCCGCCCCTCTCCCGGTGATGACTCGAGATGCCTGGAACCACTGTCTGACTCTCTTCTTCTTCAGTTCTGCAACATTCGCAGCCTTTCCTCTAACGTTCACTCTGTTGAGCACCACTTCTCCTCTAAACCTCACCTTCTTTTTCTAACTGAGACTCAACTGTCTGAGGGAACTGAGAGCAAACCTTTTTCTGTATTCTCCTACTTCCTCTATACTCATTTCAAAGCCAAAGGTGGCTGTTGTGTATATATACGCAACAACTTATCTTGCCCTCGTGTTCCTGAACTCGATTCTTCTGAATTCTCTACATTCTGGCTTCGGCTTTCCTGTCATTCTCTGACTAAATATATCTGCTCTGTTTACTTATTTCCTAATTCTACCGACTAATCAAAAATTCTTTGACTATCTTACTTCTACGATGGAATGCATTCTATCCATTTCTCCTTTCTCTGATATCTCCATTCTAGGAGATTTCAATGTTCACCACCACCTTTGGCTCTCCTCTCCTTTCACTGATCCACCTGGTGAACAAGCCTACACATTTTCTATCCTTAATGACTTAGAGCAGCTTGTACAGCACCCTACTTGTATCCCTGACCGCCTTGGAGAGAGCTCCAACATACTTGACCTCTTCCTTACAATTAATCCTTCTGCTTATACAGTACTGTTAATCTTTTCTCTCTGTTGGGCTGCTCCGATCACAGCCTGATCACCTTAACCTGTTCTATTGCTCCAGTATGGCCTGCGGACCCTCCAAAGAAACGTCGTCTGTGGCATTTTGGAGCTGCGGATTGGGAGGCCCTCAGGCAGTACTTCTTTGATTTTCCCTGGAATAATTATTGCTTCCAAGTCCGGGAGCCATCTGAGTGTGCCATTGCACATTACGGAGGTTATTCTCTCGGGCATGGAAGCATACATTCCTTTCTCATATCCTTTGCCTAATGCAAGAAAGCCTTCGTCTAATCACGCTTGTTCTAATGCTGTCTGCAACAAAGAGAGGGCCTATAAAAGGTACCGGAGCCAGCCCACTCCTGAATCACATCTTTTATACGTTTCTGCCTGGAATCATGCTAAGTTTGTTCTTCACTCTGCTAAAAATGATTTCATCCATACTAAATCTCTCAACTCTCTAACTCGAATTCTTCCCACTCCTTCTGGCACCTTGCCAAAAACTTTTCTAACAACTTTACCTCATCAGCCTTCCCTCCTCTTTTCTACTCTGATGGCTCTGTAGCTATTTCTTCCACTGAGAAAGCAGATCACTTCACTCAGACTTTGTCCTTCAATTCCACCGTAGATGATTCCGGTGCTGTTCCTCGTCACTTCCCCCCTCTGACTTCCTCATGGCTGAAATTAAAATTTCTTCAGCTGATGTATTTTCTGCCATCACAGGCCTCAGTACTAATAAGGCATATGGCCCTGATGGAGTACCTCCTGTTGTTCTCAAGAACTGTGCTTCTGTGCTTACACCCTGCCTAGGCAAACTCTTTCGCCCTTGTCTATCAACTTGTACCTTTCCTTCTTCTTTTTTTTTTTTCTATGTGAGGAAGAAGGAACCAAAGGCAACGAGCCTGCAAAACTATTCCTTCAAAGAGAAAAACAAAATATAAGAGAGAGCCAAATTCAAGATCCGATCATTTCCAGATGCCTGGACACACTGCGTTTGAAAAACTGGAGATCATAGGAAGTAAGAAATACAGACAGAGGGAGACAGTTCCAGAGTTGACCTGTTGCATAAATGAAGGACTGGGAGTAACGGTTAACTCTTGCATTAGAGAGTTGGACAGAAAAGGGATGAGAGTTTGCTGCTAGACGGGTCCTACGCGCCCGTCATAGGGGTGGAGGAATGCATGTAGACAGTTCAGAGGAGCAGTGACCATTGAAGTAGCGATAGAAAAGAGATAAAGATGCAACAGTGCAGCGAAGAGACAAAGGTTGAAGGGAGTTAGTAAGAGGAGGAGAGTTAATGAGGGGAAAAGCCTTTGACTCCACCCTATTGAGACGAGCTGTATGTGGGGAGCCTCCCCACACATGAGAGTTGTACTCTACACAGGGGGGGATAAAACCCCTGTATAGAGACAACAATTGTGCAGGGGTTAAGAAGGAACGGAGTCGGCTTAGCACACCCAATCTCTTGGAAGCAGATTTTACAAGAGATGTAATATGATCTTTCCAAGACAAGTCCCGAGTAAATGAAACCCGAAGCATGTTCAAGGATGATGCAGGATTAAGATCAATATTATCAAACATTAGTGGGTATACCTGTGGATGATTTTGTCGCATTGATAGGTGCAAAAACTGAGTCTTTGATGCATTAAAAACAACAAGATTATTTTTACCCCAGTTAGAGATATGAGCCAAGTCAGACATTAGGTGTGCCATAGCCTCATCCCTTGTTTGCTGAAGTAACTGCTGAGATGGACGTTGCGGGAATCGAATGGAAAGGTGAAGGGTGGAGTCATCAGCGTATGAGTGGATAGGGTTAGATGTACAGCTTAGAAGGTCATTGATGAATTAAAGGAAGAGAGTTGGTGATAGGACAGAGCCCTGAGGAACACCACTGTTAATAGATCTAGGAGAAGAACGATGGCCGTTTACAACAGCAGCTAGATAACGACCAGAAAGGAAGCTAGAGATGAAGGCACAGATAGAAGGATAGAAACCGTAAGAGGGCAGTTTGGAAATTAAAGAGTTATGCCAGACTCGATCGAAAGCCTTAGAGATGTCAAGTGCAATGGCAAAGCTTTCGCCAAAGTCCCGAAAGGAGGATGACCAGGAGTCTGAAAGGTAGGTGAGAAGATCGCCGGTGGAGCGTCTCTGACAGAACCCATACTGACAATCAGAAAGAAGGTTGTGATAGAAAAGATGCTTTAAAATTTTTCTATTAAGAACAGACTCGAAAACTTTTGAGATACAGGATGTTAAAGCAATTGGACGATAGTTAGAGAGTTGGGAATGGTCACCCTTCTTTGGGACTGGCTGAATGAGAGCAAACTTCCAGCAAGAACGAAAGGTACAAGTTGACAGACAAAGGCGAAAGAGTTTGCCTAGGCACAGAAGCACAGTTCTTGAGAACAACAGGAGGGACTCCATCAGGCCCATCTCCCTTATTAGTATTGAGGCCTGTGACAGCAGAAAATACATCAACTGAAGAAATTTTAATGTCACCCATGAAGAAGTCAGAGGGGGGAAGTGATGGAGGAACAGCACCAGAATCGTCTAAGGTGGAAGTGGAGGAGAAAGTCTGAGCGAAGAGATCTGCTTTATCAGTAGAAGAAATAGCTACAGAGCCATCAGAGTAGAAAAGAGGAGGGAAGGATGATGAGGTAAAGTTGTTAGAAAGGTTTTTGGCAAGGTGCCAGAAGGAGCGGGAAGAATTCGAGTTAGAGAGTTGAGAGCACTTGCTGGAAGTTTGCTCTCATTCAGCCAGTCCCAAAGAAGGGTGACCATTCCCAACCCTCTAACTATCGTCCAGTTGCTTTAACATCCTGTCTCTCAAAAGTTTTCGAGTCATTTCTTAATAGAAAAATTTTAAAGCATCTTTCCTATCACAATCTTCTTTCTTATCATCAGTATGGGTTCCATCAGGGACGCTCCACTGGTGATCTTCTCACCTACCTTTCAGACTCCAGGTCATCCTTCTTTCGGGACTTTGGTGAAGGCTTTGCCATTGCACTTGACATCTCAAAGGCTTTCGATCGAGTATGGCATAAATCTTTAATTTCCAAACTGCCCTCTTACGGTTTCTATCCTTCTATCTGTGCCTTTATCTCTAGCTTCCTTTCTGGTCGTTTTGTAGCCGCTGTTGTAGACGGCCATAGTTTTTCTCCTAGATCTATTGACATTGGTGTTCCTTAGGGCTCTGTCCTATCACCAACTCTCTTCCTTTTATTCATCAATGACCTTCTGAGCTGTACATCTAACCCTATCCACTTATACGCTGATGACTCCTACCTTCACCTTTCCATTCGGTTCTCGCAATGTCCATCTCAGCAGTTACTTCAATGAACAAGGGATGAGGCTATGGTACACCTTATGTCTGACTTGGCTCATATCTCTGACTGGAGTAAAAATAATCTTGTTGTTTTTAATGCATCAAAGACTCAGTTTTTACACCTATTAACCTGACAAAATCTTCCACAGGTATACCCATTAATGTTTAATAATATTCAGCTTAATCCTGCATCATCCTTGAACATGCTTGGGGTTTCATTTACTCGGGACTTATCTTGCAAAGATCATATTACATCTCTTGTAAAATCTGCTTCCAAGAGATTAGCTGTGCCAAGCTGACTCCGTTCCTTCTTTACCCCTGCACAATTGTTGACTCTATACAGGGGTTTCATGAGCCCCTGTGTGGAGTACAACTCTCATGTGTGGGGAGGCTCCCCACATACAGCTCTTCTCAATAGGGTGGAGTCAAAGGCTTTTCATCTCATTAACTCTTCCTCTTACTAACTCCCTTCAACCTGTCTCTCTTCACCGCACTGTTGCATCTTTATTTCTTTTCTATCACTACTTCAATGGTCACTGCTCCTCTGAGCTGTAAATATGCCTTCCTCTACCTCAACGACGGGCGCGTAGCACCCGTCTAGCAGCAAACTCTCATCACTCCTATTCTGTCCAACTCTCTAATGCAAGAGTTAACCATTACTCCCAGTCCTTCATTTATGGAACAGGTCAGCTCTGGAACTGTTTCCCTCTGTCTGTATTTCTTGCATCTTATGATCTCCAGTCTATCAAATGGAGTGTGTCCAGGCATCTCGAAATAATCAGATCTTGAATTTGGCTCTCTATTGTATTTTGTTTTTCTCTTGGAAGGAAGAATTTTGGTTCCTTCTTCCTCACAAAAAAAAAAAAAAAGTGGTTTGGCGGACCGCGCATAGCAATGAGGACACAGTTCAGGCTCCAAGCTGGCAACCTGGCGATAACACAGGAAGCCCAGGCAGAGATGCTGGATTCTGACTAAGATGTAGTTAGGTAGTCCAATTGGTACCGAAAGAGGAGAACATGAAGTGGCCGTTACATACCAGGCGTTTGAGCGCGAGCCCTCAGCAATATAAAGTTGATGATCATCTTTAGTATGCCTGGAGATAGTGCTAGCCACCATTGATAGAACTCGGGAGGTACAAGGGCAGAGCAGAAACGTGACAGCAGGGACAGTGCTAGCTGCATGTGCGGTTTTGTTCACCAGTTTCTTTGCCCCAATTCCAACATGTCCAGGGACCCAGTGAAAAGTCACTGAGCCACCCTGCCACTGGATGAGGGAAGAGACAGTACAGATAACGGTGAGTAAAAACCAGTGGGATACGAAGGAAAGAGACTCCAGGCACTGAAGGGAGGAGAGTCAGTCACTGTGTAAAATGATTCGCTAATGTCGATGTCTATAGGTGTGGCGCAAGGCGCCAAGGAGTGCCACCAGCTCAGTCTGAAAGGCAGAGACCCCCGTGGAGATGCTCCAGGATTCTGTATATGTCCCAGAAGCAAAAGCTGCCCCAGTGAACCATCAGACGAGACTGAGCCGTCTGTAGAGTAGACAGCAGAAGCTTTAGAGTTGAAAGCAGACATGCTACTAAGACTCTCCTGCTGGAGGACAGCTGGAATGGAGTGGCGAGGCTTGGACACTGAGGGATAGATGATGGTGGATGCGGGAGGCAACCAGGTAGAGGGAGGCAAGTAACACAGACAATCTAGATTAGGATCGCTGCACACCTCCAATGCCAAACCCAAGTTGTGAAGTAGAGCTGTAATGGCACGAGTCCAATCACGGTGGGGGAGTGGGTCAGGGGACCTGCTTGCTAGAATCTGCATTAAAACAGAGACATGTAGGTGCGGACAGCGATGCACTAAATGACGCGTCTCAGCTGTCACACACAAAGCAATTCTGTGGGTGAGCGATGGAAACCCAATCTCTAGGCGGAGGTTAACCAATCTGGTCCAGCATGGAGCATGCAGCATAACTCGGAGTGCTTAATTCTGAAGCACCTCCAAGGACTGGGAGATGGGTGGCAAGACCAGTGAGACATATCACACTATAATCCACAAAGGAGCAGATGGCATGAATATAGAAGGTGCGTATGACAGCAGAGGACATCCCTACACTGCAGCGAGAAAGGTAGCGAAAAGCAGAAGTGTGGGTGGCGGCCCACTCCCACAGGTATTTCACATGCCTGGCGAATGTGAGGCGACTGTCGAAATAAACCCTCAGGTAACTGGGGAGTGTGACAAGCTCGATGCTGCAGCCACCAAGCACGAGAGGTCAGTGTGGAGGGAGGACACCGAAAGGTAGGCACTTAGTCTTCTCAATGTTGACCTTCAGCCCAAGTTCGCTGCACCTGGAGTGCAGCCGAGAGAGAGCAACAGGCGCCTGTGTGAAACAGTCCCCCCCCTCGAGAAGACAAGTGCCAAATCGTCTGCATAGATGAGCAGCATCACGCCAGGGCCATAGTCCACCACCAGTAGCCCCCCCCACCAACACGCTGAAGAGCAAGGGGCTGAGAACGCTCCCCTGGGGGGTGCCTTTATGATGTTGATAAAAAGGGGAGGGCTGCCCCTGAAATCTGACCCCCACTGTCCAGTTCAGAAAGAAACCCTTCACCCCATGATAGGAGTCTACCCCCGACTCCCCGGTCCACATGGGCTGCCTGGATGGCAAGGGGGCTAGCCAGCTCAAAGGCTTTCTCGAGGTCGAGGAAGACTGCCATCCCCTGTCCACCTCGAAGCTCTTGGAGGAAAGAAGCGAGGCAGTGAGAAGCACTCCTGCCAGGATGGTACGCAAAAATCCTCGGATGCAACGGCCTCAAATGCTAGGCAAGGTGAGCATGCACAACCCTCTCCGCCATCTTAGCCTCACAGCTAAGAAGCGAAATAGGGCGCATGATGCCGGGATCGCAAGGTTTGGGTCTCGGGTGGATGACAGCTGTATTCTATGACCTTGGCAAATGGCCCTCAGACCACAAGAGGTTGAAGAGATCGGGTAGTCTCTCACTACCACAATCTTCAGCACTGGACAAGAACAAGAAGGCGAGCCCATCGAGCCAAGGGGCAATGTCGGTCCTGCATTGCAGCGCCTTATAAAGCTCCCTGCTGGTGATAGGATGATCAGTGGGGTCAGGTCTGGCACAGGCAGCCTGAACCGCGGTGACATGAAAAGCTGACAACTGCTCCTGTAGGGCACGGAGAGATCGCGGAAGATTGTGATTGTGGGAAGCAGAATGGTCCTCGAAGTGCTGTGCGAGATGGCAGGCTTCAGCAGCAGGGTCAGGGTGTGACGGCAGGCTAGGAGGACATGGATCATAGATGAACAGGATTCTCCGCCACATTTTACGGAGAGTGGAGTGAGAATCCAAGGTACAACACCATCTAATCCACACCTCCTCCTTAAGGCGGTGCTTCTCCAATGTCTCATGGCACATGACAGTGGCCAGGTACCGACGGTGCAGGGATGTTCGGCACCACCGGTACTGCCTGCGCACCATATTGAGCCTGTGATTCAACTCCCTGACTCTGTCACAGTAAATCCAGCCATCCAGATAGCATTGTGTGGATCTTTGTTGCAGCAGAATAGTGAGAGAGGCAGCCCAGGAAAAAGCATGGGCTACTTAATCTGCTAATCTCTTAAGGTCCGGGGCAGGAGGATGTGCCTCAAAGGCCTCAGCTAACACACAGCCAAAAGCCAGCTATAGTCTCACCAATCTAAAACCAAGGTTTGGGTGGAGTCCAGCCGGGGATTTCCCGGCATACAGCGTTGCCTTGTTTCCTATACTCTGATTGGGTAGTGGCTGACCTGACACCGTTAGAGTTCGTCCGCTCACACCTCGCCACCTGGCCTGACATGACTTCACCCACTTCTGTGTGTGTGTGTGTGTGTGTGTGTGTGTGTGTGTGTTTGTGTGTGTAAAGACAAACTAATTTAAGTTATAAATATAATTTAAGTTACCGGTATATATATAACAAAGTGAACAGTGGAAGCACGTGACAGAAGCTTAATCTCCCTCCAATGGATTAACTCCCAGTATGGGCCTGGATGTTGCCGCTCGTGAGTATTTTAACTTATTTATTTCTATTAAGAAAATAGCGTATGTTCTACTGATTCCTTCAAATTATATTATAAACGTAATTGTTACATTACTTACCCAACTTAGAACTACCGTGAAAGTCGGTAAAAGTAACTACATTTTTTTCAGTACCACTGTAAAATATGTATGCCACGTTTCTTTATTGATGTACAAGAGCCATATGCATTACAAGTTTACCTTCCTATGATATGCTAGAATACTTACGTTTATATTGTATTAGTATGTGTGTACCTATCTGTGATGCCTATTACATATATAACAGAATCTACTCATCGCTCGTTTAGGAAGTATGGCATGGCTGCACCCAGCGCCAGACCCCACCCAAACCTTGGTTTTAGATTGGTGAGACTATAGTCAGCCCTGCGGAAATCCCACCTAGGTGGAGAGAGAGGGGGAGGCGGAAGTGGAGCCACAGGTAACATGACCTCGACCACGAAGTGGTCACTAAAGAGAGGGAGGTGAAGTGACCATTTGCTGAACCCGCCAGAGGGGACGACACGAAGGACAGGTCAAGATGGCCCCCTCCTATGTGGGTGGCAAACCTAGTATCGTTCAAAAGGGATACACCATCCATCTCCTCCAGTACCAAAGAGATGTGCTGCTCTGCATCACTGGGCAGAAGAGGCGATGCTGAGAAGGGCGTGATGGCCGTTAAAGTTGCCCCCGATGTACACAGTGCTCCTGGCAGTCTGGGTGAACAAGTCTCTCATTTCCAAGAAGCCCCTGTGGCTGCGGTATACTTTGTATACTGTCAGGGATGACATCACCAGGTGGAGAACCACGCTCTGGACCTCCACGTCAGGTCCACAGAAAGGAGGAGGCTCACAATCCATGCACGTGATGTGGTCCTGAACCAGAACAGCACATCCCCATGTGACACCATAAACATACAGGAGGAGATGGGTACTGTAGCCCAAGAGATGAAAAGTGGAATTATCTGGGAGCAGGGTCTCCTGCAGGAGAATAACATGAGGGCGGTCCTTGGTGGCCACCTCCTGCAAAAGCCGGAGCTTATGCTGTGCTCCTAGACAATTCCACTAAGAAGTCTAAGGGAGGAGTCATCTGGTCGTCCGGAGATACAGAGACAGTCCTCCTGCATCTCCGGTGGGGCCGTGTCCACTGAGGGCATTGGCGCTTGCCCTTGAAGGGGGCGAGGACAAGGTGGCTGAGTGGTGGAAGGCAGGGCGGTGGAAGTCCAAGGCTTGGCCTGCTTGAATGAATGAGCTGGCCTGCGTGGGAGAGGCTGTGTTCCCCCTGTAGAGCGAGCCAGGCTGCGAGGGGCAGGATGGGAGTCGAGGCCTTGCAGCTTCTTGTCAATCGCCTGATTGATGAGGTGATCGGCAGTGGTGGCGATCGTGGCTGCCTTCATAGTGAACCCCAGTTCTAGGGAGACAGATTTGGTGGCAGCCACTGCAATTTGCGAGCCCAGGTCCCCGATTTCCTCCACCGTCAAAGTGATGACCGGTGAAGCAGGAGCAGGGGGTGGGATGGGCGCAGAGCTGGGTGGTGGTGGCAAGACTGTCGGCAGCGGGCTGGGTGCCGAGCTGGGTGGTGGTGGCAAGATGAATGGGAGCAGGCAGTGGACCTCTGCTGTGGTCTGGTGTATAGCGAGGACTGAGGGCAAAGGAGGAAAGTCCTGGTCGCTGAGAGCTGGTGGGGTTGGAGCAAGAGGGGCAGTGCTGCTGTCCCCAGTCAAAAGTGCCTGGGGGAGCTAGATTGGCACTGGCGGTCTGGTGCTCTCGCACCCACACAACCTGCCTCTCCTGACCCTGGTTCATACACTGAACCCTTGCAGGGCAACTGCAGTGCCAGGTGTGGTGTCGCCCTGAGCAACTGATGCACTTGGAGGCAATCGGTTCCTTTGCCATGAACCACTGAAGGCACTGTTCAGTGTCATGTGTACCACCGCACATACAGCAGATGATGGGGCGGTTGCAGGTGGCGTGATGGTGCCCATAGCAGTGACTCCGATAGAAGCACAGCGGCTCCGGCATGAAGGGGCAGAGAAAAAATACTCCCCAATTGCCCAGGTCGAGGGACTCCACAAGAGGCCCCTGCAGGGTCACACAGACCTCCCGTGTTTCCTGCCATGTCTGCTGGCTTTGGCAGCGCTCCACTGCCTCAGTGAGATTGTGCCACAGGAGGATATCCACCAGCATGCACCAGGGATATCCCATGACAGTTGCCTTTGTGGTTTGGGTGCCCTGAGGGAGCTCCACAAGCCTGATGATTGGGGCTTCCTACTCCGCCACCGCCTTCAGCAGGAGATACGACTCCTCCTCGGTGGGAATCAGCATGCAGCTGTTGTTGTGGCCACAGTGATTCATGGCCGCGAGGCCTGGCAGGTGTCGCTCCAGAGCCGCCACTGCATGGTAGCTAGTACTGTATCCCTCCTGGAGAGGAATGCGAAAGGCCGGGAAGGAAGAGCGAGGAGGCAGAGGAGATGCGACTGAGACCGAGGGGCGATTAGCAGGGGGAGGCCGCCGTGGCGCCACCATCCTGGATGCAGGTGGAGGGGCGTTTCCTTACGGTGCTCGCTGTTGTTTTCACGCCAAAGGGATAAAGCTGTTGGCGTCAGGAGAGGCAGCAGGCACAGCGGAGGGGGCAGCTCCAGCAGGAGAATGATCTGCCGGGGGAGCCGCAGCAGCACAGGCGGAGTTGCGCATGCCCGAAGCAACAGGTGGAGATGGCGTGGTGGTATAGGTACCAGGCAGCATGGGTGCTCAGAGGGAGGGGCAACTTTATGGGCAGCACCAGAGGTCTTGTAGCTAGAGGTGGGAAGACGAGAGGGAGGAGCCGAAGCGTCCTCTTCCATCACCTCGTGGACATGTGCAAACTTGGCTGCACATGCCAAAGTGGAAGGGGGTGCTGAGGCGACAGCCTGTGCGTAGGAAACAGTCCCAGTAGGCTGAGGAGAAGGAGGGGAGGCAGAGGCATCGCCAGATGTCCACGAGTGGGAGCTGGCATCTGAGAGATGCCACTCCCACTTCGCGCCTGGCGTGGCAGCAGGATGGGATGTCCTCTGCTCAGAAGGGGATGGGCGGGCTGCCCCTGTGGGCCTGGGGATCTGGGTACTCCTCATAGAGCCTGAGGGACAGACACACAGACAAACACACAAACATCACTCACACAGACACACACTCACACAGACAGACACCCACACACCCTCAAAACAAGAAACAATCCAAAACAATAAACCAAAAAATCTGGCAGGTCCCTACAGTGATGGGCTACCTATGTTTCCTGCCCTCTAAAGGGTGACGAAGAAGGCACCGTCACTGCCCCTTTTGGGTTCTCCCTAATCTATCAGAGCTGCTCTCTGCACTTCCTATAACCAGGCCCTAATGCCCCCCCCCCTCATGGAAATGCCCAAACGGCACCCCTTCAGGGTTCGGGTTCGTACCACGCAGAGAGACACCTATGGCAGCCAGAAAAAAAAAAAAAATCACACCCACCCACAAACACATACACACACACACACACACACACAGTGGGAGTCACAGATAGCAGACGTACGACCTCGGCACTCCGAACCAGCACGGACAGTGGCATTACCTAAATTAGTATCTTTATATGAGTCAAGCTCTGTACCAGGTTAGACTAAATGATTTTTCATTATTAAAAGAAAAAAAAATAATAAGAAGTTTAAACAAAACTTGTTCAAAGAGAAAAGAGAACCAAGAGGCAAAAGAATGCGCTCAGTCAGCTGAGGTTTGTTTAGACTACAGCTGCACGGGGTATGTAAGTACATATACTCTGTGCTTTTAGTATTGCAAAATGGACACATACTTTAGTAAAGCAAATTTGGAAAAGAAAAGGGATAAAGGTAGAAAGCAAGATGATGATTTCTACCAAGAACTGGTTGAAGTGGAGACGCACAATAGACTGGTTGAACGTGTACACAAACTAGAAATGGCTCTCAAAAAAGAAATTGATGAAATAAAGAAGCAGATGCACTTGCAAGAGGAATAGAAAAACTAGGAAGGGAGGCCAACAAGAAAGACACAACCATCAGTGAACTAACAGTGGAATTGAGTACACTTAGGAAGAAAATGAGTGAAATGGCAAGTACAGTAGTCAATCACGAGAGTGTTATGGAAGAGTTCAAAAATGATACAGAGACAATTAGGCAAGTAAGCAGTCTGATAGACCAAAGCAGTGATATTGAGGAGAAGATAACACAGGTGAATGAAGCTGTGCAAAGCTACAAAAATGATGTGGAAACCACGTATTCTGAAATGGTGAAAGTAAAGAAAGACTTAGAAACAAGGGTGGAGGAAAAAAGCATTAAAAAGGAAGTGAAAAGAATAATCCAAAACAATCCAAAGTTAGTCAGATTCAGTAGATATAAACAAATGTATAGTAATCACTGGTATAGAAGAGGAAGAAGTAAAAAACAAGATCACAAGAGACAAAAAGGAGATGGCAAATGTAATGAGCTTACTGAAAGAAGTATCAGAGGAAATCTGTAGTAAAGACATAGAGGAACACAAAAGGTTAGGGAAATACGAGAAAAGCAAGACAAGACCTCTAAAGGTGGCTTTCCAGAGTGTAAACACTGTGGAAGAGATACAAAAAAATGCAAAGAATCTTATGGAAAAAGAGGAGTTCAAAAATGTATGGATAAAAAGATGCCTAACACAAGAGGAACTGGAATTACTGAAAGAGAAGAGGGAGGAACCAAAAACAAAAAATGAGGGAAGATCAGAAGAGGAGAAGAACAAATTTTTTTTACAAAGTAACAGGATTGCAGGTACGAAAGTTATACATAAACAGGATGGAATAAAAAGGAGGAAGGTAGTAAACCCATGTCATGACAAGTATATAAACAAGATGATAAAGTTGATGTACTCAAATGTACATGGAATGGTATCTAAATTACTAGAGATGAATGATTGTCAGAGAAAATGAACCACAAATAATATGCCTAACTGAAACAAAATTAACACCAAGGATATCCAATGACATACTAAACTTAGAGGAATACAATATATGGAGAAGAGACAGAAATTTAATAAAAGGAGGAGGAATTATAATATTAACTAAGAAAAAAATAAATGTCAATGAAATAAAACTAGATATACGGTACCATCACAAGTAGAACTGATTGCAGTAGAGATCAACACATCTGAAGGGAAAGTAATTGTAGCCAATGTTTACATGCCACCCAGATCAAACACATGGGAAAGAGACGAATATGAGGACCTGACAGAGAGTACAATTCAGAGTTTAAGATCATTATTACATAAAATGGAAGAGAAATCGGAAAGAATTATACTAACTGGAGATTTTAATACAAATACAAATTGGAATACTCTAGATATAATTAGCCAAGAAAGCTGTTGGGACCAAAAGCTCCTGGATCTCGTGCAAGAGTTTTTCTTAACGCAACATGTGAGGGAAACCACCAGAAAAAGAGGACTCGATGTACCTTCAGTGCTAGATCTAATATTTACTAGGCAAGAAAATGATATTGACAGTTTAATATATCACCCTGAACTCGGCAAAAGCGATCATGCAGTACTAAATTACAACTTCAAGATAGCATATGACATAGTTAACAGCAATGAAAGTTACAAAAAGAGCCTAAACTATAAAAAGGGAAATTATCAAGACCTAAAGAAGTACTTCTTAGAAATTGATTGGGAAAATGAGCTTAGAGGACAAGATTTAATTGGTGTATATAAAATATTCTGTGAAATTTATGAAACAGGAGTCCAGAAGTACATCCCACAGCACAAAGAAGCAGATAAGAAAATACAGAAATGGTTCAATACAGAATGTAAAAAATAAAAAGAAAGAAGAGATTTGTTGTGGAATAGATACAGAAGACACAATAGTGAAAGGGCGTATAATAATTACAAACAGGCATGAAACAATTATACAAGAATAAGGAGGGAAGCCCAAAAACAGTTTGGGGAGGATATAATAAATAAAAGTAGTGATCAACCAAAGCTGTTTTACAGCTACATCAGAAGCAAAACCAAAGTAAAAGATATAATACAATCCATTACGGACGAGGGAATCACTTATACGCAAGAGAAAGATATTTGTGAAGCACTAATTAAGAATTTCCAATCAGTTTTTACAAAAGAAAAAAATTTTGAAAGGGACTATGTGGAACATGCATGTCCACACACTCTACCAGATATACAAATAGCAGAAAAAGTAATACAGGAGGAGTTAAGTAAATTAGACAGAGGAAAAGCAAGTGGTCCTGATGAAATTTCATGTTGGGTACTACGAGAATGTGCAAAGGAGTTAAGTAAACCATTATTTTAAATTTTCAAGAAATCCTTGAGTCAAGGTAAACTACCTGATATTTGGAAGAAAGCAAATATTGTCTCATTATTCAACAAAGGAAATAGACAAAATCCACTCAACTACCGACCAGTATCACTGACCAGTGTTGTAAGCAAGGTATTAGAAAAACTTATAAGAAAAGCTTGGGTAAATCATCTAGAAGAACACAGTATGATAACAGAAAGACAGTTTGGTTTCAGAAAAGGAAAATCATGTGTTACTAATCTGTTGAGCTACAATGACAGAGTAACAAACACAATACAGGAAAGAGAAGGATGGGTGGACAGTATCTATTTAGATTTCAAGAAAGCTTTTGACACAGTACCACACCAAAGACTTTTATGGAAACTGTACCATCAAGGAGGAATTCGAGGCAAACTGTTTTGTTGGATGCAAGATTTTCTCATAAAAAGAGAAATGAGAACAGTACTAAGAGGAAACTACTCATCATGGAAAGAAGTGACTAGTGGAGTACCACAGGGTTCAGTGCTGGCACCAATCATGTTTTTAGTGTATATAAATGATATAAACAGTAACACTGGAAATGAGAGCTATCTGAATATGTTTGCAGATGATGCAAAAATATAAAGGAAAATTACTAACACAGACTTATGTAAAGAGCTACAAGAAGAATTGAATAAACTTCATGAATGGAGTAATACATGGCAAATGGAATTCAATGTGGACAAGTGTCATGTAATCAAGTTTGGTAAAAGTGGAAAAAGACCTGATTGGGATTATAAGTTAGGAAATAAAACCCTACACACATCAGAAAGAGAGAAGGACCTAGGTTTGATTATCAATAACAAACTATCTCCCGCTGACCACATCAGCGAGAAGGTACGGAACATGTATACACTGCTTGCAAATATGAGAATAGCATTCACATATATAAATGAAGACATGCTAAGAAGGATAATAACATCATTCATTAGACCAACCCTGGAATATGCATCAGTAGTCTGGAGTCCTCATTTCAAAAAACACATAGACAAAATAGAAAAAGTTCAAAGGGCCGCTACAAGATGGATACCAAGCTTAAGGGACCTAAGCTACGAAGAAAGACTAAATAAACTGAATCTACCAACACTACAGGAGAGAAGGAAAAGAGGTGACATGATAATGCTATATAAGTGCATATCAGGGAAGGAGAAAATAGACATAAATGATTACTTAACATATAGAGAAGCATCAGCAAGAGGACACTGCAAAAAATTGCATAAGAAGAGAGGTGATAAAGACGTAAGGAAATTCAGTTTCCCAAACAGAGCAATTGATCAATGGAATGCACTACCAAATGAAATAGTGTGTCCCAAAACAATTCACAAATTTAAGGATATGTACGATAAATATGGTTTAAGACACGGGACAGTACAAGCTTGATTCATTCCCGTAAAGATAGATTTAGGTAAGAACAATTAGGTAAGAACACACATACCGTGGAAATGGGAGAAGGCAGGGCCGAAGTGATAAATATGATATTAGAAACTGGAGAGAATAGTAAGAGAGATATGGCAGTAGTGTATGTTCCCCCAAAGACAAGGGCATGGAGTGATGAATACCAGGAAATGTTGTCAGACATGGCTAGTTATTTACAGAAAATGATTGAGAAAAGCAGCAACATAATTTTAATGGGTGACTTCAGTTGTAAAGAGGTGAACTAGGAGGAATGGGACCCAGGAGGCAGTGAAGATTCATGGGGCACTACATTATTAAATATAACAATGAACAGTGTGATGATGCAATGGGTCAAAGAAGAGACACGGTTCCGAGGTGAGGACACACCAGCAATACTAGACTTACTGTTTACCAAAGAACCCGATGTAATAGAATCATTGGAATACTGTGTCCTATTGGAAAAAGTGATCATGTGGTCATTGAGTTCCAAATGATAACAGGGAACGTGGAGCCAAGAGACGAGCTTTACAGGCATGGAAGATACAACTTTGGGAAAGCAAACTTTACAGGATTGAGAAAATTTTTCGAAAATGCAGATTATAAAAAATTCAGAGAATCAAGAGAGATACAGAAGAAGTGGGATATTTTTCTAGGCTTCTATAATTCAGGAGTGGAAAAATTTGTGCCAAGAGTAAGGGGGAAAGAAAACAGGAAAAAGGAGTGGTTTAATAGAAGGTGTATGATAGCAAAAAAAGAGAGACACGGCGTGGAACAATTGGAGAAAGAGAGGTAAGAACAGAACAAAAGATTAGAACTAGAAATGAATACACAAGAATTCGTAGAGAGAAAGAAAGGAATTTTGAAAAAGGTATAATAGACAAATGTAAGGATAACCCAAACTGTTTTATAGATTTGTCAATGGCAAATTGAAACAAAAGGAAGGAATCACCAAACCGAAAGCAGAAGGAGAGGTCTATCAAGATGCAGCAATGCAGGCAGAAATAATGAACAAATTTTCCAATCAGTTTTCACAAATGAAAAGGAGTTTGTGGAAGGGGCGGGAGTGACTAGAAATGTAGTGATGAAAGATATAAAAGTAGAAGTACAGGAAGTGTATAAATTACTGGAAACTCAAGATGTAAGGAAAACCCCAGGACCAGATGGAATCTCTAATTGGGTACTGAAGGAATGCAGAAAACAACTGGCGGATAAGATTCACAGTTTAATTGTGTGTTCTCTGGAAGAGGGGAAAGTGCCTCAAGAATGGAAGAGGGCAAATGTGGTACCAATTTATAAGGGAGGAAACGGGGAAGAACCCCTGAATTATAGACTAGTGTCCCTAACCAGCATGGTCGGAAAATTGTGCGAAAGAATTCTGAAAGATAGATGGATAAAATATCTGGAAGAGATGAATATTTTGGCCGATAGTCAGTTTGGATTTAGAAGTGGAAGGTCATGTGTTTCCAACTTGTTGAGTTTTTACTCAAGAACGATTGACGTGCTACAGGAGAGAGATGGTTGGGTGGATTGTGTGTATTTAGATTTGGAGAAGGCCTTCAACAAGGTACCTCATAGGAGGCTAATGTGGAAACTAGAGCATATAGGAGGACTGAAGGGGAACCTCCTGGAATGGATGAGAGACTTTTTGAGAGACAGACAAATGAGGACAGTAATAAAGGATAGGATGTCTGGATGGAGGAAAGTAACAAGTGGAGTCCCACAGGGCTGTGTTGGTGCCAGTAATGTTCCTGATTTATGTAAATGATATGGTAGATGGAGTGAACAGTTATGTAAGTCTGTCTGTTGATGACGCAAAGATCTTGAGGAAGGTAGAGGTTGAGGAGGATTGTAAAATGGTGCAGGAGGATCTGGATAGGATGCACGATTGGAGCCGGATGTGGCAAATGAAATATAATGCAAAAAAAAAAAAATGTAAAATATTGGAAATGGGTAAAAGTATCAAGAGGCCATCATTGAATTATTTGATGGGTAATGAACCAATCACAAAAGCGAGAGAAGAGAAAGATTTGGGAGTGCTGGTCCAGGACAGTTTGTAACCTGAAAAACACATTAACAAGGCAGTTAGAGAGACGTATAAACTCCTGACTAATATAAGAGTATCCTTTTATTTTATAGATGAGGAGATGATGAAAAAATTTATAGTGGCCATGATTCGCCCCACGTTAGAATTAGCAGCAGTAGTGTGGTCCCCACACAAAAAGAAATATATAAACAAGATTCAGAGAATACAAAGAACAGCCGCCAAAATGGTCCTCAGTCTGGCAGATCTGTCGTACAGAGAGAGGCTGAAAAAGCTGGATTTGCCCTCCTTAGAAGAAAGGAGAAAGAGAGGAGACACGATTGCAGTGTTCAGGACCATGGTGGACCATAAAATTGACAAAGAAGATCTGTTTTTATGGGATAAAAGAGTAACAAGAGGACACGGAATGAAACTGAAGAAACCAAGCTGCTTGAAGGATATCAAGAAATATAGTTTTCCTTATAGATGTATAGACCTGTGGAATAGCCTGGACAAAGAGATCGTCCAGTCTAAAAACTTAAACGAGTTAAAAACTAAATTTGACTTATTGAGAAACAGAGACGGGACCCCACAAGCGTAGCTCATTTCCTGTATATCACAATTAGGTAAATACAATTAGGTAAATACACACACACAAGTAGGCAGGGTCTATCCGTCAGGGACAGTCTCGCCAAAAGCCAAGAAGAACAACAACAAAAAATCGCCTTCAGTAAATGAGACTAAGTCCAGCAATGGCAAAAGCAGGAAAAACTCCCAAAAATCTTCCTCTGTAAATGAGGCAGAGTCCACAGCTCGAGAGAGACTGGCCAGAGGTCTGCTCACTACGGAAGCTAGACAGGGAGTCGTCCAGTACCTGTAGGGGTGCCTTCTTATACCACTTACAACACCTCCTCAGACAGTCGATGGTGCTGATCTGCATATCTGATTTATCAACGAGTCGCATGTTCACGTTATAGTCAATAACAGCATCAGGCTTGAAGACTGGCTGCCTCATTCTCATATTGACCTTCCCTGTGTCAATCAACTTACCTTCATGGACCGTGGAGAGGACATTCACCTTTCTCTTATTATGGCAGTGAATTGCTAGGAGTTTACCTGATTTCAAGGTCCTGCACACCCCCTTCACGGTGCCTTTGGGAAAGAATGGCCTATGCTTCCTCTTTGAACGGACAGTGCTACACGATCCAATTTGGTGTTCTTGCAGGTTCTTTGCAAGACCTGGTGCTGTGTAATAATTATCAGTTTCAAGGATATGGATGCCACCGAAATACCTGTCCATTAGCTTCTTGACAACTGAGCCAGAGAAACCATGGGGATCGTCCTTCAACATGATCACATCACTCGCTGTATACACCCAGTCTTGCAATCACACAATACAAAAACTTTATATCGAAATGATGTCTCTTTGAGGGAATATACTGAATGAAAGCAAGACGTCCCCTAAACAAAACACGTGACTCGTCGATGACAACCTTCTGGAATGGCCTGAAAAAAGATTGAAATTTTTCCTTCATCATCTCCAGAATCAAGCGAATTTTCCACACTGTATCGTTTGGATGTGGGCTCATATTCATGGAAAAATGTAAGTACCTCAGGATGTCTAGATATCTGTCACATGGCATATACTTACCAAATCATCCTTCCCTCCTCTTTTCTACTCTGATGGCTCTGTATCTATTTCTCCTACTGATAAAGCATATCTCTTCGCTCAGACTTTCTCCTCCAATTCCACCTTAGACGATTCCAGTGCTGTTCCTCCATCACTTCTCCCCTTTGACTTCCTCATGGCCAACATTAAAATTTCTACAGCTGATGTATTTTCTACCGTCACTGGCCTCAGTGCTAACAAGGCATATGGGCCTGATGGAGTCCCTCCTGTTGTCCTCAAGAACTGTGCTTCTGCACTTACACCCTGCCTAGGTAAACTCTTTCACTTTTGTCTTTCAACTTGTACCTTTCGCTCTTGCTGGAAGTTTGCTCTCATTCAGCCAGTCCCAAAGAAGGATGACTATTCCCAACCCTCTTAACTATCGTCCAGTTGCTTGAACATCCTGTGTCTCAAAAGCTTTTGAGTCTGTTCTTAATGCAAAAAAATTTTAAAGCATCTTTCCTATCACAACCTTCTTTCTGATCGTCAGTATGGGTTCCGTCAGGGACGCTCGACTGGCAATCTTCTCACCTACCTTTCAGACTTTGGCGAAAGCTTAGCCATTGCACTTGACATCTCAAAGGCTTTCGATCGAGTCTGGAACAAATCTTTAATTTCCAAACTGCCCTGTTACGGTTTCTATCCTTTTATCTGTGCCTTCATCTATAGTTTCCTTTCTGGTCGTTCTATAGCCACTGTTGTAGACGGCCATTGTTCTTCTCCTAGATCTATTAACGGTGGTGTTCCTCACCAACTTGCTTCCTTTTGAAGAGAGAACGTGAGTAAACTTTTACCTGGTCGTAGTGTAGTGGTATGCTGCCTGGCTCTCACCCGAGAGTCCTGGGTTCGATTCCCGGCATATTGGTAATTTCTCTGATGATTTTTCCTGTGTAAAAATACAGGTCCTCTCTTCATTCTGACTTGCCGTAAGTGCTTGGGATAGATTAAAAGCATCTACTTGCCCGAGTGCGAGGGGGTTAACTCACCCTCTTCAGGCCCACAGTGGGGGGCGGAGGGACGTTGGTTACAAGATTGTGACAACGTGAGTAAACTTTTACCTGGTCGTGGTGTAGTGGTATGCTGCCTGGCTCTCACCTGAGAGTCCTGGGTTCGATTCCCGGCATATTGGTAATTTCTCTGATTGCTTCCTTTTATTCATCAATGATCTTCTAAGCTGTACATCTAACCCTATCCACTCGTATGCTGATGATTCCACCTTTCATCTTTCCATTCGGTTCCTGCAACGTCCATCCCAGCAGTTACTTCAACAAACAAGGGATGAGGCTATGGCACTCCTAATGTCTGACCTGGCTCGTATCTCTGATTGGGGTAAAAATAATGTTGTTGTTTTTAATGCATCTAAGACTCAGTTTTAACACCTATCAACCTGACAGAATCTTCCACAGGAGTAACCACTAAAATTTAATAATATCCAGCTCAATCCAGCATCATCCTTGAACGTGTTTGGGGGTTCATTCACTCGGGATTTATCTTGGAAAGCTCATATTACATTTCTGGTAAAATCTGCTTCCAAGAGATTAGGTGTGCTAAGCTGACTCCATACCTTCTTTACCCCTGCACAGTTGTTGACTTTATTTACGGGATTTATTTGCCCCTGTATGGAGTACAACTCTCATGTGTGGGGAGGCTCTCCACATACAGCTCTTCTTAATAGGGTGGAGTCAAAGGCTTTTCATCTCATTAACTCTGCTCCTCTTACTGGCTCCCTTCAACCTCTGTCTTTTCACCGCACTGTTGCCTCTTTATCTCTTCTATCTTGAATTTGGCTCTCTCTTGTATTTTGTTTTTCTCTTGGAGGAAACTCTTATTTTGGGTTCATGGCCTTTGGTTCCTTCATCGCATTAAAAAAAAAAAAAAATTCCATGGTCATTGCTCCTCTGAACTGTCTGCTTGCATCCCTCCACCTCTACGACTCACCCGTCTAGCAATAAACTCTCATCCCTTTGCTGTCCAGCTCTCTAATACAAGAGTTAACCATTACTCCCAATCTTCATTTATGCAACAGGTCAACTCTGGAACTGTCTCCCTCTGTATTTCCTACTTCCTATGATCTCCAGTCTTTCAGATGCAGTGTGTCCAGGCATCTCGAAATGAACAGATCTTGAATTTGGCTCTGTTTTGTATTGTTTTTGTTTTTTTCATGGAAGGAACTGTTTTGTGGGTTCGTATCCTTTGGTTGCTTCTTCCTCCCATAAAAAGAAAACAAAATCACTGGCGTTGCAGCAATATCGTCCACGAGCCAAAAATTGTTGTATGGAGTACAACTCTCATGTGTGGGGAGGCTCTCCACATACAGCTCTTCTTAATAGGGTTGTGTCCCCCCCTGTGGCGGGGGGGACACAACCTGGCCGCACTATGGGGTGGTGCTACTACTCTGCGGCCGGGTTGTGTTAGGAAGAATACTGCCACCGTATTCCCTGCGTGTCGTAAAAGGCGACTAAAAGGGGCGGGGTGAGGGGACTAGGGACCCCCTCCTCTGTTTTTTTAGTTCCTAAAAAGAGACAGGCCAGAGAAAGGGACGGGGGATGGAGTTATCCCCGTACCCTGAAGATTGGGTCTATGAATGTGCGTGGATGTAGTACGATTGAGGCTAAAAGGGAGGAGATTGGGAGAATGTTTGTGAGAAGAAAGTTGGATGTGTTAGCTTTGAGTGAAACGAAGATGAAAGGGAAGGGGGAATATATGTTTGGAAGTGTGAATGGAAGATTGTCAGGTGTTGATAGAGGAAGGGCAAGAGAAGGTGTGGCCTTGTTAGTGAGTCCGGAAGTGCAGCAGTGTGTGATTGAATGGAAGGAGGTGTCATCGAGACTGATGTGGGTGAAAGCGAAATTTGAACGTGAGTTGTGGGTGTTTGTGAGTGCATATGGGCCTGGTAGTGAAAGGGATGAACAAGAGAGGGAGTCTTTCTGGAATGACGTTGATGAGTGTCTGCAGAGTTTTGGAGCGAATGTGAATGTGGTAATGATGGGAGATCTGAATGCTAGAGTGGGAAATGTAGCAGTTGAAGGCGTAGTTGGTATGCATGGTGTGCCTGGAAGAAATGAAAATGGGGAACGAATGATAGCGATGTGTGTTGAGCGAGAGATGGTGATTGGGAATACGCTGTTTGAGAAGAAAGATATTTATAAGTATACATGGGTGAGACAGGAGGGTGGAAGGGTTGTTGATAGAGCCTTGATGGACTATGTGGTTGTGTCTAGGAATGTAATAGGAAGATTGTTGGATGTGAGAGTTCTGAGAGGGGAGGGTGGAGGTATGTCTGACCACTACCTGGTGGAGGGAAAGTTAAGAGTAGGTAAGAGATCGGTGAGAGCTAGGAGGGTTAGGTGTGGCAGGGAGGTTTTGAAAGTGAGTGAGTTGGATAAAAGAGAGAAAAAGATAGAGTATCAGGAGAAATTGAAAGATGAGTGGAACGCAGTGAAAGATCGGGAAAATGGCAGTGTGGAGGAGGAATGGCAGTTGTTTAAGAGTGCTGTGGTGGAGCATGCAGAAGAGGTGTGTGGTGTGAGACGTGTGGGTGGTGGTGTAAGAAAAGGAAGTGAATGGTGGTGCGAGGAAGTAAGTATGGCTGTGGCTGAGAAGAGACGTGCATATGAAGTGTGGCTGCAGAGGAAGGATGAGATGTCATATGAAAGGTATAAGGAAAAGAGGAATAGAGCGAGAAGGGCTGTGCGTGATGCTAAAGTGGCAGCAGATGAGAGGTGGGGTAGGCGGCTGACAGAGAATTTTCAACAGAATAAGAAAATGTTTTGGAAGGAAGTGAAAAGGGTGCGAAAGGGAGAGTCTGGGAAGGAAGAACGAGTAAAAGCAGAGGATGGAGGGATGTTAATTGAGATGGATGCAGTAAGGAAGAGATGGGCAGAGTATTTTGAAAGATTGTTAAATGTAGAGGAGGAAAACGTGGCTGAGATTGTGGCAGATAGAAGGGTGCAAGGAATAAATGTGTTGGGAGAGTTGAATGATTCTTTGATCACGAAGGAGGAAGTGGAGAAGGCAGTAAAGGAGATGAAAACAGGGAAAGCTGCAGGTATGGATGGGTGTGCTGTGGAATGCCTGAAGGGTGGTGGAGTGACTATTGTTGACTGGTTAGTAAGATTATTGAATGTGTGCTTTGAGAAAGGTATGGTGCCAATTGACTGGGCAAGTGCTTGTGTGGTCCCGTTGTATAAAGGCAAGGGTGATAAGTATGAATGTACTAGCTTTAGGGGTATAAGTCTGTTGAGTGTTGTAGGTAAAGTGTATGGTAGAGTGTTAATTATGAGAGTTAGAGAGGATACAGAGGGAGTGATTAGTGATGAGCAGTGTGGCTTTAGGAGAGGGAGGGGATGCATTGATCAGGTGTTTGCTGTGAGACAAGTGTGTGAAAAGTATTTAGCGAAAGGCAAGGATGTGTTTTGGGCATTTATGGATTTAGAGAAAGCGTATGATAGAATTGATAGGGAGGCTTTGTGGACTGTTTTAAGATTGTATGGACTTGATGGTAGGTTACTAAAAGGGGTGAAAAGTTTTTATGTAAATAGTAGAGCGTGTGTAAGAGTGGGAAATGCTGTGAGTGATTGGTTTCCCGTGAGAGTGGGGCTGCGACAGGGATGTGTGATGTCGCCTTGGTTGTTTAATATTTACATGGATGGTGTTACTTGTAAGGGAGGTGAATGCAAGAGTTTTAGGTGGTCTGAGTCTGGTAAATGTTGATGGAGGAGAGTGGAATCTGAAGCAACTGCTGTTTGCAGATGATACTGCATTGGTGACTGATTCAGAGGAGAAATTGAGACAGTTGGTAGAGGAGTTTGGAAGGGTGTGTGAAAGGAGGAAATTGAAAGTAAATGAGAATAAGAGTAAAGTGATGAAGTGTACGAGGTTGATAGATGGTAGGGGGATGAATATAGTTTTGAATGGTGAGTTGCTTGAGGAGGTAGATTGTTTTAAATATCTAGGGTCACATGTTGCTGTGGATGGAAGAATAGATGCAGAAGTGAAGTTTAGAATTAATGAAGTAGGAAAGGTGCTGGGAGGAATGAAAAAAGTGTTTAAATGTCGTTCGCTTAGAATGGATGTAAAGAGAAGGCTGTATGAGGGTGTTGTGGTACCGACTGCGTTATATGGGGCTGAAACATGGAATATGGGTGTAGCAGAGAGGAAAAGTTTGAATGTAATGGAGATGAGATGTCTGAGGAGTATGTGTGGAGTGACGCGTATGGATCGAGTGCGAAATGATGAAGTGCGAAGGAGAACTGGAGTTGTTCGGGAGATGGCTGGTAGAGTTGAGCAGAGGGTGTTGCAATGGTTTGGGCATATGGAGAGAATGGATAATGAGCGATTGGTGAAAAAGATAACTAGATCTGATGTGAGAGGTGTAAGACTGAGAGGAAGACCACGAATAGGATGGATGGACAGTGTGAAGAGAGCGCTGGATGCGAGAGGGATGTCTGTTGAGCAAGGAAGAGTGGCTGTGCGTGACAGAAATAAATGGAGAGAAATTGTGAATGAATAAGTGATGACGCAGCCCTGAGGGGATATTCTCCCGCATTTGGTCTGATCAGCTAGTCAGGTCAGGTGCGGGTAAGGGGATGGGTCTGTTATGATGTGGCAGGGGTAAACCAGTTCTGCTGTCGGGCCCTGCTGTGGATGTCACTGCTTGCATTGCGCAGTTGACCCTTGTGCGGTGTGATGCGGTGAGGATCTGTCCGTTCTCCCCTTTGGGGCTAAGATGCGAATGAATGTGTTTGAATGGATGAGTAAATGGAGAGTGAGTCGTCCTGTCTTGGCTACCTCCCTTTCCTTGGGGGAAGCAGCCTAGGTATATAGATAGATAGATAGATGTTTTCTAACATGAGGCATCAACATTGTCAGTGCTACCCAAACATACATTTCGCTATCACTCGTCGCACTCCATTCTTTCATTTTCACATTCTCTTTCAGGTGTGAGGTCTCAGCCCAATTGCAACAGAAATCCCTGAAACTCTTCACTCCTTTCACAATCAACTCCATCACAGCTGTAGTGAAAAAAGCAAGGAAGAAGTCCACTGCAGAAGAAGCTCTGTTGCAGGGAAATTCTGGCTACACACCTACATTTGTGACATCAAACACATTTACCTCAGGCTGAAACCCCATCCCTTCCTCCCAGACAAAAGTTTCTAACCTACCAGTCCTCTGTTCCTGTCATGTCTGCCGTGCACGTGGCCTGCCCTGTGCCCTGCCATGGCCCCTAGCATGGCGGCGTGGTGGCAAGTCCACTGAATCACCACTAGATGAGGCAGGTGATGATGCTGGTGATGGTGATCGTGGTGGTGATGGCACGTGCCTGTCAACGTGCACCTGCACCAACATAACCTGATGTGCCAGGTTGTGGTGATAAGGCACATGGTGAGGAAGGCCTGTGTGGCAGGCTACGTGGTGAGGCAGGCCAGTGTGGCGGGCCACGTGGTGAGGCAGGCCAGTGTGGTGGGCCACGTGGTGAGGTAGGCCAGCGTGGTGAGGCCTGTAGTGATGCAGGCTGACATGGTGAGGTCTTTAGAGATGTAGCCTGGCATGGTGAGGCACGTGGTGAGGCAGGCTGGTGTGGTGAGGCAGGCCAGCTTGGTGAGGTACATGGTGATGCCTGTAGTGATGCAGGCTGGTGTGGTGAGGCACGTGGTGAGGCAGGCCGGATTGGTGAGGCACATTGTGAGGCAGGCCAGCATGGTGATGCATGTGGTGAGGCCTGTAGTGATGCAGGCCAGCGTGGTGAGGCACGTGAATATAGTGATGCAGGCTGTGTGGGTGAAGGTGGTGAAGATGGTGTGTGGGTGGAAATTTCCATTCTTGGCTGCTCTTGTGCCGGTGGCTCAGCCTGTGGCGTTTCCTCCTCCCGCTAGCCTCCACCTCCTCCCTTCCTTCACTCTCTACCTTCCCAGCCACTTTCTTCACTATGCGTGTATCACCTTCTGCAGGATCATTAACTACATCTGACCCTTCATCATCAGAAAAGGCTGATGATCGTGCAGACAGAAAGTATCAGTGCACAGTGGAGAATTCACGATCACTCTCTTCCTCTGATGCGTACTTTTCCATATTCATCATTGCAATATCATTTTCCTCAGAGGAGGAGTTACTTTCCACTACTCACAGTCTGTGATAATGGTATATCAAACTCCCTCCCTTATCACACAATCACTTAGGCCTTTCCTGCGAGGGCCTTTTGACTTCATTGGCATTGAAGTTGGTGGGCGCAGGAGGTCACCCAAGGGTCCAGACACAGGAATACATATTTGCGTAGGTCTGTCCATCAAGGAGGTACGCAGGCAACTGGAGGGTGACCGGGATGTGTACGGGAGGGTTGCCAGTGGGTTCGGGTGGTGTAAATAAGCAGCTGAATATTCAAACAATGGCGCGAATTACTAGATCATGTATACATGACCCCCGGACAGCCTCGGGAGGACCTGTATAAATGTCGCCTGGATGGGATGGGTTAAAGGAAACCAATAGGCTTGTCACTCAGCTTAGAGCCACCTGAAGTTGAATGAGTAACAATAAAAGTGACAGGAAGGATGGGAGAAATAGGAAGAGAGGAGAGCAGACACAGAAAATGAATGATAAAGGTGAAGGGGGATGTAAGCAGCACTACATCAGGTGAGTGGATGATGATCGCCACCACCTACCTACCATAGTGACGTGTAGGTAAATAAGACATACTGTATTTGTGACGATGGGGAATAATCAGAGATCTAAAGAGTATATGACTAGTGATGACTACTCATTACAGTAAATATGTATTTGAGTTTTAATGCGGTTCTTCAAAAGTCAGAGCTTTTCTCTCCTACCCCCTCTCTCTCTCTCTCTCTCTCTCTCTCTCTCTCTCACTTCATTTTCTTCTTCTTCTTCTGTATGTGCCATGTCTGGGAGGTCCAAAATGGAAAAAAAAAAATCCTAGTCTAAGACATAAGCCTAGATATTTCATCAAGAATTCGGGTTATATGAAAGTCCCCCACGATGAATGGATACTTTATTGGAAGAGGGCTGTGCTACACTTTCAGAGTCTAGTTCTGCTCTGTCTCTCCTAATTTCATGAGGAGAGAGGTAAATGAGCTTCAATTTACCATTACATTAGGCTGGGTTAAGTAATTCTTGGATTTGTATGCATAAAACAGTCAATAATAAAATACATGAATATATGGCAGAAGTCTGTTGCACCCAAAATACAGTAATTGTTGGAGATTTCAATTTACCAGTAACAAGATGGACTGGATCCTCATCTTCACACACAGGGTTAGACTAATTGTATGCTAACTTGCTTGAAAGCTCATTATATAAATTTGTAGAGCAACCCACACATGGAGAAAATATCCTAGATCTTATACTAGCAACATCAGAAAACTTAGTTCATAATGTTCAGGCTGGGGAAGAATTCAGTACTATAGTCGGTTTCAGCAAGTCTGATGCACAGATTTTGCCAGTTGTGGACAGGTGGAATTGATAACACTGCCCAATGTTCTCGGGCAGTGATCGGTCAATTCCCATCGTGTTTTAACCACCGATCTCTATAATATGGAGAGGCTATCTCTGCAGCAAGCTTGTAACTTTGACCGTCATATTGAAACACCAGCACTCATCGCCTCCATCATGGAAATGCAACTTGATCACTGTTTATAGCTTGTTGTTTCTGTTTTGCTGTTACTTACGTAAGCTAAGCAGTTTGCCATGGCACTATTTTCTGAATTCATCGGCTCATTTCAAAAGGCGTGGGCATCGGGTGTAGTGCATAAACAACAACAACGCCACCCTAGGCCCCTGGCGACAGTTACACAAACTTCACGGTGCTACCCATGAGAAAGCCTCTGCATACTATAGAGCTCAATGGTTTGACTGCGCATCAAATTGACTTTGTATTCCGACCAAAACTCATTTATTTGTTAAGATACCGGATTATACAGATACAGAATAAAGCCATATCTTTAATGATAAGTATGTACCTTTTGAATTACAAGAGATAACCCTGAACAACATTGATGAGAAAACTAAGTAAAGTGTCAACTGGACACATACGGACACAGTTAGCGACTATGGCGGGAATTCAGACGTTCATAGCAAGGTGGTTCCGATGTCCTGTGAAGGCTGGAATGTTTTTCCTACCACTACTGCACAGTGTCACAGTCTACACCATGCCCTTCATTACCACATCTACTAATATACAACCTTACCCGAGATATGCTTAGTTTACCTTTTAATAATTATGATTTGTGTAAGCACACACACACACACACACACACACACACACACACACACACACACACACACACACACACACACACACACACACTGAGAAAGATAATAATATCATTCATCAGACCAACCCTGGAGTATGCATCAGCAGTCTGGAATCCTCATCTCAAAAAACACGTAGATAAGATTGAAAAAGTTCAAAGGGCCGCTACAGTACAAGATGGGTACCGTACCAAGCTTAAGGGATCTTTCTACGAAGAAAGACTTGAAAAACTGAATCTGCCAACACTACAGGAGAGAAGGAAAAGAGGAGACATGATTATGCTATATAAATGCATATCAGGGAAGGATAAAGTAGACATAAATGAATATATAACCTATGGGGAAGCATCACCAAGAGGACAGTGCAAAAAACTGCATAAAAAAAAAGAGACGATAAATACGTAAGGAAATTTAGTTTCTCAAATAGGGCAATGGATCAGAGGAATGCACTAATGAATGAAATAGTGTGTGCCAAAACAATTAATAAATTTAAGGTTACGTATGATAGAAGTGGTTTAAGACACGGGACAGTACAAGCTTGACTCATTCCTGTAAGGATGCAGTTAGGTAAGAACAGTTAGGTAAGGTAAGAACACACACACACACACACACACACACACACACACACACACACACACACACCTTACCGGGGCCAGTACATGCTGTTCTCAATATACTGTACATACACAAATATCATTACCTTCATAGGTAACAGTAGCTTTAAAATACTGCATTTATGTTTGTATTCATAGTCAAATTCAGTGAAATTATTCCTTACATTAATAAGTTAGGTGTAAAATTTCCTGAACATTTTTTTAAGTATCATTAGAGACAGACAGAGAGAGAGAGACTATTCCTGGTCACCATTCACCCTCTCCTCGAGCATGGTATATCTCTATCCCCGAGCCGGGAAAGTAATGGATTACATTAGTGTAGAATGAACCGAATTTTTGTTAATGGTGGAAAAAAGGAAAGTAAGGTAAATGCAAACACCATGAGAATATAATAGTTGAACTAGGCCTATGCTGCTATAATTAAACCACGTGCAGTGTGAACGAAATCAAACATAATGAAATGACAATTAAACAAATAAATCAGTCGCTGACTGTTGTCCGTATGTGTCCAGTTGCGACTTTACTAAAATTTGTTATCAATGTCATTCAGGTTTATCTCTAACAATTCAAAAGGCACACATTAAAGATATCATTGATTTAAATTGTATCTGTGCAATCCGGTATCTTACAAATGAATGAGTTTTGGTTCGAATACAAAGACAATTTGGTGCACATGCAAACACGACAGGAATTGACCAATCATAGCCTGAGAGCATCGCACAGTATTACCAATTCCACCTGTCCTCAGCCGGCAAAATCTGTGCATCAGACTCGCTGAAACAGGCTATAGTCATCATTGCATAGTCATATTCAACCTCAGTTTCTTGCACTGACCAAAATTTTAGTTACGAGACGATCCCTGACTACAGGAAAACCAATTTTCACAAAATAAAGCTAACTTTACATAGCAATGAATAGGAACCGATTATTAAAAGTACAAATATACACACAGCATGGACAGTTAACAGAAGTCCTTAATAAGGCAGTTAATGAATGTGTATTGATGCGTAATAGAAGACCAGTGAAAAGTAATAAGCCAAAATGGTGGAACAGTAATTTTAAGAGAAGTCTTTCAGCATAGAAACTTGCTTATCAGAAATACAAATCCACTAATAATGAGGAGGATAAAGATATTTACCTTAACTTACGTTGAAATGCTAAAAAGTTAATAGGGCAAAGTAAGAAAAACCTGGAAGTGCATATTACAAGCATCAGTAAATCAAACCCCAAAGAATTTATCAGTTATATCAGAAATGAGAAAATATTAACACCAACAATAGCACCACTAGTATCAGCAGATGGTGAGCATACAAATAACGAAAGCAAGATGGCTAAAATTCTTAATAATTTCTTTACATCGGTATTTACAATTGAAAGTCCATGCTGAAACCAAACAATGTCCTCCCCACGCATAGATGAAAACAACACACTCAAAGAAATTATTATCAGTGAGAGAGATGTCCTCCTTGCACTAAATAAACTAAAGATAAATAAAATACCAGGGCCGGATAGAATATCTCCAAGAGTCTTAAAGGAGGCAAAAGAAGAAACAGTGAAACCCTTAACAAATATTCAATATCTCTCTCAGATGCAGCACTGTACCAAGCAGTTGGAAATTAACAAATGTAACTCCAATATTCAAAAATGGAGACAAATCCTAACGCAGCAGTCACCGACCAATAAGTTGGACATCAGTTGTCTGCAAGTTGTTGGAATCATAATTCGAGATAAATTGATCATGCATTTAGAACAGAACAATGTCATCAAAGACTCAGCACAGATTCCGAAATAAGCGTTCATGTCTTACAGATCTACTTGATTTTTTCAATTATATTATCAACATGTACAACGGCACTAAATCAGTCGATGTCATTTACCTTCATTTCCAAAAAGCATTTGATGAGGTTCCACATATCCAACTTGTCGAGAGACTACATGTCTATGATATCGGTGGCACTGTACTAAGATGGATTGAAAGCAGGCTTACGAATCGTAAACATAGAGTTGTAATCAATGGTAAGGAATCAGATTGGAAAAATTATATAAGTCGAGTACTGCAAGGCTCAGTTTTGGGTCCTATATTGTTCTTGATTTATATGGATGACATTGATGAGGGCTTGTTTTGTAAAATATCAAAATTTGCTGATGATAAAAAGATTGGTAATACAGCAGGTACCCCAGAACAGAGAATACTGATTCAAAGGGATCTTGATAAATTGCTTAATTGGGAGGAAAAATGGAAAATGGATTTTAACACTGATAAATGTAAAGTTCTAAACATTGGAAATAAAAATGGAAAATACAGTATAGTTATGCAATGAATCATTCTCAACTCATGAATGTAAACTATTAAAAGGATCTAGGAATAATTGTAACAGATGATCTGAAGTCACGTAAACAGTGCACAGAAACTGTAAAGAAAGCTAACAAACTAGTTGGGTTGATAGGTAGATCAGTTCAAATCTGAAAATATCATCCTTACCCCATACAATTCCTTGATGCGTCCACATCTAGAGCACTGTGTGCAGTTCTGGCCACTTTATAACAGGAAAGATATAGAAAAAATTGGAGAGAATGCAGCGGCGAGTAACAAAAATGATACCCAGACTGAGGAACAAATCATACAAGAAGCGGTGAAATGAGCTAAAGTTATTTAACCTGTCAAAGTGCAGACTACGAGGGGATCTGATTCAAGTATTCAAGATTATTAAAGGAACTGATAATATGGATGTTGACTAGTATTTTGCAATTGATCATTCAAACTGCACAAGAGGTAATGGGTATAAGATTACTGGAGAGCATTTCCAGTCTAACGAAGCCAAACATTTTTTCTTCAACAGGGTTGTTAACATTTGGAATAAACTGCCCAGGGATGTCGTTGACTGCAGCACAGTGGTGACATTAAAAAATCTCTTAGATAACTATCTCTCTTCAAATCCCCAACTAAACGCCTTCATGACTTAATTACATTGTAAGATGTTTTTCTCAATTTCAGATCGTGATGAAACTATAGCAGGGAAATACCATGTAATTTATTATAACTGTAGCTTATTGACACTTGTAGTGCATAGATATAGTAGGACAGAATATAGTTTACCACTTTTCAGTGTTTCCTATGAAAATTCCTTGTCAGTTTTTCCATGCTGTGTGGTGGTTCTTCTTGTTTTTTCCTGCCAGCTTTGACTAGAGGATTTGGTGGGTGGGGAAGAGCCTTCGTGCTCTAATATCCTTACCTTCAACTTGTAGAATTTGATATCACAGTGATAGTCTTCTCTGTACAAAGCAGCCTCGAAAGGACCATTAAGTCTGTTGCTGTTTGCTTTCCTTTGGATTCCTTTCTCATAGTTCTTTGTCTTAGTTTGCGATAGGAAACTCTCAGTGCCAGTCAGCTCATATTTTCTGATTTTACAGGATGATTTTTTCCTACGATCTTCATTTCTCTTGGCCAGGTTTCGGCCAGATGACATAGTGGTGATGACGTTTCCCCGCAGCGGCACGACGTGGACGCAGGAGATGGTGTGGTGTATGACGCACGACCTTGACTTCACCACAGCCATTAACAAGCCACTCAGAGCGCGATCCCCCTTCCTTGAGTAGGCACCAACATCACTTGATTCTGCTTCACTGGTAGTAGCAGTAGTTGTAGTAGTAGTAGTAGTGACGGTGGTGGTGGTTGTAGTAGTAGTAGTAGTGGTAATGGTGGTGGTGGTGGTAGTAGTAGTAATAGTGGATGTCAGTGCTCGAGGTTTCTGGACACATGGGCAGAGGGCATTCTTCGACATTAGGATGTTTGATCCTATGGCAGCATGTCATCATGAACTGACTCTCGAAGCTGCACACAAAAGGAATGAACAAGAAAAAAAAAAGAAACTATCAAGAAAGGATCCATGTGGACCACGGTCGATTCACTCCCCTTGTGTTCACAACATCAGGTGGGATGGGTCCAGAGACGGTGAGATTCTACTCAAGACTGGCAGAGGTTCTTTCTGAGAAGAAGCATCAACTCCAGAGTTCTGTTATGGCCTGGATGAGATGTCGACTGTCATTCTTCCTTGTGAGCTCTGCACTCCTATGTCTCAGGGGCACAAGATCATCAGCCTTCAGCCCTGTCTCTAGGCGGGTATGGATAACGAAGCTATTGTTCGAGAGTCGCATAGACAACTGACTGGAAGTAGATTAATGTCTTTATTGACGCTGTAATATTAATGAATATAAAATACCGTAATAAAAGTAATAGTAGATGGTTGGTAACCACAGCCATTGGCGTGCCTGGGGCCAACGGATTGTAATATGAGGGTTAGTGTTAACCTTCACATTACAACTCCAAATTTTGAACCGTATTAGGATGGTTGGTTTAGATCTTCACAGTATAATTCGCCAATGGATGGAGGTGATTTGTAAAAAAAAAGTAATAGTAGTAGTAGTAGTAGTGGTAGTGGTGGTGGTGGTGGTGGGGGTGGTAGTAGTAGTAGTAGTAGTAGTTGTTGTTGTTGTTGTAGTAGTAGTGTTGGTGGTGGTGGTAGTAGTAGAAGTGTTGTTGGTGGTGGTGGTTGTGGTAGTAGTAGCAGTAGTAACAGTAGTAGCAGCAGCAGTAGTAGTAGTAGTAGTGATGGAGATGGTAGTAGTTGTAGTGGTATTAGTAGCAGGACTAGTACTAGTAGTAGCGGTGATAGTGGTGGTAGTAGTAGTAGCAGTAGTGGTGGTGGTGGTGTGTAGCAGCAGTAGTCAGTCAATGAATCACTCAATCAGTCGGCTTTATTTCGTATCTCTTGATACAGAGAAAATAATACATTTCATCATCATAAGTAGTAGTAGTAATAGTAGCAGCTGCAGTATCGTATAAGCAGCAGCAGTAGCGGTAGTACATACATATACAAAATACTGTACATATTGCACATTGCATAGTAGGTGGTGTACTGTACAATTACATATAAAAGGAAAAATCATATTAAAAGACCTAACGGCATCACAGTGCACATACACATTAGTATCATATTAGAAAAAAAAAATTGCACCAATAAGATATATAAAAAAATGTCCAAGGTAAAAAATAAAAGCAATCATGAGTACAATTAAAAAGAGGTCCTGGGTGAAATATAAAAGCTAGCATCAGTGAAAAATAAAAAGGTCCAAATAAAATATAAAAGCTAGCTACCATAGAAAATAAAAAATAAAAAAATAAAAAGGTCCAAACAAAATGAAAATAAAATAAAAATAAAATAAAAGCTAACACATAGTAAGCAGTAGTAGTAATAATAGTAGTAGTAGTTATGGTGGTGTGTAGTTTTAATAGTAGTAGTAGTAGTAGTAGTAGTAGTGGTAGTAGGGGTAGTAGTGGTGGTGAAGTGTAGTAGTAGGGGTAGTAGTGGTGGTGGTGTTTAGTAGTAGTAGTTGTAATAGCAGTAGTTGCAACAGTGGTGGTGGTGATGGTTTGTAGTAGTAGTTGTGGTAATCCAGGTTAATTTGAATGTAAATTACTCTGATGGTATTGTTTTCACTCTGTTTGTTTGTCTGTCTGTTTGTTTGTTTGATTGTTAAACTTCACGTGAGAACTACTGGTGCGATATTGACTAAAATTACAGGGATGATGGGCCATGACCTGATCACCTGATTAAATTTTGGGCCAAGGCCCAGGCTGTAAAAAAAAAAAAAAAATCCCCATAACTGACATGAAACCAAAACCAAAAGGTGCATCTTTCAAATCTGCATCCTGTAACATGCCTATTACATCAGGGGCGTCACCCCCCAGTTAGCGGTAGGGGGGTCAGTGTCAGGTGGGTCGGGCCTAAAATTTCAAATGGGCATAAAATCGTAAATTTTCACCAGCTTTACTCCAGATTTGATAGGTGTCATATTTGACTAGATTTCCTGTTGAGTTTAAATGTCACCACTAAAATGACTGCCCGGGATGGGTTTGCTGTGCCTTGGACTGCCCGGGATGGGTTTGCTGTGCCTTGGACTGCCCGGGATGGGTTTGCTGTGCCTTGGCACCGCTTCTTGTTTGTCTGTATTCTTATGTCTTCCGATTTTTCATTGATTCAAGCGATATTCTCTCTGACCAGGACTGCGTAACGCCTCTCCCTTAGCGATTTGTTTTGCCTATCAGCAACACGTCAAATCATAGTAAAGGATGAAGTGTTGCTTAGTCTCCTGTGTCGTCCATTGAGTATGTACAGTGAGGGACGCCTTCCCACAGTGGCACTGAAGTGGACAGGCCACTCCTCTGCCTGGTTATACAAATGTCCCTCAGATCCCACCCTATCCCTGAAAGGAGAATGGTGAACGAAAAGAGGACCACTACTACTACCACCACTACTAATACTGATGTCAGGACTCCATATTATAAATACAAATCATAATAGATAGCATGGTGGATAGGTAGACAGATAGATAGACAGAATACCAGACAAGGTGTGGGAATGGGAAATGAGCATGCAACCCTTAAGTGAAGGAATGCTTGACGTGCACCAGAAGCAGTACATACACACAGACATACAGTGTTCTAGAAGCTTCAACAACAATATAGCCCACGTGACACGACCCCTGCTAAACGAGAATGTAGGAATCAGAGATCAGAAAGGGGCCAGCCATAGAACCGACAGGTAGTGGAGAGAGGAAATAAGAAGAGGGGTTCTACAACACTTAGTTAGCAAATCACGTCCCTGTGTACTACATACTCTGCTCATCTTAGACTTTCTTTGAAGATAATAAATCAAGATCAACTCCCTTTATTCATCTTTAACTCCTCCTGCTGTTCAGTTATCACAATAACTTTAACCAAAACTCAAGACTTACATCTCACAGGGAAAACCTATTCCACTATTCCCTCACACAACGATTAACAAGTCCAAGTTAAATTAACAGAGCAACCAGTGAAAATGAATAACACAACCAATACCACGGATCAAACATCCCCACCTCATGTTTACGTTTATCATGAGGATAAAACTACCCCAAAATTCTCTGGCACAGAAAAAGATCGATTTGATGTCATTTCATTGGTCAATCAATGTGAACAGATCTTCGTAAAAAGGCACATAACAGATGAACAAGAGAAAATTGCTATTTTTTCCTCTTAGATAAACCAGGAAAGATGACCGGCAGGAAACTTGCTTAAGCCAGTTACGCTTCTCCGAGCTAAGACATATGATGAATTTAAAACATAATTTTTGAAGAAATTTTCTGGAGGTATGAACTTTTTGCCAGGTATAATCCCAGAATTACATAAGACTGTAGATCTTGTAAGGGAGCACACTACAAATCATGTGCTCAGTGAAATAACTGCCGATGTCTCCATTATCAAAAGAACATTATTAGCTACCTTAGAAAACTCAAACTGGATAACAGGAGATGGAAAGATGTCCCCAGACCTCGTCGTGGACATCATTGGTTATGTAGCTGCCTTGTGTAAATTACCTGATAGGACCTCAAGATCGCCAAAACGATCGCGTACACCCCAGGTATGTGCTACTAGACTTAATGAACGAGGTAGAGATGCAGTGTAGCAAAGCAGGGGCGATCGAAATACAATCACATTCTAGTAGAATGAGAGTACATGAGACAGTGTCAGCTGTGAAAACAGCTACAACTACCCCAAACAGAGAACAAAATCGATCGTGACCTGAAAGCAGACAAAGCAAACAACCTAACTTGTCGAGGCAACGATCACAAACACCAGGCCACAGACGGTTTCATAAGTTTCCGCGTAGCCTGAGCAGATCGCGCGCCACAGACACCACTAAATATGGGAAGTCATCTTACAGATCACAGTCAGGAGATAGGTCCATTCTATGTTATTATTGTGCAAAACCAGGACACACAAAGAAAGAATGCTTTATCAAAACAAAAGAGGATAGACAAAAGACACAAGATTTGATCCCTACTGTAGGTATCACTGGTGCCAAGGGCATTGGACTAGTAATTACAAGACAGTAGAGAAATTAGTTTCCATTTTCAAACTGGGGAAGGCCAAGTCACGACAAAAAACGAACAAACGTAAAGAAAAGCAAGTATAAAATTCACATAGGAGGCATGTTGGGAAATGAATGTATCTTGATACCACCTGTATGTGAGGATCAAAATGTTTCCATATTTTTAGACACAGGCTCTCCAGTGAACTTAATAACACAAGAAGAAATAGATAGAATTTTTAGAAATAAGAAGAAAGTAACTTTTAAGGAAGAATCTGATTTAGACTTATTACAGTAGATTGCAAACAAATCACAGTAAAAGGTATGATCCGGTTAAACATCAGTTTCACAGAGATTACAAGACCAATCTCTACATTTTTTTATGTCGTTGAAAACTTAGCAATTAAAGCTCATATGTTACTGGTCTTAAGATGCATGAGAACAGAGAAAATATCTTTACTCCCACAAATGAATGGAATAGACTTCGATAATGAATTCATAGAGGAAATACCATCAGGGTCCTCACCGATAAGTAAAACAGAACCAAAAAGAATTGATAATATTAAAAGCATAAACAAACTTACACAAACAGATGAGTGTATAGATCCACTCACACCATCCCCCGCAGCCTCCAGGACTAGAGACCGTGGTAACGGTACTGATTTATCAGTTTTTCCCGCCCATCTCACCAATGATTTAGTTATACCACCTAACTCCTATATGAAAGTTACCATAAAAAGCAAATTACAAAATAGAACTGTTCTTGTCTTAGAAGATTTATGTAAAGTAAAAGGACTGTCAGTAGAAAACGCATTATGTCAGATGAACGATGATGGGGAAACTTAGATATTCCTAATTAATCACATGAATGGGGAAGTACAGTTGAAAAAGGGGACTTGTATAGTTAATATTGAAAAATGTCCCGCCCCTGTGATGGAAATAGTTGTAGCTGGAGTGACAAGTGAGATAAAATCTATGGATATAGAAAGCATAAAAGAGAATTTAATTCACTCAGGTGAATTTGATGAAGAAAATGATTTGTTAACCCTGTTGGAAAAACACAGGGACACCGTAGCATTACCCGGAGAACAATTAGGGTGTACTAACTTGATTAATCACAAGATTAATGTGCACCCAGATACACCACCAATTTTCGTACCAGCCTATCGAATCCCACAATCTCAGCGTACACACGCAAATCAGTATGTTGATGAAATGTTAAAACTTGGAATTATTGAGATCCCCGTGGAATGCCCCAATATTCTTCGTGCCCAAACGAAATGGAGAAATGCGTGCAGCAGTAGATATCGTAAACTAAACAGTCACACAATCCCTGACCGATTTCCCATGCCATGGCTAAGCGACATCCTGCAGAATATTGGACCATAAAATAATGTATTTTCCACGATCGATTTACTCAGTGACTATTAACAAATTCCAATGGATCAGGAGTCACGTAAATACACTGCCTTTTCCACAAATAGAGGACATGTTCAGTACAGAAGGATGCCAATGGGACTGAGGACAGCCACGGGCACATTCCAGCGTCTTATGAATTACGTATTGTCCGGAATTTAGGGACTTATCTTGATATTATCATCGCAAAGAAAGATATCACAGAACATCTCCATAAATTAAACCTACTCTTACAAAAGCTTGGTGATGCTGGTTTAAAAATTAAGCTTTCTAAATGCAAATTTTGCTTTAAGGAAATAAAATTCTTAGGCCGCACATTAAGTGTTAATGGTATTCACATCACCAGTGACAAAATATAGGCAGTGAGAGATTTTCCTGAACCCACTACGACCGACGAAGTTAGACAATTTTTAGGTCTAGCAGGGTACTGTAGGTCATTCGTACTACAATTCTCTCAAATAGCCTTTCCTCTATTCCAGCTACTCAAAAAAGATGCTATATTCCAATGGGGAGAAGAACAAAAACAAGCATTTACCAAACTAAAAATTAAACTAACAAATTCACCTTGTTTGGCATATCCGGATTTCACAAAATCATTTATTATATGTACAGATGCATCAGTTAAAGGATTAGGGGCTGTACTGATGCAGGAAGATAAAAGAGGACAGAATCAACCAATTGCATTTGACAGCAGACAAATAAAAGGTGCAGAGAAAAATTATTGCACTACAGACTTAGAGGCACTTGCAGTGTTTTTTGCATTACAAGAGTTTCGAGATTTGGTATATGGTTACGAAATACACTTATTCACCGACCATAAACCGCTAGTGGGTATGTTTAAAAACTCCTCTCTGGGAGGAGAGCAAGATGGAAATGTACAGTCGAAAACTACAATGTATATATTCATTATATACAAGGCAAAATGAATCTAGTAGCCGACGCATTATCTAGGAACCCAAAGACAATTCATGTCGCGGCATTAGATCTCAAATGAGACATCCCTAACCACGATAAAATCGTTAAAGCACAAAGACTTGATCCAACATGGTCTAAAGTTACATACAAGTTAGAGAGTAAGGATGACATACAATTACCCAAACTACATGTACCACTTGAACAATTCACAATAATCAATAATGCCTTATACAAGATCAACCCAGGACAACCTAAACGCCGAAGAAATAATAATCAATTGGTAGTACCTAATGACATGATACCCCAAGTATTATGAACGGTACATGACAACCCACATGCAGGACATCCTGGGAAGGATAGGACATTCAAACAAGCCCAGTTGTTATATCACTGGCCATCATTACGAAAAGATATAAATAATCATATAGACAGATGCGAATCATGTGCAAAACACAAAGGATACCCAATTACACCTGCACCTATAGGTAATTACCCTGTACCACATCAACCATGGGACGTTGTCGTGGTTGATTTACTCAAGATGCCATTATCATACAATAATAACCAATACCTATTCGTAGCAACAGATCATTTTTCCCGTTATGTAATTTTAGCTCCGATTAAAGATAAAACAGCAGAGACAGTAGCAAAGGCAATAATAGATAATGTGATATGTCGCTTTACTACCCCAAGGGTACTAATAAGTGATAATGGAGGAGAATTTAATTCTGATATCTTACAAGAAATATGTAAACAGTACAGTATAAAAAAGGTTAACGTTTTAGCCTATCACCCAGCATCCAATGGGTTAGTAGAGAGAAAACAAAAAAGTATTAGATGTACTACGACACATTCTCAATGAAAATTATGCAAGTTGGAATGATTGGATTCCCAGAGTAGAAGCCTCAATTAATGGATCTATAAATAAATCCATAGGTGACACACTACATTTCATTATATATGGGACAGATAAAAAACTACCATATGAGATTCTACAAGGTGACAGTCTGCCCATATACAATTACGATGAGTTTACGTGAATTCCAAGACATACATAAAAGAGTAAAAAACAATTAACGATGTCCAAGGAAGAAATGAAGGAGGCATTTAATAAGAAGGCAAGAGACTCGCCTATCAGCTTAGGACACATTGTCTATGGCATCATTCATACGAGAGACAATAAATTATCTCCAAAATTTGAGGACCCATATAGAGTGATAAAAGCAAACAAAGTTTTATTTAGGCCACTGTCAAGTGGCGAAGAGAAACAAGTTCATATTGACCATTTAAAACGAGTTTCAAGGGAACCATCCAATAATTATACAGCCTCGGATACAACCGGACAACCGAACATAACTCATGAAACCAATCAAGAAAACAACAATAATTACAAAATTAAATTAAGGTCATATACCAAACAATCAAACACAGGTGCAACTGTTCCAATAAAATCTACAGCACATCATTTACATGATTTAAATATCGATTTAAGCTCCTTCTATAAATGAAATAACAATCAAGTTATTGTTCTCCGTTAGTCAACCGCAATGCGCATCGTCACTATCATCGACCACAGCATGACCATATTAGAAAATTAATAGATTTTTTTTGTCGGTAGGTAATGATGAAGGGACTTATGCTATGGATTCTCCTCTATAGCAAGAGGATATGCTCACTTAGACCCCAACCCATAGTACGGCAAGGATGCCTCATAGCTTCAACAGCCACGACGTCAGTCGTAAAAGATGTCATGAGTACTGAAATCAGTTTGGATTACTTATACGAATTACCTTCTTATCTAGAAAACATCGCCAGACCCATGAGAACCCTGGACTTCATGGTAGGAGGCTATGTTTCACAAGCACATAACACAAAGGAAGTGGATGAAATAGTGAAGTTAGCGAAATGGAAGATAGAACAGGCTAAGTCAACTATGCTCATCATTTGAGCGCTGTGAACATCATTGCACATACTCGCCAAAAGCGCGGTTTGTTTGACCTGGGTGGTGCAATTCTTGGGAACATCTATGGATTGGCTACAGAGGAAGACCTTCAAGAAACAAACAACAAATTAAATAAAATAGCTCAGGTACTAACATACCAAGATTAATTCATCGCCAGACATAACTCAGCAATGAAGACCATTGTGAAAAATCTGAAAAAGGCGGAAAAAATAGCTCACCAATGTATAGATAAAAAAAAATGCCATGGAAGGGAACATAACACTTTTCCAACACTTCTCCATCATCACGGAACACATTGACACAATTATACTCCAATTAGACAACACTAGAGTTCGTTACAGGGCACTTAGGCATGGAATTTCGAATGCCGGTAATGGCAAGATCACAATTGACTTACTTCCAGTTCATGAGCTACGTCAGATAATTAGTCAAGGCATACATAAAATATAAATTGAAGCCTTTGTTCCGAAGTAGGGATTTCATGCAATATTATCCATATTTAGAAGCAACACTAACACCAACATCAGTAGTAGTTCATGTACCATTCATAACTGACGACCTGTTCACAGTATACCAAATACACCCCTTCCCTTCTAAGAATAATAACAATTTGGTCATCATCAACATCAACACAGACACCAAACTCATCATGGTCTCCAAGAGACAGAACACTGTCACTTTCGCCAGTGAATCAATGATTGAACGAAAATGCCGCACATCCTTAAATGGTGTTCACCTTTATCCTGTGTACATTTTCACATTTCAGCCTACTGAAACAGTCCCTAGTGAAATGGCTATCATAAGAAATCACGACATTCATAATCACTGCAACTTCACTTTTGCTCCACATAAGCTTGTACACCATCAACGCATTGGACACTCACAGTTTTTTTTCTTTCACTCATAACACATCAGTTTACATAGTCTGTCCAGATATACCACCATCTCATACTTCAGCATCAGGATTATACATAGCACCAGACTACTGTGCAGTATTTACACCATCCATATCCACTTTATCCACCATCAATCAGTACGCCATCCTCAATCATACACACAAACATTTCCACCCACTGCCTGATATGGATTTAAACATGAGCACAGGTATTAAGTTGACTTTACCTAAGTTTGAAACTATTCAACTGATCAATGAAACAATGAAGCCCTGGGAAGATTTGAGTTTGAGTATGTTCAACCCATATTATGTGTATAGCCCAGCACCTACTGTCTTTATAATCTTCTGTATTGGATTTGCAGTAGTGCTGTTCGCAATGCACAGAATGCATGCAAGAATTGGAAACTTGGAGTTAGTATTTAGTGGGGGTAAGGTGCGATTTCAAGTAAACCCTCCTGAATGAACTGTACCTATTTTGTATATAGTATTAATTTTACAAAAAAAAAATAAAATGAATGACACGATATAGAAGTATACCAGTATCATTATCTCTATATGAAATATTAATAGCGCTTACCATAATCTTAACTTTGAACTACTTTTTTTTTTTTGCATATATGCATATGACTGTTATACACACACATCTTACAATATGTCATACAATAACCAATGTGACTATATTGCATTTGTTCAATTATGTATACAACTTGTTTAAAATGTAATATTACTGGATCATTGCAATATTAACATGAATATTATATCTATACAATATTATAATCAATGTTATGTATTAATAGATTAGCATATGTCAATAATGATTGCTGTCGGAGGACCACCAGCTGGCGTGACCGAGCAATGTCAGCACTCCATAATATAAATACAAATCATAATAGATAGGATGATGGATAGATAGATAGATAGATAGACAGACAGCACCAGACAAGGTGTGGGAATGAGAAATGAGCATGCAACCCTTAAGTGAAGGAATGCTTGACGTGCACTGGATGCAATACTTACACACAGACATAATGTTCTAGAAACTTCAACAACAGTATAGCCCACATGACACGACCCCTGCTAAACAAGAATGTAGGAATCAGAGATCAGAAAGGGGCCAGCCATAGATCCGACAGGTACTGGAGAGAGGAAATAAGAAGAGGGGTTCAACAACACTTAGTTAGTAAATCACGTCCCTGTGTACTACATACTCTGCTCAACTTAGACTTTCTTTGAAGATAATAAATCAAGATCAACTCCCTTTATTCATCTTTAACTCCTCCTGCTCTTCAATTAGCACAATAACTTTAACCAAAACTCAAGACTTACATATTACAAGACCAAAGAGTCACACTAATACGAATACTGTTACCAGTACCACCACCACCACTACTACTACTACTACTACATCTACAGTTTGGCATAAACGTTAGGAACTGGAGGAGTTAGATACAGCCTTCATGAACTCTTTTACTGGAAAATAAGACACTACTACGGCTCTACATCCTTTTCGTTAACCTTGACTAAAATTGCAGTCTTTCCATCTTTATTACTGAGTTGTAACAGTGGGTTTTTTAATACTAGAATTGGATGATGATCACAAAGAAGTGCCGTGTTATAGTCGTAGAGACGAAGCATTGCCCTTTTCTGCCCCTGAACTACCAGAAATAAGCTGCAAAAGGATGGAAATTTGGGCCAGGTTAAAGTAAAGGGAGTATTGGTGGATATTTTCGTCCTTTTTCATCCTTTCCACGGCATTTCTTCGTGACTAGCACCATATTCTAGTGTTCATATGTTACAAATCCACATTCCAGTTGAAGGGAGAAATTTTACGGTAAGTTAAAGTAAACAGAGCATAGTTATTTTGTTCTAATTCTAATTTCCACCAAATTTGCCACCTCCCCATCTTGACTGCTGGGGTATAACAATAGAAAAACATTACGATATGATGCTTGTCATGAAGAAGTGCTATGTAAAGGATGTAGAGCCACAGCATTGTCATTTTCTGCCACTGAGCCAGGATTAACACTAGAATATGGCACTAGTCATAAAGAAGTGGTGTGTTTAGGGTGGAAAGAGAGAGAAAGAGAGAGACAAAGATTTTTTTTTTTCAGATATGACTCAATTTATCATCCAGATCTTCCCCTGCCCGGTTTTCTGGATGACAATTTTTTAAAGCAACATCCAGACGTGGACCCGGACACCAATGGGGTATTTTTGGCCCATGCTGAGTCCGTTCCTACTCCTAGAATAATCAAAACCCATCTTCCCTTCTCACTTCTCCCACCATCCATTCTTGAGAGCTGTAAGGTGGGTGACTCTCTCTCTCTCTCTCTCTCTCTCTCTCTCTCTCTCTCTCTTTGGCGGCATAATCTTCATTAGGCTTTGCCAGATAAAGGGTGAAGCTTCTTGTTGTCAGTATAATTTTTTTTGCACTTTTTTCTTCGATCTTGATGATATTACATATGAAGGTGCCATAGGGTAACCCAAGTCTTTGTGCCAAATATAAATGACTTTGACCTATTTTTGATGGTGAAATACACTTTTTTTTTTTTTTTCAAAAAAATGCATATTTGAAATTGAAATATCTGAGAAACTAATTGAGATACAGCTAGCTGGTTGAAAATCCAAAAACAAAAATATGTGCTGAATAATTTTGGCTTAATATTTTGCCATTTAGCTAGTGGAAAGTATCGAATTCAAATTTGCTCTTTTTTCTTTGCAAAATTTTTTTTAGTATAAACCACAAAAGCTTTAAAGATGTACATTTCCAGATATATAGCTCTAGTCCCTCACATGCTCTGAAAGGAATATGGTTGCAGTTAAGCATATGGTTAGCCAGTTATTGAGACAAAAGTAAAATTTACATTTGAGTTCTTCAACACCTTTGTTTTCAGATCCCTTGTTGATGTTACACAAGTAGTTACCTTCGGGTCTTCAGATCTTGTTTATATTGCATGTACCTTCTATACCATTAATATGATCATTGCTGGTGCTGGAAGGAGCAGAGACAGCAGAAAGTGATCGAGAACTGGACGAACATGATGGAAGACGCACCTCCTGCTACTGCTGGTAAACCAGAATATCAGGGGAACCATGGTTTGATTCAATGTCAGGGTGGGGTACGGTTTCATCAAGCGCTAGGATACTGACTCTGATACTTTCATGCACTGCCAGGCTGTCATTGCACCAGACCCTCGACATCTCCAGCACTCCTTCAGGGACGGTGAGTCAGTGGAGTTTTGTCTCTTTCGGACTCCCAAGGGCCTGAGGCTTGGAATGTTACTGGACCAGGAGGCGTGACCATGCAGGGTTCTACCCATGCATGACAGCGTCTCATGGCCCGGGGACACCAGGCCAGGGATCATGGGAGTCCTGATGAGATAAGCAACATTGTGGAGATGTGCATCCCGATGACAAAGGCTTTTTGCAGAGATCACAAATTGGCATTGCGTGTTATTCTCCCCAAGATCTTCGAGGAGAACGGGCTGCCATTCCTTATCATCCCTGAGTGCTTTGCCCATGATGTACACTCTGTTCCTCACTGACAGGAGTGCCAGACCAGCCAGCCGTGACCTGCTGCCCCTCCCATGACACCGCAGAAGAGGCTGAGGCTGGATGCCTTACTTAACTGGAAGACTGCCAACCAGACCACTGACCCAACACTGGAATTGGACTTGGCTACTATAGTCTGACAGATCGAAACGTAGGGTTTTGGTGGAGTCACCCCCTCCCTGCACTGTTGCCACGTTTCCGAGCTGACCTCTCCATCAGCGATGACCTTGACACTGTTTCCCTCTTGTGATCTCCGTTTTTCTAATACCCCCTATACCCCTGCCACCAACACCCCCTATACCCCTACCCCCAACAACACCCCCATCAACAACACCCGCTATACCTCCACCACCAACACCTCCTATAAATATAGACCCCCACCATCAACACCTGTATAATAATTAGCCGTTGATAATTGCTATACTTTTATTGAGAGCATACATTCTACCCTATTGCTCAAACTCCCTAATCTTACAATCCCATCTGTCTTAATCCTTCCCACTGCCTTCGTTCCTAAATCCCTTAATTGATCTATTTTTAACCTAAGTGTCCCCACACCTTTTAAACCATTTACCTCTCTGTCACTATTCTCCACCATATGTATCAACTTGTATTATATTGTGTATAGAACTTTCATACTGTATGCTGTACTACTGTATAATGTATAAGAATACCCACTGTTTAGTGGAAATAAAGTTTTATTATTATTATTATTATTATTATTATTATTTCTCTCTCTCTCTCTCTCTCTCTCTCTCTCTCTCTCTCTCGCTAGATTTTGTTATGTGTCATCCATGGTTTTTTACTTCCATTTTTATGTATGGATTATAATTTTGACTTTATTTCCGACTTTCACCTTGAGGTAAAAGTCACGGCGCGTTTTTTTTATAGAGGTTTCCCCAATAGGCCTAAATCCTGTAGGGGTTGGTGACCTCCCACAGCGTACACACAAACACGTGTCGCGTGAGTGCTGCCACCCCAGAGCTGTTTGATATATTTATTTTAATTATGAAAGGATCGCCTCTTCCCACTTTTATCCCTTCAAATTTTCTTGCAATTATACTTGCTAAATTAATTAGCAATGTTAGAAGTGTTGGGGAAGTAAATAATAATTAGAATATTTTTAGAGCAACACTGCCAAATTTTTATGCCACGTTTCTCTATTATCGTATAATATAGTATGCAGAATAGTTTTATTCTTCCTTGATACATGTCAGCACTTTCATTACAGTTATATTAGTATGAGTTATGTTTATGTATCATTCCTACTACACAAACCACAGGCGTTATACATCGTAGGGTTAGGAAACATGGCAATAGTGTAGGGAGGGGGTGACTCCACCCAAACCCTATGTTACGAGGAGGAACACTATACCATAGCTAAAGTACACCAACTGCCATCGGAGACCAAGAAAGACAGGACTCTTCTGCCTCCATAACCATCATGGCCGAGGATGCGTCAACTTGTTCTTTGGCCGGGGAGGAGGTTGATGAGTCCTCCCCTCCTCAGGCAGAGGAGGGCAAGCCATCTCGTCCTGCCATTTTGGACTACAAAGATCGGCTTGGCGGATCTTCCTACCATTGCTTCCTAACACTCAATGCCCACACCCGGTCATATCAGCTTGGAGACACAACCTACTCAAACCTCTATGATTTGCTCCAGGCAGCTGACCTGGGTGAGGGGATTCCACCCATTCTGATATGATTGTCAAGGGGGAGGGTCGTCTACATTCTAGCCAATCTACGAGCATATTACTTCATGCTCCCACCACGCTTGGCCCCCTACATTGGCAGTTATGTGTGCTGCTTGAGCTTGGTGGTGACTTGCTTTCCCAATCCTCTTTGGCCCAATGCCCCACATAGTGAGTGATGGCCATAAAGCCATAATTTTAAAAAATACCATTAATAGTTATGGCAAAGCTTCCTTGTTGTGGCTACACAGTAAGATTAGGTAACTAACTTTAATCTATTTTGGTCTCTCTCTCTCTCTCTCTCTCTCTCTCTCTCTCTCTCAAACTGTTAGTTTTGATCTACTGTAGTCGACAACTACAAACTTAAGCTGTCTAATTCTTCTTTTGAAATCAGAATGGTGGAGATGAAAATGAAGATGATGATGATGATGGTGATGATGGTTTTCATTTTCATTCGTAGGTGATATATGTGGCTAGACATCCGGGTGACGTGTGTGTGTCATACTACCACCTTCAAAGACTCCTCAAGTCAGTGAATTTCAAGGGCGACCTGGAAGAGTTCCTGGATTTGTGGTGCCGAGATTTGGGTAAGAGAAGAGAGAGAGAGAGACAGAGAGAGAGAACAGGACTTTGCAGAAATTAATAAACTGATTGATGATGTTATTTTAATGCAGATGATAGGTATAAATTGCTGTAATCCTTCCTTTTTCTCTTCTTCTCCTTCTTCTGTCTCTCTTTCTTCTTCTCCCACGCCTTCACCTTCTTTTCCCTCTCTTCTCCTTCCCTCTTTCTCTTTCTTATTAGTCTCCTTCTTCTTCTTCTTCATCTTCACAGTTCTGCAAGGGCCATACTGGAGTCATTTAAGCGAGGCATGGGCAAAACGAACCCACCCAAACCTCCTCTGGCTATACTACGAAGACATGAACAAGGATCTGCTGAGGGAACTTCAGCGCCTGGACCACTTCCTCGCCACAGGCCTGAAGGAGGACGAGCTGCTGCAGGTGGCCCAGCATTCCAGCTTTGCCAACATGAAGGCCAGACCTGCTACTAACCTCAGTCTCATCCCGGAATATCCTGAACTGGTGCCGGGAGAGGCTGAGTTTGTGAGGAAGGGTGAGTTTAATTTGCGTTGCTGTTGTTGTCATCATAATCTTAGTCATCCTCTTCTTATTTATTATCGTCATCATCAAAGTCATCATTGTCATGATAATAATTATTATTACTTATTGCCTTCATTACCATCATCATCATCATCGTCCATTGTCATTGTCACCTTTGGCATCATTATCATTATTATTGCCTTCATTACCATCATCATCATCGTCTGTTGTCGTCGTTATACGTCACCATCGTCATTGTCATCATCATCATCATCGTCAGTATTATCGTCTTTATCCCTGTTTTCGTCTTAGTGTTCATCATCATTGTCGTTACATCATCATCAACTTCACTCACCTCATTAATGGATGGAAGCGAGTGAGACAAAATAGGTTAAGCATGTCAGGTCTGATTGACCAGGTTACTGTATGCTAAGCTGGGCATACAACGATACACAAGATGGATGGTATATTGCACCCTTGTATCGTGTGGTCCTGGCTCAGTCTGCTGAGTAAAAATTGTGTATATAGTATGCATTAATATTGTCATAACATATTATTGCATACTATATACACATTATAATCAACTTGTAATCAAGTGAAATACGTAATATTGTAAAGGTACATAATTGGGATAATGTAGTCACTGTAGTTATAAAATTGTACATGTCTAATATAATAGTAATATTAATATAATACAATGGCAAGTCTGTTGTAGTTTAATATACAATATATATGAGAAGGACTTGCTGTTTATATATGTAAATGATAGTATAATTGAAGTAAGCCTATATTATGTTCAACTCATATTATGTATACAGCCCAGCTCGTCATCTTTGTAATTTTCTCCATCATATTTACTGTATTAATTTTGGCCATGCACAGAATGCAAGCAAGGATTGGTAACCAGGAATCAGAAGAACTGTTCTGTACAAGTGAGATAAAACTGAGTAAATATTGTATATACTGTTATGGGGTGTATATTACGGTGCACTCTTAACCCTTAATTAAGCACCAAAAGGGATAAGATTAAGTGTGCAAGAAAACTAACTTAACTTTACTGTACACTATAACATACACAACCAAAGAAGAAACCAGGGTTCGTTTTACAAAATGGAGGATTCATATAGGCCTCAGGATACAAATATAAAACAAGTTATTTCTTACCTAACCAGAATACACTCAGTGGAAGCTAAGTACTCACAAAGCTCGAAGAACGTGGAGATTTCGAAGGTTACATTCAGTTATAAATCACACACTAGTGTAAATGGAGGAGTGAACCAGAAATTGGAAATTGTACACAAACACTGTGCTTTGTAAGCAAAGTCACGTATTGAGTAGTGTTGGGGAAAAGTGCAAGACAATGTGACAAAAGTGTAACGTGACAGTAAATGGGACAAAATGTGTACAAATGACAAAATGTGTACATGGATGTGTGTACAAAATGAGACAAAAATGTGTACAGGGATGTGTGTACAAAAAGAGACAAAATGTGTCTCTTCACATTTTCCTGGAGCTTATGAAGGAGACTTACTCGGCCTTTCTCAGCTAATTAACCACTAGGTTGTCTTAAAAATAATCTCTGTCCATACAGAAACAATAGAGGCACCTGCTACCAATGAGGGCCTCATACACTCCACACAGAACCAATTGCGTGCCATCAAGAACGTGACGAAAGCGCCATTTAGGCTTCTAATTGGCAAACATCCCTACTTTGCTCCTCCCACATTATGTCACACCCACAGTTCAAGGACAAGAGGAACTTTCTGTGTAATTTGTGGGAAAAACATGTGGTGTGTTATCAGTTGAGAAGGCAAAAGTGACCGCTGGGTAAACACAGCTGGGGACCAGGGTCACCCTTACAGCCCACAAAACTGATAGGAAAAAAAATTTATGTTCTTAACGGCTCGCTTCTCTCTCCTTTCATTATCATCTTATCTTCTATTTCACCCATTCACTACTGGGGTAACTACACAATTGGCAATATATATTTTTTATACAGAATAACAAAATATGGGTTACACATAATATAGGATTACTTTAATTATACTGCCATTTATATATGTATCATCATTAGCCGTTGAGGTCCACTGCAGGACCGGCCTATCCCTACCGGAGCAGGGACGATACAAGCCAATGTATCTCTACCAAGTGGCTTAGGCTGTCTGGTAGAGACTGTATGTAGGGTGAGAAGTGCTTGTAAGTGTAATTGTAGTGTTGTAGTGGCTTTGGATGTGTGTCTAGTCTGTGAACCAAGTGTAATCCGCCCGCCTTAAGCCGATTGGGTGCAAGCATACTAGTATGCGACACTGGTTCAACCACAGCACCCCTTATGTCTGCCAAAGTAGCAAGTGGCTCGGTGAACGATTCCCAAAGTTTTTACAACTTTGGCGGGAGGCGAACCCTCGTCCACCAGCGTGCGAAACGCACACTATATATATATATATATATATATATATATATATATATATAGTGTGCGTTTCGCACGCTGGTGGACGAGGGTTCATGCATATTGTATAATTGACTACAGTAGACTTGCCTTTTTATTATTTTAATATTACTACTGTATTATACATGTACAGTTTTATAACTACAGTGACTACATTATCCCAATTATGTAACCTTACAGTATCATGTATTTGACTTGATTACCTTACAACTTGAATGTAATGTGTATATAGTATGCATTAATATGTTATGACAATATTTACTGTCGTTGGTACGACAGTGGGTGTGACTGAGCGATATGTAGACATTATATAGGCATTATATAGGCATTAGAATATATCTCATAAACACAATGTACAGGATGTAATGTCTGCTGGGGACATACACAGTTTCTCACTAGGAATGTCAATTCATATAATGTATATCCACAACCTTGTTGTCCCAGACCATCAAGAATCCTTAACCGTATGTATCTCAAACTTGCTCGTAGTCCAGACGACCAAGAATTTCATGACGTATTCAGACACGTGGAGTAACCAGCCCTTGTCGGTTAGTCCACGGGGATGGAAATCTACCACACATTACAATACACACACACATCCTCTCCGAGCTGTATATAATGTCGGAGAGATTCCTTTCAGAGCTGATAAAGGGGAGAGAAGGGCTAGAGAGAAGGTCCGACACCAGGGTCATGTTCAGCCACACTGTAACTCCCTAACTGTGCAATAAATTTCATAACCCAAGAGTGCTGTAACACACCTCGTTGAGACTACGTCTCACTACTTTATTCTGGCTGGGCTTAGCGACCCATAATCGCTTTCCCTATCTCCCTACAAGTACCTAAGGCCACGCTATCGAGATGGGGAAAGCAGAAATTTTTGCTTCATCATGAAACTATCAATCAACCATGCAGTCAGTGAAAGCAAAATGGTGGAGAGTATTAAGGATGAAAAGATTTATGGGAAGTAGTAAGAACGTAGAAAAGAGGGAGAGGGAGTGGGAGACGGAGGATGAGATGGAGGGATGGAGTGGAGAGGTATATAAGACAGGGGAATGTGAGCTAAGGGGAGGCCAGCAAAATAGCAGGGGACAGGGTGACATGGAGGCTATTTGTTTGCGGTCATCCCTTATGGGATTAAGGCGTCTGGCTATAGATGGATAAACAGAAAAGATTTATGGGAAGTAGAAACTGTTTATGCTGACTGAGCCGTCCCTACAATACATGGACCCATATTGTCATTGAGTAAGGAAGCTCCCTAACACCTCTACATTAGTGAGTTATTTTGGGGTATAGCTGGTTAGTATCCTTCTGTACGTTATTTTTTCACAGTATGGTGATGTTAGAAGTATTTATGCAACACTGAAGAGTACAGTAAGGTGTAATAAACAAACCACTTATGAAAAGGTGTCAGGGACCTTCCTTAACTAACAGAATGCAGGCCATGGTGTAATATATGGACCAACCTTTGCTAGAAATAGGTAGATATAAGCTGGGTGAGATTAAGGTGAGCCCACAGATAAAGGTGAAATAACATGTTTTACCTGACAAAGATCCATAACCCATTTCAGCTGATTTGATGGCCAATGAAGTCAGATTGGAAGGTCAATTTAACTATTAATGAAGGAGGCTCATGTCCACCTCATTACTAAATTTCATCTAAATTCATGCAACTGCTACTTAGTTTTCAAGCTGTAGGAGTGGCCCAGTTCCACCAGGTGAATTTACACTTAGTATAATATGTTCTCCTCTGTGGTACAGTGGTAAAGTGTACCGTTTCGTACACTGAAGAACGAGGGTTCGCGCCCCGCCAGAGTAATAAACTTTGAGAGTGTTCTTCAGGCCATGTATTGCATTGGCGGACATAAGGGGTGCTGTGGTTGAACCAGTGCCGCATACTATAAAGTATGCTTGCACTCAGTTGGCTTGCGGGGGCCGATTACACTTGGTTCACAGACTACACACACATCCAAAGCCACTCCAACACTACAATTACACTTACAAGAACTTCTCACCCTACATACAATCTCTACTAGACAGCCTAAGCCACTTGGTAGAGATATATAGGCTGTATCGTCCCCACTTAGGTCGGGATAGGCCGGTCCTGCAGTGGACACTCAAACGGCTGATGAGATGAGATGAGATGAGATAATATGATCTCAATGGCAGTGTTCCCAGTGTTCATCTTGTGTTCTTCTCTCCCTACAGGTACCACTGGGGACTGGGTCAATCGCTTCACTCCCCAAATGAAGGCCAAGTTCCAGGTACCATACTCACAAATTTTCTTGAGCATGATTTGAGTATGAGATTGTTACTTTATACTTTTATTTCCACACCTGACACTTCATGGCCAATCTTGAGTTAGTAGTATGATGAAAAATTTATACCAAAGACAATGATCTGTGATATTATTGAACCACTTCTATAGAGATTTGTTAACTGCAAAAACTTACTAGGATCTTTTATTCGTCTCCAGGCTTGGGTGGAGACGGGGAGTAAGGCAGTCGGGGAGGTGCCACCCACGTACACCCAAGGACAAAAGTTCACTTAACATCACATCTGTTCTACTTCCCACTCTCCTCTGCTGGATAATGTTCAAATGCTGAGAAGCCTGGTGTGTTTCTGCCCATAAATAATGCCCTCTAATCTAAACTGTTAGTTGAGAAAGGCTGGGTGATATCCTGCTCTGAGTGTAGCTACGTGAACTCAATCAGCTCAGTTTAAGGACATCTTCGATGGGTGGATGTCTGGAGGGCGGGGGTGGTTGTAGTATGGTTTTTTGATCGAGGTGTTGTATTGCCCTGCACATGAATACAGTAGGTAGGTGTTATTTCATTGTTAGTGTTGGAATATCTGGAGGTGGGATATTGTTGAAGAGGGTTTGATAATTATTTGCGTGGTGAGTGTTTTATGTGCCTAGGTGTGTTGTGTGTTTCTTTCATATAAGGTCAGGGGTGTTGTGTATTGGAGACGGCTGTTGTAAACAATTGTGTGCCCCTCATATCGAGGTAGTTTCTGACAAGGAGGACTTCTGTTTCAGGTTGCAAGTAGGCTGTGGCAGTGATTTTGGTGAAGCCAGTGGTGATGCATAAAGCATTGTTCTGTGTGCTCTGCAAGATGTTGTGGTAGGCACTAGATAGGATGGAAGCCCATGCCGGGGAGGCATATGACATTACTTATCTAATGCTTGTAGAGTAAGGAGAGTGCTTCTTTTTGTTCCCCAAAGTGTGGCCTTATAGTTGCCCTTAGTGCATTGAGTCTGGGGAGGCACCGCCTTTTGATGTACAGTCACGCGTACTAATTTCTGCTCAGGGGTTACCCCTTCCTTCCCCCCTCTACCCTGGACAGAGGGAAGGGGGGAATCTCGAACAAGTCTACTCCGCCTTCTGCCCCCAACTCCCCCACCCTCCACCTCCAGCTGCCAGTTACTGATTAGACACAAATTTTCTCATGTCCTGTAAACATGACTAAACTGTCATCGCACACGCTTTCAACGGCCAAGATTTGGACTATATTTTTAGAATAAATTATTACTGTATTGAACTGCATTCTCAAATTGAAAATATTCACCATCATTGTAATCCAGTGTCGTCCGCTGCACAATTCTGGGTTCCAGTGCTTACCTTTTCACCCAGGCCAGACATATGATAGTACTTCAGCTGATAGAAGCCAAGTTAGTAAATTTCAATGTAATAATGATATGTATTGCTTTCTACATATAATACATGTTGAGTAGAAGGAAAATGATAATACGTGCTCAGTCTCATTGCTTTAATATTTTGTATGCCCACCCCCTGCTTCCAAAACAGCCTCTAAATGTCTGAAGCATCCATCTGAAGCATTTAACCACCCATCTAAAGCAAACAAATGTGTCATAAAGACTAAATGTCATGAATGACTTTGTGGTTCCTTTTGGTTGAGTTATATATATATTAGACTTATGGACGAGCGGTTTTTATATCTTGGAGTAGCTTCCCATTTGTCATGTAGTGACAGGAGAGGTAAAGAATAGTATGGGACTATTTTTATTTGTCTTGGAAATATTAACAAGTCTCTGTCTCGCTCTCTCTCTCTCTCTCTCTCTCTCTCTCTCTGTCTCAAGTTGCTAAGCCCTTCTCCCCATTACCTGCCTGTTCTAAGGCTTGTCTCCTTCTGAGCTCTCTTTCCTAAATTCTGGTGTAGCAGGGGTGTGTCACGTGTGTTCCTTGTGAGTGGAAAGTTCTAGCAGCCTGTGTGTGAGTATGTGTGTGTATGGTCACTAGGTGCTGTCGTGTGCCTATCAAGCATTCCTCGAGTTAAGAGTGTGTAAGCATGTTTAGCACTGCTCGATTCTCGCAGACACAATACCTTCTCATCATCTGACTCTCTGCTTCTATCTGTCTCTCTATCTATCTATTTATCTATCTATCTATTATGATTTGTAATGGAACACATTGCTCGGCCGCGCGAAAATGGCGTACCATCGACAGTTAATAGTCCTAACAGATTAATTAATACATATTAATATATATTATATACACATTATTATGAACTTATAAGCTAATTGAGTGAAATACATAATATTGTAAAAGAAACATAATTGTATGAATATTGTATACATATATTATTCATAGTAAATAGTGATTATTTAGTAATATTACATTTTAAACAAGTTGTATACATATTTGAATAAATGCATTAAAGTAAATTATTTAACTGTAATACAGTATGTACTTGGGTTATTATAGTGAAATGCATACATGCAAGAATAAAAAAAAAAAAAGTTTAAAATTAAGGTTATGGTAAGAGTTATTAATATTTCATTTAAAGATAATGGTACTGGTCTGCCATATATGGGTCATTCTTCTTTGTATTTTTTTTTTTAATATATATAATTAATACTATATACAAAATATATACACTTCATTCAGAGTGGTTAACTGTGATGTTAACTCTCCCTCCACTAAATAATGACTCCAAATTAGCAATTCTTGCATGCATTCTGTGCATTGCGAACAGCAGTACTGCAACTACAATGCAGACGATTATAAAGACAGTAGATGCTGGGCTATACACATAATATGGGTTGAACATACACAAACTCAAATCTTCCCAGGGCTTCATTGTTTCATTGATCAGCTGCATAGTTTCAAACTTAGGTGAAGTCAGCTTAATACTTGTGCTCATGTTTAAGTTCATATCAGGCAGTGGGTGGAAATGTTTGTGTGTATGACTGAGAATGGCGTAGTGATTGATGGTGGATAAAGTAGACATGGCTGGTGTAAATACCGCACAGTAGTCTGGTGCTATGTATAATCCTGATGCCGATGTATGAGATGGTGGTATATCTGGACAGACTATGTAAACTGATGTGTTATGAGGGAAATAAAAAAACTGTGAGTGTCCAATGCGTTGATGGTGTACAAGTTTATCTGGAGCAAAAGTGAAGTTGCAATGATGATGAATATTGTCATTTCTGATGATAGCCATTTCACAAGGGACTGTATCAGTAGGCTGAAACGTGAAAATGTACGCAGGACAAAGGTGAACAGCATGTAAGGATGTGCGGCACTTTCGTTCAATCGTTGACCCACTTGCGAAAGTGACAGTGTCCCGTCTCTTGGAGACCATGATGAGTTCGGTGTCTGTGTTGATGTTGATGATGACCAAAGTGTTGTTATTTCTATAGGGGAAGGGGTGTATTTGGTATACTGTGAACAGGTCTTCAGTGATGAATGGTACATGAACTACCACTGATGTTGGTGTTAGTGTTGCTTCTAAATACGGGTAATATTGCATAAATTCCCTACTGCGGAACAACGGCTTCAATTTATGTTTATGTATGCCTTGACTAACTATCTGACGTAGCTCATGAACTGGGAGTAAGTCAATTGTGATCTTGCCATCACCAGCATTCGAAAGTCCTTGCATAAGTGCCCTGAAACGATCTCTAGTGTTCTCTAATTGTAGTAGAATCGTGTCAATATGTTCTGTGATGATGGAGAAGTGCTGGAAAAGGGTAACATTTCCCTCTAATTCATTTATTTTATCTACACTCTCGAGAGCTACGTTTTCTGCTTGTTTCAGATTTTTCACAATTGTCTTCATTGCTGAGTTCTGTCCTGTGATGAATTTATCTTGGTATGTTAGTACCTGAGCTATCTTATTAAATTTGTTGTTTATTTCTTTAAGGTCATCCTCTGTAGCCAATCCAAAGATGTTCCCAAGAACTGCCCCGCCCAGGTCGAACAAACCGCGCTTTTGGCGAGTACGTGTGATGTTGTTCCTGTCGCTCAGTACCTCCGTTCCATAAGATGGGAGATCTTGGATCATGACGAGCATAGTTGACTTCGCCTGTTCTAGTTTCCATTTCGCTAACTTCACCATTTCATTCACTTCCTTGGTGTTATGTGCTTGTGAAACATAATTTCCTATCATGAAGTCCAGAGTTCGCATCGGCGTCGCAAGTCTGTCTAGATAAGTAGGTAAGTCATACAAGTAATCTAGACTTATTTCAGTACTCATGACGTCCTTAACGATTGTAGTCGTGGCCGTTGGAGCTATGAGGCATCCTTGTCGTACTATATGTTTGGGGTCTAAGTGCGCATATCCTCTTGCTATGTAGAGGAGAATCCATAGCATAAGTCCCTTCATCGTAACCTACCGAAAAAAAAAAAATCTATTAATTTCCTATAATGCTGTGGTCGATGATAGTGATGATGTGCGTTACGGTTGATTGTTATTTCATGTATAGAAGGAGTTTAAATCGATATTTAATTCTCGTAAATGATGTACTGTAGATTTTATTGGAACAGTTGCACCTGTAGTGCCACACATTTGATATTCATGTATGTGTTTAGTAGTACTGTAATTTTAAGTTAGATAGGGTGTAACCTGAATATTAGTTTATAAGTTCCTACTCTAAGTAGTAATTCATATATTAATAATTACTGTAGGGCTAACTCTATTTTTATATGTATGTACCTCTGTATCTATGCAGTGGGTGATGTAATTGTAGATGTTGAGCTATGGGAATTCCTTAGTCAAGCCGAGTAATGAAAGACACATGCGAGCAGCTGATCCCCTCCCTTTGTGCGTCGTTGTTGGGCGCCGAGTTTAAACCTTAAACAGAGTAATGATGAATATACAATTCTTTCCGTAACCTAGTTGTGAAATGTTTGCTAATGAAGCTGTTAGAACACAAGTATGTAAGATTAACAGTCCAAAAGGCCTAAATCATGTCGTTGGTGAGGATTTAAAGTCCCGTTTATCTTGGCCGTCACTAGATGGCATGAGCTGCTCTCAGATTCAAATTGAAATAGTGATAGAATCAGTATCTAATTCAAGTAAGGATAAATCCCAAATTTTCCCCAATTCAATCAAAAGTCTTGTCGTCATGGGTACACTGCTAAATAAATTGTAAAGAGAATTGAAACCCCCCATATTTCAAAAACACCACCTCATTTGACTTGAGCAGTGGCGTCCTTAGTGCCCGACATACCCCACTTGCTGCCCAGACATCGTGTGTAACAGACGTTCGTTTAGGTGAGTCGTCCACATTTCTTCTTCCTCCCCCTCTTTTTCTTTGTTTAATACTTACTTATTATGAACTATGAGAAGTAATATTGTTGAGAGTTTAACGTAGTGACTTGCTGCCCAGACATCGTGTGTAACAGACGTTCGTTTAGTCCCCAGACACCGGCGGCGACGACCGTGGGAGCACGCCATTATTCCCAAGTATTGCCCATAGACTTTTACACTTACACTTACAGCACTCACGAGTTATTATTACAAACCGAAGGTATTTGTTGTGTTATTAATGATTCTATCAAGGGAATTCTTTTTTTTGTAGATAAGGAATAGAAGTATAGAAGTGATATGTTCTGTAACGGAAAGGAGAATTCAAATTCATCAACTGTTCTCTTTCTTTAAAATTAGTTTATTAGAAAAAATTATAATCAGGAGCGTGGAAGGGAACTTACTGATTGTGAACAATAATGTGATATTTAAGTTGTACCTCGAGGCTAAATAAGCCCGAGTGATTGAGGCTTTCCTAGTGATTGTATTTCTTTTTTTAATTATTCCTCGAGGCTAGACAGGCCCGAGAGATTATGTATTTCTAGTGATTATATAACATTGTCGATGGTGAAACGGGAAAAACAATACTGATTTGATGTGAGAACCGAGAAAATTATATGAGGAGAATACCTTATATGGGTGAAAGATGAATACAAATAATCATTCTTATTGATACGAGGCTATGCCAGCCCGAACAGACAAATCATATCCGTAAAAGTGTCCCTGTCTTGAGGCCAATGTTGAGCCCAAGAGTAACGGCCAAAAAAGAAAGTAAAGTACAACGACTCCATATCTCGAGTGTATCAAATTGTTTCGTCTGGTAATAATGTTAGAGGAATGATCACCCAAAAGCCTTAGTAACATTTACAATCTTCTCCCATACTAAAAAGGGTCATGTAATAAAGAAATGATAGTTTTGTGGAAATTAACAGAATTATTAAAGTAGAGTAAAGTATATAGCATTTTCTTTTCTTTATTAATATACCTAATCAAGGAAATTATGTCCTCAAGCCAAATTCACTCCCCTTCCAATTCAAGATTCCTTCGCTGAGGGAACGACAACCACCTGAGGTATCGACTAAACCTAAACTCGGCCAAACACTACAAACGCTACCACAATTCATTCTTTTCATAAATATTTACCATCCACTATATTAAGTCGAGTACCACGTGTAAATCCATGGGTGAGTTGATCAATACCCACAACAGGTAAGAAATACATTAAGGTATTACACTGGTGAATACCGGTGATACAACATAATCAGCATTACACTGGTGTCAACTGGTGGGATAAAGTTTCAGGTATTACACTGGTGGCAATAGCGGTGGGATACTCATCGTTCCCAAATTAGTGGCGTTGGTGAGAAAATGAAGGGAAGTGAAAAGTAAAGAGAAACAATATTTCAAAATTTAATTTCCTTTTTTTTTTGTGAGTAAGAATAGTACATTAGTCACCATGTCTTTATATGGACAGTTGTTTGCTCAGACGCAGTCGGAAGCTGATCGTCCGTCACGAGTAGGGCGAGATCATGTAACTATTCAATTGGATGAGGCTGAGGAACAGTTCGGTGCTACTAACAGAACGCTGCTTTCACACTCGACCCCTTGTTCATACATTATGAGTTCACACCACTCTCTCACAAAACCGCGCGATATCCCAATTTTGGAATTGAATCAGCTACAAGGGATAGAAGCTACATCTCGCCTTGAAATGTTTTGTGAGGCGGTGGAACAGACTCACACTAGCAACGCAACTAGAATTCAGGTTGCCAAGAGTCGAATGGGTTCTGAATTGGCCACTTTTATTCATAACTATCAAAAGAAACATTTTGCACTGTCATGGCCCGAGCTTAAAAAATTCTTGAATGCGGAGTTTGCCATCGAGTTGAGTGTAGATCGAGCTTGGCAAGAGTTAGAGAACATGACCTATGACTGGGAGGAATCACCCCAGGCGTTTGTACATAGGTTCATGTGTAAGCATGCGGCTCTCGAAACAAAGTTCCCGAAAGAAAGGTTTCCCTCGCGAGATAAACGGATCAAGAAGAAACTGTGGTATGGTCTTCCACTTGAGTCTAGGGAAAAATTGGAAGCTTACCTTGATGACGGATATCCAATCCGTAAATTCATCGACAGGATCGAAAATGAAAGGCAGCTTCTCGAAGAGAGGTATACCACCAGAGTTAATGCAATGCCGGATAGAGACAATAAAAGTGAAAATCCCTCAGATACCAATGTAGTTGATAATCCACCAAGACCATCCCATGATAACTGCCAAGCCGAGTCAGACAAGGAAGTGACTGAATTGAGAGCTCAATTAAGGGATTTGAAAACAAATTTAGAACAACTCAATCAAAAACAATCTACTGAAACACCGAGGCGAAAATACTGTAGTCATTGTTTGAAGAGTTCACATACGTTGCGAGAATGTTGGGCCAAACCACCACCAGGCCACTGTTTTGATTGCCGTAGGTTGGGATGTCGTAGAGGCAGTAACGATTGCCCAGGGCGCATAAACCGCAGCGCAGCGATGCGGGGCAATAACAGATTTCACCCACCCAGTCCAAATGTGAGGCAGACTGCCACTCAAAGTAAGTTCCCCCATCAGGCTATTTGACTAACCGCCGGTATAACATCGCCCACAATAAGTGTCAACGTGAATGATAAAATAGTGGAAACTGTTGTTGACACAGGGAGTGGATATACCTTAATTAAAGAGGCCACCGCGAAGCGGTTAGGAACAGAAATAAACACGAGGGGAAATCCACCGAGATTACAGGGAGTCACAGGAGCGCCACTCCGTATCCTGGGTATGGTCAAAGTAGATATTAGAGTGGGAGATGAGAAAGTTCAACAGTGGTGTCCAGTCGTTCCGAACGCCTACTTGACTACTGAAATGTTGTTGGGATGTGATGTCCTCGGACAATCTCCGTTGATCTGGAATGGTGCACAACGAGCGCTAATGTGGGGAGGAGCCCCGTACGTCGTGAACTACGTTCCGCGGCGAAAAGGAAAAGTTGAACGAGTCCAGGCCACACCTATCAGAGCCGTCAGGAACCCTCAACAGTTGAAACAAATTAATCTTGTAACAGTAGAGAGACTCACCCCATATCAAACCAAATTCATTGCCGTGCCAGTGAGTGAGGAGCCTAAAACCACTTTACTATTTTACCCACAAGCACGTTTCAGTCACAATAGTCACCTTTACTTATTACAAGTGAATTCAGAGGGCCTAGTCTATTTGCCCCTCAATAATAGAGCCAAACAAGACAAACTGTTTCGGATAGGTACCATTCTAGGCTCATATGAAATCATTGACGATCCTCCTGTAAGTCCAGTCAACTCAGTAACCAAAATCCAAAATGATCTGATCCCTACCAGTGATCGAACAGATGAAAGTGGAACTCGTGTTCAACGACTCCGAAAGCTAATTGACGAACAGACATGGCCACACTTAGATTCGACTCAACAAGAAGAATTAGCTAATGTAATTCTGCAACACGATCCTCTCTTCATTTTGGAAAAAGGAGAACTAGGAACCATCAGCGGTCCCTCCGTTCACATTAAAGTAGCAGATCCACAGCCCAGCCGTGGACCAATCTATCGATACCCTGAGCAAGCTAAACAGGTGATCGCTGAAATGTTGCAAGACATGGAAGAGAGAGAAATTATTGAAAGATCAACAGCTGCCTGGTTATCTCCTATTGTATTAGTTAACAAGCCGGACGGCAGCAAGCGCATGTGTTTAGATTATCGCCACGTGAATCAACACCTAGCCACGGATATCTATCCACTGCCCAGACTGGAAGAGTTAGTCGAGCAGGCTGCAGGTCATAAATACTATGTGACTCTTGATATGCGTGAGGCGTATTTTCAAATCATGTTGGACGAGGAAAGTCGTGATTTAACCACATTCAGTGATGGAGTCACACTTTACAGATTTAGGCGCTTACCATTCGGACTAAAATGTTCACCAGCCATATTTTCCCGACGAATGCAGGACATTCTTACTCCATTGTTGAAGCAAGGATGGGTAAAGAATTATTTAGATGATTTGATAATCTGGGCTGATGACTTCTCCATGTTGTTGAGTCGCTTACAGCAACTATTCACTTTACTCTCACAGAATGGGGCCAAGTTAAATTTAAGTAAATGTACCTTTGGGTTAAAAGAAGTGACCTTTCTTGGCCATAAAATCTCAGCAGCCGGGAGTACGCCGGACCCAAAAAACATAGAGGCTATCAACAAAATGAAAAGACCCACCAAAGTAAAAGAAGTCCGGAGATTCCTTGGAATGTGCGGATTCTACCGAAAACACGTACCTTCGTTCGCAAAAATAGCAGCTCCCCTAACTAACTTAACCAGATCCAGAATAGCATTCGAATGGTCAGATGAGTGTCAATCTGCTTTTGATCAATTGAAGTCGAGCTTAGTGAATGCGCCAGTATTGGTAAGAGCCAACGTGACTCGACCATTCATTGTAACCACCGACGCGAGTAACACTCATATTGGTGGCGTATTGAGTCAGATCCAACCAGACAACTCCAACTTGCCAATTGGTTACTTTTCCAAAAAGCTCAATCCTTGCGAGAGAAAATATTCCGCAACAGACAAAGAAGCATTGGCAGTTGTTCTCACATGCCGTAACTATCACCATTACTTGTGGGGTTCTCATTTTACTATCTTGACAGATCATCAACCGCTTACTAGTATATTTAAGCGAAAAACCAAATCCCCACGTATGAACAGATGGATTCTCGAGATGCGTGAGTACGACTACAACGTGCAGTATGTCAAGGGTAAATATAATGTAGTCGCTGATCAACTATCTAGACCTGTCAGAGTGATATTCCACCAGTCAGAAACCAACTGGCTTGGATTTAGTCGAGACGAGATGAGAGCTAAGCAACGAGAAGAACCCATGTGGGATGAGTTAGTTAAGTACTTGCGTAGTGAGAAGCTCCCTGCTAAAAGACTACCGAAAGCTATGTTGAGCCAGTTCGCATTGATTGATGAACTATTATATTTTGCCCGTGAAACAAGTGATGGTAGCATCCAATATTGTTTGGTGATTCCTAAGTCAATCAGTAGAGAAGCAATCAAACACGCGCACGAAACCTCAGGACATCTAGGTCAGAAGAAATCTATTAAGAAAGCCGAAGAACTATTCTATTGGCCAAATCTAAAGGTAGATGTATGCGAGTATGTGAAACAATGTCCCACTTGTCAAAGATTCAAAGGTGAAACTGGGTTACAGCAACCTTGGAAAGGTTTCCCGCCTGTAAGTAAACCATTGGAACGTATCGGGATTGACTTGACTGATATGGTTGCTGGATCTCAGGGTTACCGCTATGTCCTTACTGTGATAGATCATTATAGTAGGTTCGTCAAATATTATGCCATCAGAGATAAACATACACAACACATCATACACTGTCTTGGGCAATACTTCACCGACTTTGGGACGCCACGAGGTATCGTGCTGGACAACGGCGGAGAGTTCACGAGTGGAGAGTTCAAGAAGTTCTGCCGGAGGAACCAGGTGGACTTGTTCTACGTTACCCCTTATCATCCCCAGGGAAACTCTACCACTGAAAGGATGCATCGGACAATGAAAAGCATCCTAGCGTCTCTCTGCAATGGACATCCCTTACGTTGGCCTCAGCTGCTTCAATCGTGTCAAACCGTTATAAATCAAGCGGTGCACTCGAGCACGGGACAACAACCTTATTATGCCTTCTTCTCACGCCATCCCCTCGCCTCATTGGTACCTTATTGCCTTCTGTGGATGCAGAGGAGGACGACCTGGCGATAGCACACACACTCATAAAGGATACAACCCAACGGATGACGAGGCGATACCGAGAGGTGGCCAATAGGCGGAGGAAAGCACAGAAGGTTGAAGTCAATAGCTTAGTGTGGGCGAAAAAAGAGACCATACAGCCGGGTACCTGTAGAAAACTGAATGCCAAATGGGACGGCCCGTATAAAGTGATTGAAGTACTGCTAGATGGAAGTGTTTATATCATTGAAAATGTATTTAGTGGAAAAAAATACAAAGGGCTGCTGAAAAGGTAAAACCATATTACGGTACCGAGGAATGGCTCTTAGAACCGCTGCAGCGGGAGCTCGCCCGGAGCCCGAGGATGAGCGATTACCACCGCAGTGAGGATTGCCCCTCGGAGACTCATAGAGGAGTGTTAGAAAAGTGGATAAGTGCATGTGACGAATGTTGTGAAACATAACTGCTTAAAGTTATGTTCCGGGTGGACTCATCCCCGAGGAGAGGGTGTAAAAAGGAAAAGAGTGAAGAGTTCCTGTTGGAACAGGGAAGTGCCTTACTTCGAGGGGAGCAGCTGATCCCCTCACCTTACAGTTAGCACGGTTTGTGAGGTAGTGGAGTCTTCAGGACAGAATGAGCGCTCACCTCTCGCGGGTGGAAAGCTGGAAACGAAAGGACTGAGTGAATGTGATTGTGAATGGAAGAGTGTAAGGAAGCGCCTCCCGTGGTGATCTCAATCTCGAGAGACCCTGTCGAGCTCAGGTGAGCGACAAGCTTTCCTCCAAAACCTGAGGCTGACTGGGGCATAAATTCCCTCATAACATCTCGAGTAAGGAGTGATCATACCTCCTAATGTAGTGAGTAAGCGACCTTCCGAGGTACGCATCAGGTGTTTAATGTGGACCGACAGGTGCCACCGATTGTGGGGAAAAGTATTCCAATTCAAAATGTTTATAGCAGTTATCAGAGTAACAACATTCTATCCATGCACATGTCATAGAAAATTGACTTGGGTAAAATTTGTTTTCCGAACGTGGGAGCCGTGTAGTGCCACACATTTGATATTCATGTATGTGTTTAGTAGTACTGTAATTTTAAGTTAGATAGGGTGTAACCTGAATATTAGTTTATAAGTTCCTACTCTAAGTAGTAATTCATATATTAATAATTACTGTAGGGCTAACTCTATTTTTATATGTATGTACCTCTGTATCTATGCAGTGGGTGATGTAATTGTAGATGCTGAGCTATGGGAATTCCTTAGTCAAGCCGAGTAATGAAAGACACATGCGAGCAGCTGATCCCCTCCCTTTGTGCGTCGTTGTTGGGCGCCGAGTTTAAACCTTAAACAGAGTAATGATGAATATACAATTCTTTCCGTAACCTAGTTGTGAAATGTTTGCTAATGAAGCTGTTAGAACACAAGTATGTAAGATTAACAGTCCAAAAGGCCTAAATCATGTCGTTGGTGAGGATTTAAAGTCCCGTTTATCTTGGCCGTCACTAGATGGCATGAGCTGCTCTCAGATTCAAATTGAAATAGTGATAGAATCAGTATCTAATTCAAGTAAGGATAAATCCCAAATTTTCCCCAATTCAATCAAAAGTCTTGTCGTCATGGGTACACTGCTAAATAAATTGTAAAGAGAATTGAAACCCCCCATATTTCAAAAACACCACCTCATTTGACTTGAGCAGTGGCGTCCTTAGTGCCCGACATACCCCACTTGCTGCCCAGACATCGTGTGTAACAGACGTTCGTTTAGGTGAGTCGTCCACATTTCTTCTTCCTCCCCCTCTTTTTCTTTGTTTAATACTTACTTATTATGAACTATGAGAAGTAATATTGTTGAGAGTTTAACGTAGTGACTTGCTGCCCAGACATCGTGTGTAACAGACGTTCGTTTAGTCCCCAGACACCGGCGGCGACGACCGTGGGAGCACGCCATTATTCCCAAGTATTGCCCATAGACTTTTACACTTACACTTACAGCACTCACGAGTTATTATTACAAACCGAAGGTATTTGTTGTGTTATTAATGATTCTATCAAGGGAATTCTTTTTTTTGTAGATAAGGAATAGAAGTATAGAAGTGATATGTTCTGTAACGGAAAGGAGAATTCAAATTCATCAACTGTTCTCTTTCTTTAAAATTAGTTTATTAGAAAAAATTATAATCAGGAGCGTGGAAGGGAACTTACTGATTGTGAACAATAATGTGATATTTAAGTTGTACCTCGAGGCTAAATAAGCCCGAGTGATTGAGGCTTTCCTAGTGATTGTATTTCTTTTTTTTAATTATTCCTCGAGGCTAGACAGGCCCGAGAGATTATGTATTTCTAGTGATTATATAACATTGTCGATGGTGAAACGGGAAAAACAATACTGATTTGATGTGAGAACCGAGAAAATTATATGAGGAGAATACCTTATATGGGTGAAAGATGAATACAAATAATCATTCTTATTGATACGAGGCTATGCCAGCCCGAACAGACAAATCATATCCGTAAAAGTGTCCCTGTCTTGAGGCCAATGTTGAGCCCAAGAGTAACGGCCAAAAAAGAAAGTAAAGTACAACGACTCCATATCTCGAGTGTATCAAATTGTTTCGTCTGGTAATAATGTTAGAGGAATGATCACCCAAAAGCCTTAGTAACATTTACAATCTTCTCCCATACTAAAAAGGGTCATGTAATAAAGAAATGATAGTTTTGTGGAAATTAACAGAATTATTAAAGTAGAGTAAAGTATATAGCATTTTCTTTTCTTTATTAATATACCTAATCAAGGAAATTATGTCCTCAAGCCAAATTCACTCCCCTTCCAATTCAAGATTCCTTCGCTGAGGGAACGACAACCACCTGAGGTATCGACTAAATCTAAACTCGGCCAAACACTACAAACGCTACCACAATTCATTCTTTTCATAAATATTTACCATCCACTATATTAAGTCGAGTACCACGTGTATATCCATGGGTGAGTTGATCAATACCCACAACAGGTAAGAAATACATTAAGGTATTACACTGGTGAATACCGGTGATACAACATAATCAGCATTACACTGGTGTCAACTGGTGGGATAAAGTTTCAGGTATTACACACCTATGTTCGATTGTTTGGTATATGACCTTAACTTCTTGTTGTAATCATTGTTGTGTTCTTGCTTGGTTTCTTGAGGTACGTTCACCTGTTCGGTTGTATCCGAGGCTGAATAATTATGTGATAATTCCCTTGAAACTCGTTTTAAATGGTCAATATGAACTTGTTTCTCCTCGCCACTTGAAAGTGAGTTAATTAAAACTTTGTTTGCTTTTATGTTAATTACTCTGTATGGGCCCTCAAATTTTGGGGATAATTTATTGTCTCTCGTATAAATGACACCGTAAACAATGTCTCCTAAGCTGATAGGTGAATCTTTTGCCTTCTTGTTAAATGCCTCCGTCATTTCTTCCTTGGACATCGTTAATTGTTTTTTGACTCTTTTGTGAATGTCCTGGAATTCACGTAAACGGAGTTTAGAGTAATCATCGTAATTGTATATAGGCATGCTGTCACCTTCTAGGAGCTCATATGGTAATTTTTTATCTGTGCCATATATAATGAAATGTGGTGTGTCACCGATGGATTTATTTATAGACCCATTAATTGAGGCCTCTACTCTGGGAATCCAATCATCCCAGCTTGCATAATTTTCACTGAGAATGTGTCGTAGCACATCTAATACCTTTTTATTTTGTCTCTCTACCAACCCATTCGATGCTGGGTGATAGGCCAAAACGTTAACCTTTTTGATGTTGTATTGTTTACATATTTCTTGTAAGATCTCAGAATTAAATTCTCCTCCATTATCACTTATTAATACCTTTGGGGTAGTAAAGCGACATATTACATTATCTGTTATTGCCTTTGCTACTGTCTCTGCTGTCTTATCTTTAATTGGAGCTAAAATGACATAACGGGAAAAATGATCCGTTGCAACGAATAAGTATAGGTTATTATTGTATGATAATGGCATCTTGAGTAAATCAACAGCGACAACGTCCCATGGTTGATGTGGTATAGGGTAATTACCCATCGGTGCAGGTGTGATTGGGTATCCTTTGTGTTTCGCACATGATTCGCATCTGTCTATATGATTGTTTATATCTTTTCGTAATGAAGGCCAGTAATATAATAGCTGGGCTTGGTTGAATGTCTTATCCTTTCCAGGATGTCCTGCATGTGGGCTGTCGTGTATCAATCGTAATACTTGGGGTATCATGTCATTAGGTATTACCAACTGGTTAGTATTTCTTTGGCGTTTTGGTTGTTTAGAGTTAATTTTGTATAATGTATTATTGACCATTGTGAATTGTTCAAGTGGGACATGCAGTTTGGGTAATTGTATGTCATCTCCACTTTCTAACATGTATATATGTGGCGGGGGGGACACAACCTGGCCGCACTAGGGGGTGTTTTTTTTTTTTGTTTTTTTTTTTTTTTATGTGTCCGACTCTAGGCATAGGCTGCACAGCCTGCTATCAAGGCCCAGCAGTCCTCCTACATACCATACACCTCTAGCATGTCACCACTACTACTACTACTCTGCGGCCAGGTTGTGTTAGGAAGAATACTGCCACCGTATTCCCTGCGTGTCGTAAAAGGCGACTAAAAGGGGCGGGGTGAGGGGACTAGGGACCCCCTCCTCTGTTTTTTAGTTCCTAAAAAGAGACAGGCCAGAGAAAGGGATGGGGGATGGAGTTATCCCCGTACCCTGAAGATTGGGTCTATGAATGTGCGTGGATGTAGTACAATTGAGGCTAAAAAGGAGAAGATTGGGAGAATGTTTGTGAGAAGAAAGTTGGATGTGTTAGCTTTGAGTGAAACGAAGATGAAAGGGAAGGGGGAGTCTATGTTTGGAAGTGTGAATGGAAGATTGTCAGGTGTTGAAAGAGGAAGGGCAAGAGAAGGTGTGGCCTTGTTAGTGAGTCCGGAAGTACAGCAGTGTGTGATTGAATGGAAGGAGGTGTCATCGAGACTGATGTGGGTGAAAGCGAAATTTGAACGTGAGTTGTGGGTGTTTGTGAGTGCATATGGGCCTGGTAGTGAAAGGGATGAACAAGAGAGGGAGTCTTTCTGGAATGATGTTGATGAGTGTCTGCAGAGTTTTGGAGCGAATGTGAATGTGGTAATGATGGGAGATCTGAATGCTAGAGTGGGAAATGTAGCAGTTGAAGGCGTAGTTGGTATGCATGGTGTGCCTGGAAGAAATGAAAATGGGGAACGAATGATAGCGATGTGTGTTGAGCGAGAGATGGTGATTGGGAATACGCTGTTTGAGAAGAAAGATATTTATAAGTATACATGGGTGAGACAGGAGGGTGGAAGGTTTGTTGATAGAGCCTTGATGGACTATGTGGTTGTGTCTAGGAATGTAATAGGAAGATTGTTGGATGTGAGAGTTCTGAGAGGGGAGGGTGGAGGTATGTCTGACCACTACCTGGTGGAGGGAAAGTTAAGAGTAGGTAAGAGATGGGTGAGAGCTAGGAAGGTTAGGTGTGGCAGGGAGGTTTTGAAAGTGAGTGAGTTGGATAAAAGAGAGAAAAAGATAGAGTATCAGGAGAAATTGAAAGATGAATGGAATGCAGTGAAAGATCGGGAAAATGGCAGCGTGGAGGAGGAATGGCAGTTGTTTAAGAGTGCTGTGGTGGGGCATGCAGAAGAGGTGTGTGGTGTGAGACGTGTGGATGGTGGTGTAAGAAAAGGAAGTGAATGGTGGTGCGAGGAAGTAAGTATGGCTGTGGCTGAGAAGAGATGTGCATATGAAGTGTGGCTGCAGAGGAAGGATGAGATGTCATATGAAAGGTATAAGGAAAAGAGGAATAGAGCGAGAAGGGCTGTGCGTGATGCTAAAGTGGCAGCAGATGAGAGGTGGGGTAGGCGGCTGACAGAGAATTTTCAACAGAATAAGAAAATGTTTTGGAAGGAGGTGAAAAGGGTGCGAAAGGGAGAGTCTGGGAAGGAAGAACGAGTAAAAGCAGAGGATGGAAGGATGTTAACTGAGATGGATGCAGTAAGGAAGAGATGGGCAGAGTATTTTGAAAGATTGTTAAATGTAGAGGAGGAAAGGGTGGCTGAGATTGTGGCGGATAGAAGGGTGCAAGGAATGTGTTGGGAGAGTTGAATGATTCTTTGATCACGAAGGAGGAAGTGGAGAAGGCAGTAAAGGATATGAAAACAGGGAAAGCTGCAGGTATGGATGGGTGTGCTGTGGAATGCCTGAAGGGTGGTGGAGTGACTATTGTTGACTGGTTAGTAAGATTGTTGAATGTGTACTTTGAGAAAGGTATGGTGCCAATTGACTGGGCAAGTGCTTGTGTGGTCCCGTTGTATAAAGGCAAGGGTGATAAGTATGAATGTACTAGCTTTAGGGGTATAAGTCTGTTGAGTGTTGTAGGTAAAGTGTATGGTAGAGTGTTAATTATGAGAGTTAGAGAGGGTACAGAGGGAGTGATTAGTGATGAGCAGTGTGGCTTTAGGAGAGGGAGGGGATGCGTTGATCAGGTGTTTGCTGTGAGACAAGTGTGTGAAAAGTATTTAGCGAAAGGCAAGGATGTGTTTTGGGCATTTATGGATTTAGAGAAAGCGTATGATAGAATTGATAGGGAGGCTTTGTGGACTGTTTTAAGATTGTATGGACTTGATGGTAGGTTACTAAAAGGGGTGAAAAGTTTTTATGTAAATAGTAGAGCGTGTGTAAGAGTGGGAAATGCTGTGAGTGATTGGTTTCCCGTGAGAGTGGGGCTGCGACAGGGATGTGTGATGTCACCTTGGTTGTTTAATATTTACATGGATGGTGTTGTAAGGGAGGTGAATGCAAGAGTTTTAGGTGGTCTGAGTCTAGTAAATGTTGATGGAGGAGAGTGGAATCTGAAGCAGCTGCTGTTTGCAGATGATACTGCACTGGTGACTGATTCAGAGGAGAGATTGAGACAGCTGGTAGAGGAGTTTGGAAGGGTGTGTGAAAGGAGGAAATTGAAAGTAAATGAGAATAAGAGTAAAGTGATGAAGTGTACGAGGTTGATAGATGGCAGGGGGATGAATATAGTTTTGAATGGTGAGTTGCTTGAGGAGGTAGATTGTTTTAAATATCTAGGGTCACATGTTGCTGTGGATGGAAGAATAGATGCAGAAGTGAAGTTTAGAATAAATGAAGTAGGAAAGGTGCTGGGAGGAATGAAAAAGTGTTTAAATGTCGTTCACTTAGAATGGATGTAAAGAGAAGGCTGTATGAGGGTGTTGTGGTACCGACTGCATTATATGGGGCTGAAACATGGAATATGGGTGTAGCAGAGAGGAAAAGTTTGAATGTAATGGAGATGAGATGTCTGAGGAGTATGTGTGGAGTGACGCATATGGATCGAGTGCGAAATGATGAAGTGCGAAGGAGAACTGGAGTTGTTCGGGAGATGGCTGGTAGAGTTGAGCAGAGGGTGTTGCAATGGTTTGGGCATGTGGAGAGAATGGATAATGAGCGATTGGTGAAAAAGATAACTAGATCTGATGTGAGAGGTGTAAGGCTGAGAGGAAGACCACGAATAGGATGGATGGACAGTGTGAAGAGAGCGCTGGATGCGAGAGGGATGTCTGTTGAGCAAGGAAGAGTGGCTGTGCGTGACAGAAATAAATGGAGAGAAATTGTGAATGAATAAGTGATGACGCAGCCCTGAGGGGATATTCTCCCGCATTTGGTCTGATCAGCTAGTCAGGTCAGGTGCGGGTAAAGGGATGGGTCTGTTATGATGTGGCAGGGGTAAACCAGTTCTGCTGTCGGGCCCTGCTGCGGATGTCACTGATTGCATTGCGCAGTTGACCCTTGTGCGGTGTAATGCGGTGAGGATCTGTCCGTTCTCCCCTTTGGAGCTAAGATGCGAATGAATGTGTTTGAATGGATGAGTAAATGGAGAGTGAGTCGTCCTGTCTCGGCTACCTCCCTTTCCTTGGGGGAAGCAGCCTAGGTATATAGATAGATAGATAGATATTACTTTAGACCATATTGGGTCAAGTCTTTGTGCCTTTGCGATATCCTCGTGGTTTGGGATATTTCCTTTGAGATCTAACGCCGCGACCTGAATTGTGTTCGGGTTCCTAGATAATGCGTCAGCTACTATGTTCATTTTACCTTGTATATAATGAATTTGTACATCGTAGTTTTCAACTGTACACTTCCATCTTGCTCTCCTCCCAGAAAGGAGTTTTTCTTTAAACATACCCACCAGTGGTTTATGGTCGGTGAATAAGTGGATTTCGTAACCATATACCAAATCTCGAAACTTTTGTAATGCAAAAACCACTGCAAGTGCCTCTAAGTCTGTAGTGCAATAGTTTTTCTCCGCACCTCTTGTTTGTCTGCTGGCAAATGCAATTGGTTGATTCTTTCCTCTTTTATCTTCCTGCATCAGTACAGCCCCTAATCCTTTAACTGATGCGTCTGTACAAATAAGAAATGATTTTGTGTAATCCGGATATGCTAAACAAGGTGCATTTGTTAGTTTAATTTTTAGATTGTTAAATGCCCTTTTTTGTTCTTCTTCCCATTGGAATACAGCATCTTTTTTGAGTAGTTGGAATAGAGGAAAGGCTATATGAGAGAACTGTGGTACAAATGACCTATAGTACCCAGCAAGACCTAAAAATTGTCTAACTTCGTCAGTCGTAGTGGGTTCAGGAAAATTTCTCACTGCCTGTATTTTGTCATCAGTGGTGTGAATACCATCAGAACTTAATTTGTGGCCTAAGAAATTTATTTCCTTAAAGCAAAATTTGCATTTAGAAAGTTTAATTTTTAATCCAGTTTCACTAAGCTTTTGTAGGAGTAAGTCTAATTTCCTTAGATGATCCTTAATATTCTTCGTTGCGATTATAATATCGTCAAGATAAACAAATATTCCTTGTCCTAAAATTCCGGACAATACTTAATTCATAAGACGCTGGAATGTGTTGGGGCTGTCCTCAGTCCCATTGGCATTCTTGTATATTGATAATGGCCTCTGTTTGTTGAAAAGGCAGTGTATTTACGTGACTCCTGAGATACCGGAATCTGATAGTAGCCGTTTAGGAGATCAATGGTCGAGAATATATTATTCTCAGGACCAATATTCTGTAGAACATCGCTTAGCAATGGCATGGGAAATCTGTCTGGTATTGTGTGATTATTTAGTTTACGGTAATCTACTACCGCACGCATTTCTCCATTTCGTTTGGGCACGAAGAATAGGGGGGCATTCCATGGGGAGACTGAAGGCTCAATAATTCCAAGTTTTAACATTTCATCAACATACTGATTTGCAAGTGTACGTTGGGAGTGTGGTATGCGGTAAGCTGGTACGAAAATTGGTGGTGTTTCTGGGTGCACATTAATCATGTGATTAATCAAGTTAGTACACCCTAATTGTTCTCCGGGCAATGCTACGGTGTCCCTGTGTGTTTCCAGCAGGGTTAACAAATCATTTTCTTCATCAAATTCACCTGAGTGAATTAAATTCTCTTTTATTCTTTCTGTATCCGTAGATTTTATCTCACTTGTTACTCCAGCTATAACTATTTCCTTCACAGGGGCGGGACATTTTTCAATATTAACTATGCAAGTTCCCTTTTTCAACTGAACTTCCCCATTCATGTGATTAATTATGAATATCTGAGTTTGCCCTTCGTCGTTCGTATGACATAATGCGTTTTCTACTGACAATCCCTTTACTTTACATAATTCTTCTAAGACAAGAACAGTACTATTCCGTAATTTGCTCTTTATGGTAACCTTCATGTATGAATTAGGTGGTATAACTAAATCATTAGTGAGATGGGCTGGAAAAATTGATAAATCAGTACTGTTATCTGGGTCACTAATTCTGGAGGATGGGGTTGTTGGTGGGAGTGGAACTATACACTCATCTGTTTGTGTATGTTTGTTTAAGCCTTTAATATTACCAATTCTTTTTGGCTCTCTTCTACCAATCGGTGAGGGCTCTGAAGTTATTTCCTCTATGAATTCATTATCAAAGTCTATTCCATTCATTTGTGGGAGTATAGTTATGTTCTCAGCTCTCATGGATCTTAAGCCCAGTAACATATGAGCTTTAATTGCCAAGTTTTCAACGATATAGAAAAATGCAGAGAATGGTCTTGTAGTTTCTGTGAAACTGAGATTTAATCTTATCATACCTTTCACTGTAATCTCTTGTCCATCTACTGTGTATAAATCTAAATCAGCTTCATCCAGAAAAGTTACTTTCTTTTTATTTTTAAGAATTCTATTTAGTTCTTCATGTGTTATTAAGTTCAATGGAGAGCCTGTATCTAAAAATAAGGAAACGTTTTGATCCTCACATACAGCTGGTATCAAGATACACTCATTTCCCAACATGCCTCCTATGTGAAGTTTAGCCTTGTTCTTCTTTACGTTTGTTCGTTTTTTGTCATGACTTGGTCTTCCCCCGATTTGAACATAGACACAATTTTTTCTACTGTTTTGCAATCACTAGTCCAGTGCCCTTGGTTTCTATGATGCCTACAGTAAGGACCAAATCCTTGTGTCTTTTGTTTGTCCTCTTTTGCCTTGATAAAGCATTCATACCTTGTGTGTCCTGGTTTTGCACAATAATGACATAGAATGGACCTATCCCTTGACTGTGACCTACGAGGTGATTTCCCATAAGAAGTGTTGTTTATGGCGCGAGACCTGCTCGGGCTGCGCGAAAACTTATGAAACTGCCTGTAGGAAGGCGTCTGGGAACGAGGTCTAGGCGTTTTTGTTTGTTTGGGCTGCCTCATTTCTGGTCGCGATCGATTTTGTTCTCTGTTTGGGGTCGGTGTAGATGTTTTCACAGCTGATACTGTCTCAGATACCCTGATTCTACCAGAATGTGCATGTGTGTCGACCACACCTGCTTTACTGCACTGCATCTCTACCTCGTTCATTAAGTCTAGCAAGCACATTCCTGGGGTGTACGCGATCGTCTTGGCGATCTTAAGGGTCCTATCAGGTAATTTACACAAGGCAGCTACATAACCAATGATGTCCACGACAAGGTCTGGGGACATCTTTCCATCATCTGTTATCCAATTAGAATTCTCCAGTGTAGCTAACAAAGTTCTCTTGATTGTGGAGACATCAGCAGTTATTTCACTGAGTACATGGTTTGTAGTGTGCTCCCTTACAAGATCTACAATTTTATGTAATTCTGGAATTATACCTGGCAAGAAGTTCATACCTCCAGAAAATTTCTTCAGAAATTCAGTTTTAAATTCATCATATGTCCTAGCACGATGGAGCTTATCTGAGCGCAATAAATTGCTTGCTGGACATCTTTCCTGGCTTATGCAAGATGAAAAATAGCAATTTTCTCTTGTTCATCTAGTATGTGGCGCTTGATGAACATTTGTTCGCACTGACTGACTAATGAAATGACATCAATGCGATCTTTGTCTGTGCCAGAGAATTTTGGGGCAGTTTTATCCTCGTGATACACAAACACGTGAGGTGTGGTTGTTAGATCCGCGGTATTAGTTTCTTGATCCATTTTCACTGATTGCCCTGTTAATTCAACTTGGACGTGTTTATCGTTGTGTGAGGGAATGGTGGAATATGTATGACCGGACCGGTGAACCCTGTTAAGTATATTGGCATACGTGTGCAAGGCAGCGGCAAAGTCCACACTCTCTATGTCAGAGGGGGTTTCCCACTCATCATCTGAAACTCCCGTATTTGTTTCTTTATCTTTAGTGTGTTGTGAGGTTTGTACAAGGGGTGGGCTGCCTCGAGGCTCTCTTAATTGTGAGTCTGATGTTGTGGCAATTTGTGTGTTATCTGGTGTGTTGCCTTGGGGCTCTCTTAATTGTGAGTCTGTTGTTGTGGCTAATTGTGTGTCATCTGGTATTAACGTGGGGGGTGGCGAAAATATTCCTGTCATTAAGATATGGTGTTATGAAATACGCCTCTTGTTTATTTATGTCCTAGCAAAATAGATGAGTAAATAAGTTGAATATAGCTAATTTTAGCACTGAGAAGAAATGAGCAAGTATAATTTTACCCACTTGATACAGATCGTAGAGGTGTGTCGGTACAAAAGTCGATCTCGGAAGAAAAATACTGGTTTGATTGAAGATCTCTTGATAATTCTAGTGGTGTGTTGATGGACGATATTACTCAGGAAATTCCATGGCCTGGTGTTTGTGGTGGTTAACGGCTGTCCCAGGCAAACCTCAGCATAGAACGTCGAATTTCCAACTTAACTGTGAAAATAAATGAGTATGAGTAGGAGCTATGTGAATAATGAGTAATGAGTAGTGGGTGAGAAGTGCCTGGTGTCAGTCACACGTTGCTTGGCATGGCAGACTCACGTTGTGATGTCATCTCAGCACATGGTGACGTCGGCTTCCCACACTGGTAGCTGTGGTGAGTGAATGAGTAGCGATGAGTAACTTGAGTGAAGACGGGTGAGTAAGATGAGTTGTGAATATGGACTTGGTGTTTTGCTGCGTGTCTTGACCTCTGGGTCAGCATAGGCGGGAGAGAGTGGTGGGGGCTTGTTGCTTCGGTCTTTCCTCTTCTTTACTTGCTTTGTTTTATATTCTTCTTGTTGCTGCTTGAAGTTACGTGAAGATTATAGAGTTGTTTTGTAGACTTGTAGACTATTTGCATTGTAGGCTGTATTTTGTAGGGATTCACTGTAGAACTGAAGCTAATCTTGTAGAGTCTCGCCTGCTTTTGTAGAAATTTGCTTTTAATTCGGAGACGATGTCCGTAGATTCGCTGGTTTGTCGTAGAAGTTGCAAGATCGTATCAATATTTTGTTAAACTACTTGCAAGGCGTCGTGTTATCCCTTCACCTCTGCATCAGCATGATGATCTGGGAGACGGAGGGGGCTGGTTGGAGAGAATACTGTCAGGAGCTGGTTGTGTTGTTGGTTGAGAGAGGTATTCTTTTTGTTTTCAATCTTGATATTTTGTAGGAATTCAATGTTGATTCGTAGACGAGGTTCGTATACGTTCGCTGCTACCAAATGTCATAAAGACTAAATGTCATGAATGACTTTGTGGTTCCTTTTGGTTGAGTTATATATATATATTAGACTTATGGACGAGCGGTTTTTATATCTTGGAGTAGCTTCCCATTTGTCATGTAGTGACAGGAGAGGTAAAGAATAGTATGGGACTATTTTTATTTGTCTTGGAAATATTAACAAGTCTCTGTCTCGCTCTCTCTCTCTCTCTCTCTCTCTCTGTCTCAAGTTGCTAAGCCCTTCTCCCCATTACCTGCCTGTTCTAAGGCTTGTCTCCTTCTGAGCTCTCTTTCCTAAATTCTGGTGTAGCAGGGGTGTGTCACGTGTGTTCCTTGTGAGTGGAAAGTTCTAGCAGCCTGTGTGTGAGTATGTGTGTATGCGTGTGTATGGTCACTTGGCGCTGTCGTGTGCCTATCAAGCATTCCTCGAGTTAAGAGTGTGTAAGCATGTTTAGCACTGCTCGATTCTCGCAGACACAATACCTTCTCATCATCTGACTCCCTGCTTCTATCTGTCTCTCTATCTATCTATTTATCTATCTATCTATTATGATTTGTAATGGAACACAAATGAACTCATGCACCCCTGCTAGACTATCATAAAAAAAAGTCGATGCCTATGGATTTAATACCCTTAAAAATAATTTATTTGTTGTATTCTATAGATAATAAGTGTTGATTAGTAGGGAAGTAAACCTGCCGAGTTTCGTTTTTAATCCCCGGCAGGGGCAGTCAGGGTAACGCAAACACGTCCTATATATTTCCCCGCCATATGGCTCATTCTTGCTTATTATTCCAACTCTTATAATGGGATTGTGATATGGCAACACTAGATAGGGGAGGGGCGAACAGCGAGGACCCGCCCACATAGCCCATCTAACGTTCGTTTTGCATCGAGCATCCTTAGGGTTAACGATATTTTTCTTATGACTGTACATTGTTAAGTGTTATGTGAGGGGAGTACCTGTTGTCATGTTTACTGCTGATGATGAATGTGGTGCTGGATTTGGCTGGGGCAATCTTCAGCCTGTTGTCCATACAAGTCTGCAGTGTGTTCAGATAGTCCTTTTTCAATGTGCAGTCTGTGTCTGCAACCAAGTGTGTGGTTATTATGGTGATGTTATCTGCATAATGAGGCAATGTTTGTAGGTGGTTGGGGTGTGGGAATATGTATGTATAGTCCGAAGAGTATGGGTGAGAGAAGAGAGCCCTATGGAACTCCGTTAGGGAAATTTCTTATTCATGATGACTTGCCATGGAATGTAACATTTGCTTATCTACCAAATAAATAGTTGGCAAGCCAACGTTTAGTGTTGTTCTCCATATCCAGTTTTCATTATCTTGGTGATTGCTTTGCATCGCGGGATGGCATCTACAGCTTTACTTATCTGTTGTGAGGAGTGTATTCTGCGCTGGTGTCGTGGAGTTGATGCCATTCGATGCTCGTTGCGTGAGATTAGTCAGTAAGGTGCTTGTAGAGTGTATTGCTCTGAATCCGTGCCATGAAGGAGCAAGGGGGATATGGGAAATGACTTGTTGAGAATGAGACGTTCACCTATTATGGATGGTGTGCTAAGTAGTGTTACAAGTCTGTACAAAGAAGGGAGTGTCGGGACATTGGTTTAGTTATAGTGATGACTGTTCCATGTTTTCAAATACAGTATTGGAATGCTGCAGTGAGAATATAAGTAGTTGCTGATGTTTGTCAGAGTCTTGGTGCCTTGTGTTCCTAACTGTTTTAGGTGTAGGTTGCTGATACCATCTGGCCCTGTGCTTGTAGGATTCTTTTTCTTGACAATGTTAAGTGTCTGTTCAGAGTGAAGGGGCTCGCATTGTGATCAAGAGGAAAGGTCAGTCCATGTTGAGGGGTTTGTTTTCAGACTTTGTCCGTGTTGGGTCTTATGTTTTATAGTGATTTATAAGAATGTTTGCTTGTTTTTTGTAGGAAGTGATGTGTTGGGTGTTGGAGGTGATGGTGGTGTGGGTCTTGGAAGTGCATGTTTGTGATTTAGTGATACTGTTAAATATTTTGTAGAGTCTAGAGGTGTCTTTGGAGTGATAAAGTGTTGTTACAAAGGCCTTCCTGTTTTCCATTTTCTTTGTACTAATTTTGTTGTTGATCTCATTGTTTAGTTTGTGATGGTCCCGCATTATACACTCGCTCACCACTTCGAGATAGTAAATGTCAGACAAGTGGCAGCGAAGCAGTAGCCAATATTCATCTATCCGGTAACTGTGTGAGATGGATGGGGATGGAAGAGGGAGGGGTAGGAACTATCAGCTCGCCCAGCCTTCCTCCTCCCTTAACCCCACCCCTCCCACACAGCGGTACCAGACATTTGAGTCTCTGGCTACTGCCTCCCTAGTGGTTGTCTCACGCATAAAGGTCCAAACTGGCAGGCAGGTGTATAAAGAGATTCATCAGTGTCCATCTATTAACCTATCAGCTACCTGGCGTTCTGTCAGTTACCTAACGCCGCATCATATGAGGGATGTTCTCGGGAAAGGGACCTCCATTCTTCCTTCTCATCACTAATTTTTTTTTTTCCTCTGGCTTACCTCTTCTCCCCGTCCTCCCATTCATCTCATTCTAAAATTTAGATACTGTATGACTTATTCCTCATTTTCTGTAGAATAAACTAACGTGCCAAACATATTATAGGTATAATTCTCTAGAAAGAGTATTGGGTATTTCTTCTTATTTTAAATAACTAGCGTTTTCCTGCCTTCGTAGGAGTGTGTATATAGTTACATTATAATTTCAATGTATGTACTCATACAGGCATATATAAATGGTGAACTGGATATAGCTGCTCATCACCAGAATAGATCTCATTCACTCTAACAGCGCATTACAAATTTCCGTAATACTGTCTGGAAACAGTCAGAATAAAAAAAAATCTGACCACAGTAATGGAATCTGTAGGGCTTGCATCTGTCTCCATTGTTTCGCTTGGCAGGGAATTACCCACCCCTTATTTCGACTAAGAAGGTACTATTTCACTAGGCTCATCAAACCCCCAGCACTGCAACGTTAACACGATTCACAGCTATCGTCCTGGTTGAGAATAAACAATTTATTTCATTCCAAATTCGACGGAGAGTCTTTTTTCAGCTACTAGAAATTTACTGCAGTCAAAGGGTTAACTGGAGAGGTATAGCTGACCTGGATAAATTAAATTGTTAGACGAAATGTTTGAAAAAATGGAAACAGTCATCATCGTATTTCAGAGGTTGACCATTTCATTGCGATTACGAATTTTTGGTTGTAAATTTTCTTCCTGTAGTTTGCTGTATGTAGAACAGGTGAAACTTTTCTGACTGGAATGATAAGCAAAACTTTCTGTCATCATTGTCTCCCCTACGAGATTTTTCCAAAGCTGAATAGAATGATCACGGGGGAAGTATGATGATAATAATTATAATAATAATAATAATAATCAGCATGTCATGTGTATCGCTGCTGTACGAAGTGCGAGAAGTAGATTTAGAGAAATGAATACCCTGAGAATGTCATATATAATAAGCTCTTGTTCTCTCCCGCAATACTTCAGTCGAACCTGGGGGATTAGGAACAACCATCCTTTAACCTTTCGCTCTGAAGGGACTTTCAAGACCTGCATAAAATCGTCTGCAGGTAGCACGAAGATATTCTAACAAGATTTCCTGTTCGAAGGCAACATTACATTAATAAATTTATTCATATACTTACATATTAATTAATTGTCTGATTTATTTATTCGTAATTTTTTTATTCATTTATTAGCTTATTTTCTTTTTTGTTGCTTCCAGTGCATTTTACCCACACTGGGAAACAGTGTTCAGATTGAAAATGATAATATCCTTAGTTTGGCGTTGTAATTTAATGTATATTGTTATCTCCTTGTCTGAATACAGATAATTTGGTGGTAGGAAGATTAAACTCCATCAAGAGGTCCTCGTTGTGAAGGTAGTTAATCCGTCCAGCACTGCGGTGCTTTTTTGTTTTGTTCCTGGGGGCCATTTATATTCGGAGTATTAAATAGTTCCAAGTGAACAAGTTTTACACTTAGCCCTTGGGACGTTGTGTTCATTTTATTCATCAATCGCACATTCTCCATTCTCTCCACACGGCCAGACCATCTCAAGGTACTTCTCCCAGTGCTTTCCAGCACATCCACGTCAACATTTGCAACAACACGCACATTTTTTTTTTTTTTTTTTATGTGTCCGACTCTGGGCATAGGCTTCACAGCCTGCTATCAAGGCCCAGCAGTCCTCCTACATACCATACACCTCTACATGTCACCACTTCGGCGCTAACACCCACCGTCCATATTGAATACATGCTAGGGCTGTCTCATGCAGGACTGGTGTATTGGTATTAGCGGGGGTATTTTTACGACATGTCGGCGGGTCTTCTGGTAGATCAGTAAAGCCTGATTTAATGAAATTCAAATCCTTAAACTGTTCCCTGCCCCAGCCGGGATTCGAACCTGGGTCCTTCAGGACTGCAAGCCTCCTCTCTACCGATTGAGCCACCGCCTCCCCCTATGGTTGAACTGAATTGTCAGAGGTAATATCGCAGTGCAGGGATAATGGATGTTGGGTATTCTCTTTGTAAGTAGGCTTTAATATGTATTTTCCCTACTCATTCCACCTTAAGTTACAGTTAAATTACCTACATAAACTCAGCTATTGTCAGTAAAGGTTAGCTACCTGTTTCATGCAAGTAACAGTACCAGTTGAATGGGAAAAAGTCACAGCTGACAACACATCTCTGACATACAACGAAGCTGCAGCTTCCAGTGTCCATACCTTACGTTTTATGTTCTGTCGTAAACTTGTAGGAGATATTGGTGGACTCACTGTGTGAACTACATTTTGTTATGTCGAACATTTTATATAATAACCCACAGGTAACCTACTGGTGCGTTTCCATTTACTCAGTATATATATATATATATATATATATATATATATATATATATATATGTGTGTGTGTGTGTGTGTAAATACTGTATACCTAAGTCTACTAATACAAAGACTGATCACTTCCATCTAAAACGGGTCCAAGCTGGCGCAGGGGGCGGAGCATCGGAGTGACGTCAGCTTGCGCGAAACCGAAGTTCAGTTGACTCCTGACCGTTGCGGTGAGTGGTTGGACGCTGCACTGAAATGTGTGAGGAAAGGTATGGGGGTGTGGGGGAAGGCATAGGGGTATGAGGGAACCTACTGCAATGTTATACGGTTAAACGAGTCCACACTTCTTCCCCTTCTTCGTTTTCCCTTATTTTAAATGTTTTATTTGAGTCTACCCTTTTATTCATTTTCCATTACTTAATCCGACTGACGTCACACACAAGCCACGCCTCCCTGCGCACTGAGGGAAAGTGAACCTACTTGGTATTACTAGACTTAAGCCGCGTTTTCACGAGGCTTTTAGACCGGTATTGACCGGTTTAGACCGGTCTTATTGCTGTTCTGGCGAGACAATTAGACCGGTATACACAGGTCCAAAGCAGTCCTGCCCCACAAACTAGCCTAGGCGAGACTCACAGTGTAGAGACTCAGTGTGCTCATACATAGCTTACTCCGCTCCCAGAATATGGCTCCTCCTACTTTTCTTAGTGTCTACATCACTTGGAAACTGATTCTGTCTCGCGGTCTCAGGTGACATTCCGCCTCCTCCCACTCTCTTAGAGTTCTCGCTATATATATATATATATATATATATATATATATATATATATATATATATTGTTACGGAACAGAGAGAGATAATGAACACTTCAAGTGAGAATACTAAAATCACTACTGTCCCGCAAAGTTCCAGGTTCAACACAAAAGACTTAGGTAAAATTACAAGTTAAAGTTTAATGCTCAAACTAACAACTAAACATTCAAGACTCCTAAGGATAATATAATGGCAAAACAGGTTACATATATGGTTAACTGCAATAGCCTCTATTAACACGAAATTAGCAAGAGCAAATTCATCTAAGTCAGCCCTGATAAAATGAGAAAACCGGATAATGATCAGTTAAAGCAAGATATAATATTATTACAGATACAAAATATTGCTAATACTGGCTGACAGTAAGGAACCAACACGAATCACAAAAACTTTACCAGGCTTATGAGTTAACGCCTTAGGCTATACAGTACAAGAAAAATGGTAATAACACTTATAGTCAAATTATACAGCAGCTACATGGCTGGAGACTTCTTGAGCACTCACAAAAATAATAATATACTGTACAGGGGAGGACAGAGATGTGAACAGAATGAGGAGTAGATCTAAGTGGCACCTAATGCAGAGACTGAGCTCATTATACAGGGGGCCGGCAGAGCTTGATTCAACTTGTAAGAAGGACTCGCAAATGAAGGCATTAGGGGACGAAGAGTTGACAATCCTGCTCTGAACAACAGAAAGAACGATTTACTCTACTATAAGGGGGAGAAGGGGGGAGTGAGGTAGAACACGCAAGCCTGGTCACTATGGAAGCCACGTGGCAAATCGTGAACAAACATGCAGCATACTGTACATTAGGATCATACAAAGGATGATGCAATCATAAACAAAACTGTATCATAAGTTAGAATTATACAAGGGATGATGAAATCATAGGCTATGTAACACCTCCCCACAAAGAAAAAGAAATTTACAAAGGAAATTTCTTATTACTCTAAAACAATCTGTCTAAAGTCTAGATAAGCAATCTGCAATAACATTTTCTTTCCCCTTGACATGTTGTATGTCTAATGAATACTCCTGAAGAAGTAGACTCCATCTTGTCAATCTCTGATTTTGATCTTTAAACTTACCAAGGAATTTCAGTGGGTTATGATCGGTATAAATGACTATGGGGTGAAAACCAGAACACAAATAAAATGAAAAATGCTGTAAACCCAAAATCAAGGCCAAAAGCTCTTTCTCAATAGTTGAGTAGTTCTTTTGAGGTGGAGTGAACTTCTTACTGTAATAAGATACAGAGTGATCAATACCCTGATCATCCTCTTGCAGCAAAACAGCCCCAGCTCCTGTATCACTTGCGTCAACAGCCATCTTAAAAGGCTTAGCAAAATTTGGAGTAGCGAGCACTGGCTGACTTAATAGGATAGCTTTAAGTTTACTGAAAGAGGATTCACAGTTATCGGTCCAGACAAATTTAACTCCCTTTTTCAGTAGGTCTGTAAGTGGTGTCACAAGAATTGAAAAGTTAAGAACAAATCTCCTGCAATAACCTACCATTCCCAAAAATCTTTGTAGCTCTTTCCTACTTTTAGGTCTGGGATGATCACTTATAACCTGAACCTTAGCTCCTGGTGGTGCAACATGTCCATCACCAATTACGTACCCAAGGTACTGAACTTTAGCTTGACCAAACTCACACTTTGATAAATTAGCTACAAGATTAGCCTGAACCAAACGCTCAAAAAATTTACTCACATGGCATAGGTGATCTTTCCAGTTGTCACTAAAGATTAATACATCATCAATATAAACAACACACCCTGCCAAACCCTCTGTTACAACATTCATGAGCTTCTGAAAAGTGGCTGGTGCATTCTTCATACCATATGGCATTACAGAACATGCAAAAGTCTTTCCTAGTGTTACAAAACATGAGATCTCCCTAGCACGTTCAGTCATAGGTACTTGCCAGTATCCCTTTAACAAATCAAACTTACTTATGTACCTAGCCTTTCCGATCTTGTCTATGCAATCTTCCACGCGAGGGAGAGGGTAGGTGTCTGTTTTGGTTATCTGATTAACACGTCTGTAGTCGATGCAAAACCGCTGTGACCCACCTGGCTTAGGGACTAGAGTGACAGGAGAACTCCACTCGCTCTGACAGGGCTCAATCATCTTGTGGTCCAACAGGTAGCCAAGCTCCTTCTGGATGAGAGGAACTTTCACTGGGTTCACACGGTAAGGAGGCAGTTTAATTGGCTTTGCGTCTCCAACATCGACATCATGCATCAACACAGTGGTTCTTCCTGGAGTGTCACGGAACACTTGCGGGTACTCCTGCAGTAATGCCAAAAACTCCTGCCTTTCCTCGGGAGCTAGATGAGAAAGCTTAGTCTGGAGATCATTCATGATATCAGGATTCTTGCCCAAACTATCACTCAGGTTCATACTGCATGGGAGAGCTTCACTTGCAGACTCGAGTGGAACAGCTACAGTGCAGACTGGGTTATTTTTGTCCCGCCTGTGATATAATTTTAGCATGTTGATGTGACAAAGTTGCTTGTTCTTTCTACAATCTGGTGTGGCGATGACATAGTTGACATCACTGAGTTTCTTCTCCACGAAATAAGGACCACTAAACTTGGCTTGAAGAGGTTGCCCATGCACTGGTAGCAGAATCAAAACCTGATCTCCTGGCTGAAAGTGGCGTAACCTGGACTTCTTATCATACCAAGTCTTCATCTTCTCCTGAGCAGCTCCTAAATTCTCTTTCGCCGGCTGTAAAGCAGTGGACAGCCGTTCTTTGAACTTCATCACATACTCCAGCAGATTGATGTCATCTTCCTCCGACAGCCAGCATTCCTTGAGTAGCTTAAGGGGTCCTCTTACTTCATGGCCAAACACTAGTCCAAAGGGTGAGAAGCCCAGTGATGCATTTGGAGATTCTCTTGCGGCAAATACAACGAATGGAAGACCTTTATCCCAATCTTTCTGATGTTCCAAACAGTATTTCCTGAGCATCGATTTGAGTGTTTGATGATATCTCTCCAACGCTCCTTGGGTCTGGGGATGGTAAGCTGAAGACGTGATCTGGGTGATGCCCAACTCTTTCAGAGACTGCTTGAAAACATTTGACATGAAATTACTTCCCCAGTCTGACTGTACCTCCTTGGGCAGACCAAACTTGGTGAAGAACCCTAGCATTTCCTTAACCACGTTCTTTGCTGAGATATTTCTAAGTGGAATGGCTTCAGGATAACGAGTAGCCATATCAATCAGGGTCAACACATAAGAAAATCCTGAAGAAGTCTTAGGAAGAGGGCCCACAATATCCACCAACACACGGGTGAATGGCGCCTCAAAAGGAGGAATGGGAACTAGAGGTGCAACCTTTTCGGTCTGATTACACTTCCCCACAACTTGACAGGTGTGACAAGACTTACAATACCAGGAAACATCTCTGAAGATACCTGGCCAGTAGAAGTGTTTCAAAATGCGTGCCACAGTCTTCCTCACTCCAAGGTGTCCTGCCAAACTGGAATCATGAGCCACTCTAATGATATCCTGCCTACAAACACGTGGGATGACAACTTGATGTACAACCTCCCATTCACAGTCAGCTGATGCTGTTGGGGGTCTCTACTTCCTCATAAGTACTCCTGACTTTATATAATAACAAGTAGAAGCACCAGCTGACTCTTCCTCACTGCAAGCAGAGTTAGCTAGACCTTTCAACTCAGGGTCAGCAACCTGCAACTCAACCAACTCTTGACGAGACAAATTTTCAACACTACGGGGTACTGCCTCATCTGGTGAGTAGTCAAAATTAGCAAGAAAAGTGTCAGCTAGGATAACATCATCATCATCATTATCCTCTAAGTCACCAGTAACTCTAGACTTAGCCCTAGTGACAGCACATGCAGAGAACACATCAGGGACATCACAATCCTGGGTCTCAGTCACTGGTTCACTAGACAACTGAGGAGCTGGACACACTTGACTTCCACCAATATCATTTCCAAGTAAGAAAGTTACACCTGACATTGGGAGTGTCTCAATCAACCCAACCATAACGAAACCATTAACAAAACCAGACTCTAAATTCACTCTGCACAGAGGGACAGAGAATTAATTATTCCCTACACCTTGTAAGATTACAGTTTCATCAGAGGAATTAACATTCGAGCCTAGAACACTGGTCAGCATAAGGGATTGGCAAGCACCTGTATCACGATATATTTTAACTGATTTCCTGTCATTACTGTCCAGAGGACTGACAAAACCATCAGACAGGAAATTAGCACATGAACTCTTGAGAGTGTCACCCACGTTACTGCTCAAAAGAGGAGCTTCATCATGAGAATTTAATTTACCCCTCAAAGCAGGTTCAGTTAACTCGGTTAAAGAATTCTGGGAACTCTCAAGGGTGGACACTAGACCAATTGACTGAATATTTAAAGACTCCTTTTTGTTCACATCATGCTGTCTCCTGAAACATTTCTCCGTAGTATGACCAAGCTTACTACAATAAGTACATTTACTTTTCTGAAATCTAGAGGTGGAGCTGATATTTACTTCCTGAGAAACATCATCTTTATTCTCTTTCCTGTTACCTGTACTCTGAGTAGAGGCAACGTACTTACTCTCAGCTTTCCTTTTTTCTTTAGAATATCTCTTGTGAGTGAGAACATATTCATCAGCTAAAACTGCAGCATCAGACAAATTATCTATTCTTTTCTCATCGAGATATAGGCTTACATCTTTATTAATACACCTTTTGAAGTCCTCCAGCAAAATCATCTGCTTAAAAATATCAAAATCAGAATTTACATTCTTGGAATTTAACCACTGCTCTAACAGAGCTTCTTTGATTTTTGCGTACTCAACATGGGATTGCTTATCTTGCTTACAAGTTGTCCTAAATTTTACTCTATAGGCTTCAGGAACAAGCTCATAGGCCTTAAGAATCAAGCTCTTAACTACATCATAATTATCAGATTGATCCTGAGGCAAAGATGCATAAGTTACTTGAGCTTTACCGGTGAGAACACTCTGAAGGAGTACTGGCCAATACTTTTTGGGCCAATTGAAACCTGTAGCTACCCTCTCAAACAACTGAAAATACTTTGTTAAATCAGATTCATTAAAAGGAGGGACAAGTTTAACATTTTTAGCCACATCAAAATCATCAGAGCTAGATGATCCAGTTCCACCTTGTTTCATGCGATACTCATGGTCTGCCTGAATCCAAGCAAGTTCAATTTGTGCCTGAGCCTGTGCCTGTGCCTCCTGAATACGAGCCTGAGACTCAGCCTCCTTAGCACGAGCCTGAAACTCAGCCTCCTTAGCACGAGCCTCCTGCAGGGCTAGCTGTAACTTAGCTATTTCAGTCTGCGTTTGCTCATCTGGAGGAGTTACATTAAACAAGCTTTTATTAATCATGCCAACAATTTGATCTTTAGAATGATGAGAGTGAACAGCAATTCCCAATTGTTGAGCAACAAGCTTAAGTTCATTCTTTGTTCTGTTTTCTACATCACACATTGTTTGCACATTTGACAAAAAATCTTTAGCTTCAAGAGTAGTAATAGTAGACATCATGAATAAATCACAGTCACAAAATAGCAAGCAATATCCTTATGATAATATCCTGAATATCCTGATAAGAGGTCGCCAAATTAATGTTATGGAACAGAGAGAGATAATGAACACTTCAAATGAGAATACTAAAATCACTACTGTCCCGCAAAGTTCCAGGTTCAACACAAAAGACTTGGGTAAAATTACAAGTTAAAGTTTAACCCGCCCCGTCCCGACCACTTTTTCACCACTGGTACCCCCCAATCCCGACCATTTTTGGACCCAAATTTTTTTTGCTAAAACTTTCGCTTTTGGTCAGAAACAATGGTCAATCACGAAGAAAATGTTCACCGGGGTCCATAAGTGGCCTAAACAGGTATACCTTCGTCACACCTGGTACCGTGTTCTCTGTAGGTGGTCTGAGGCTCTCACGTTTTCTATGGTATTATAAGTCTGGGAAACCAATGAAAGTAAGTAGATATGTATTTATTACAAACATAAAAACATGTGATACAAGAGTAAATTGGATTTTATACAAAAACAGAGGTGAAATAAGCATTGTACCATCGTGCGAACCGAGCGAAATCAGCCAAACTGTTCACGATGAATCGCTAACATTGCTGAATCATGATACATATCATTTTTTCTACTTACATAATACATCTCCAATAACATTATACCATTTTACATTTTATTGAACTGTTTTTACGTATTCACAGGCCTTTCAATAACATTTAGCGTAATGTTAGCGCTTATTTACGTAGTGAGTGAACTCGCTGTGACTGTTGTTTCAACTCGTATTGTGTTTTTTCAACTTACATAATACTTTCCTAATAACATTATACACTTTTCCACTTTAGAGAACTGTTTTGAGATAGTTTCAGGCCTTACGTAAATATTTAGCGTAATAATAGCGCATAATAACACAGAGGGTGAAGTCGCTATGAGTATTATTTCAACTTACAACCTATTTTTGTATTTATATAATACTTCTCCACTAACATTACACATGTTTCCACTTGATATAATTGCTATCACATAATTGGAGACCTTACTATTCTACTGAGCATCATATTATCGCATATTTACACAGTGAGTGTTATCGCGATATCATTTGTTTCATCTTACACTAGTATTCAACTTATAAATTACTTTCCTACTAACATTACACCCTTTTCCACTTTATATCATTGCTATCACATACTTACAGACCAGAATGTTCTACTGAGCATAATATTTTCGCAGATTTACATACACAGTGGGTGTACTCGTGACATCAATTGTTACAACGTACACTATTTTTCAACTTATACGTTACTTTCCTGCTAACATTACACCCATTTCCACTTTATATTCTTGCTATCACATATTTACTGACCAGAGTGTTATACTGAGCGTCATATTTTCGCAGATTTACACAGTGGGTGTAGTTTTGATATCACTTCTTTCAACTTACACTATTTCTCAACTTATACATTACTTTCCTGCAAACATTACACCCGTTTCAACTTTATATAAGACTTAGAAAATACTGACTGGCCTTACCATTATACTGAGCGTCATATCGCCATCCCACACAGTTTCAGTAGTGTAGGAAGTTATGGTACTCTCTGAAACATGGCTGAAGGCACAACGCAACATTGGTGGTGGTGGGGGAGGTTGGGGAGGTGGAGAGCAGTGCCTTTCATCACTCGCACTTCTCTTCCCTCTCCCTTTTCCTTTACCCTTTCCCTTCCCTTTCCTTCCTTTCCCCACATCCTGGGGCTGTGGGGAGGAAGTCTGGGAATATTATGTGGCGAAAGACGTGCTGGGGAGTGGCTCCACCTCCTCTCCCCTAGGCCTACGTGCATCACGTGCTCATGCTGCCTCCCTCACACCACTTTCCCTTTCACCCCGCACTCCCGCCACACCACTTTCCCTTTCACCCCGCGCTCCCACCACACCACTTTCCCTTTCACCCCGCACTCCCACCACACCACTTTCGCCTTCCCCAGACAAAACACTAGGACCATACCTTATTTGCCTTCTCGCCCCACCTTCTGATCCTCGGGGTGAGATTTTTTCCTTCCCCAACCACGAGGCAACATCACGTCCTAAGCCGCCGTCCTCGTCCTCGTCCTCGTCCTCATCAGAATCTCTCTCTAGGGGATGGAGAGAGGTCCGTGCAGGTGGTTTGGGTGCAGGCTGGCCTTCCCTTGCCTTATGATATGTGACATACCGCTTTTTCCGGGGCGAAGGGACCTCCTCATCACTGCTTGTTATTTCCTCCTCAGGCTGCACGTAATCTCGATCCACCACATCATCATCAAGTGGAGAATCACTATCTCCAGTGAAGGCATCCAGGGTGGATTGTATTTCGTCGTCTGAGAGACCTTTATGCGCCATGTCTGACCTGGGTCACTGCTAACAGGTGAGTGACCGAGACAAGGGCGAGCGTGGGTCACGTGGGGTCTGGGATTCTGCCCGCCTGGCGGCAGGTAGGGGAGGCTTGGGTAGGTGGGCGAATCGAAAATCTCGCGCGAATTTTGAAAATTGTGGAAAATATGAACCTTGCAATTGCAGGACATTGAAGTACGTCAACGGGATTGGCAGTGACAAAACGTGAGGACGTGGAAGTACGTCGACGGGATGCCGCGGGTTAATGCTCAAATTAACAACTAAACATTCAGGACTCCTAAGGATAATATAATGTCAAAACAGGTTGCATATATGGTTAACTGCAATAGCCTCTATTAACACGAAATTAGCAAGAGCAAATTTATCTAAGTCAGCCCTGATAAAATGAGAAAACTGGATAATGCTCAGTTAAAGCAAGATATAATATTATTACAGATACAAAATATTACTAATACTGGCTGACAGTATGGAACCAACACGAATCACAAAAACTTTACCAGGCTTACGAATTAACGCCTTAGGCTATACAGTACAAGAAAAATGGTAATAACACTTATAACCATATTATACAGCAGCTACATGGCTGGAGACTTCTTGAGCACTCACAAAAATAATAATATACTGTACAGGGGAGGACAGAGATGTGAACAGAATGAGGAGTAGATCTAAGTGGCAACTAATGCAGACTGAGCTCATTATATAGGGGGCTGGCAGAGCTTGATTCAACTTGTAAGAAGGACGCGCAAATGAAGGCATTAGGGGACGAAGAGTTGACAATCCTGCTCTGAACAACAGAAAGAACGACTTACTCTACTATAATGGGGAGAAGGGGGGAGTGAGGTAGAACACGCAAGCCTGGTCACTATGGACGCCACGTGGCGAATCGTGAACAAACATGCAGCATACTGTACATTAGGATCATACAAAGGATGATGCAGTCATGAACAAAACTGTATCATAAGTTAGAATTATACAAGGGATGATGAAATCATAGGCTATGTAACAATATATATATATATATATATATATATATATATATATATATATATATATATAGTGTGTGTGTGTGTGTGTGTGTGTGTGTGTGTATTTACCAATTTGTAGTATACAGGAATTGAGCTTAGCTCGTGTTGTCCTGACTCCATATCTTGTGTGTGTGTGTGTGTGTGTGTGTGTGTGTGTGTGTGTGTAAAGCTATGTTTGCGTGCATGCGTGAGAGAGAGATAGAGAGAGAGAGAGAGAGAGGCCGCATCTGTTTTACCTGCGGGTATTTACCATGCTTAAGTCTCAGGGGAATACCTCTCTCTCCCTCCCTCCCTCCCTCTCTCTCTCTCTCTCTCTCTCTGTAATTTTCTAGCATTCCTTTTTTTTTTCGTCGGTATTTACACGGGTGTCAATTAATTATAAGTTATTACAAGAATTATTGTCAAATATATAGGTCGGTAGCATTTATATTTCGTTGCATTCACCAACTGTTTCGTTATACCGCTTACTCATATTACATTGAACCTATCACCATTTCATCATGGAAATTGTATAAATAATTGTATGTTAAATGAAAATATAGTTATGGTGCACTGATAATGCCCTAGAGGTACGTTTGTCATGACTGGGTCCACATTAATTTATTTAGCTTGTTACACACACCCCTTGGGTTCTTGGTGATAATGCATTGCATAGGGAGAAGTAAATCCTTTAAGCATCTTACATGAACATTTGATGCTCATACTTGAACATAAATCCCCTAATAATTATTAATCTTACTGTAGTCAGTTATTTTTCACCATGAACTATTCACTCACTGCGTACCTTGTTGTTTATAAGGCAGATTTTGATCAGGGACTGCTCCAGACTTTAACAGTCTTCTTCTGATTGGTGGTGGTGTCTCCAGCAACTTGCTCTGCAGATCTTTTGTATACTGTTCCGAGCTGAAAAGCCTTTCACAGACACAGCCAGTGGGAGAAACCTTGTCCTTCCGTCCACACAAATGTATCCATTTTTGCCTGTTGATTTTATCACTTGGCATGCGAAAGCATCTCAGAAACTTGCTATCAGATGTCTTCCCTGAACACCCAAACACACTGCACATCGTGAAAAGTATTTTAACATGATGAAACGTATAAAAAAAAGCAGGCTATGCATCACAAATGGCTGGTAAAAACACACTGTTGTCCTGCTCCTGTGAGCGAGACAGCCATCCAGGTGACGTCACGGGTCAAGGCCACCAATCATAGATGACCTGCACAAAACAGACTTTATTTTGGTCCAGAGATGAGCACACTGTTTGAGTCTCTACACTGTGGCGAGACCGGTCTGCACAGAAACGTATGCGTATCAGCAACAGCCAAGAAGGAGGTGAGGAGCGTCCATGGCAGGGTGTAAACATCGATGGTCGACAATGCCGGACTTGGTAATAAGGTTTGTTTTAAATTATACTTTTAACGCTAGCAGAGCCCGTGATCATCCAGGAAGGGAACCAAATAAATCTTACCATGAAGTAGAGGCTTTGTATTACTACAGATCGCATGAAATAAGATTATTAAAGCATTAATGACCGAGATAAAAATCGAGGGGAAGCATGAAATTTGTGTAATCAGCGCCATTCCCCGACATTGTTTACATTCTTCTAGGCCACGCCCAGTCACTCATGCAGCCAATAGCAGGCTCAGACAGGATCGGACCAACATTATTATTTTTTTTTTATGTGAGGAGGAAGGAACCAAAGGCAACGAGCCTGCAAAACTATTCCTTCCAAGAGAAAAATAAAATATAAGAGAGACAAATTCAAGATCCGATCATATCCAGATGCCTGGACACACTGCGTTTGAAAAACTGGAGATCATAGGAAGTAGGAAATACAGACAGAGGGAGACAGTTCCAGAGTTGACCTGTTGCATAAATAAAGGACTGGGAGTAACGGTTAACTCTTGCATTAGAGAGTTGGACAGAAAAGGGATGAGAGTTTGCTGCTAGACGGGTGCTACGCGCCCGTCGTAGGGGTGGAGGAATGCATGCAGACAGTTCAGAGGAGCAGTGACCATTGAAGTAGCGATAGAAAAGAGATAAAGATGCAACAGTGCGGCGAAGAGACAAAGGTTGAAGGGAGTCAGTAAGAGGAGGAGAGTTAATGAGGCGAAAAGCCTTTGACTCCACCCTATTTAGAAGAGTTGTATGTGGGGAGCCTCCCCACACATGAGAGCTGTACTCTACACATGGGCAGATAAAACCCCTGTATAGAGTCAACAATTGTGCAGAGGTAAAGAAGGAATGGAGTCGGCTTAGCACACCCAATCTCTTGGAAGCAGATTTTACAAGAGATGTAATATGATCTTTCCAAGACAAGTCCTGAGTAAATGAAACCCCAAGCATGTTCAAGGATGATGCAGGATTAAGCTGAATATTATCAAACATTAGTGGGTATACCGGTGGAAGATTTTGTCGAGTTGATAGGTGCAAAAACTGAGTCTTTGATGCATTAAAAACAACAAGATTATTTTTACCCCAGTTAGAGATATGAGCCAAGTCAGACATTAGGTGTGCCATAGCCTCATCCCTTGTTTGTTGAAGTAACTGCTGAGATGGATGTTGCGGGAATCGAATGGAAAGGTAAAGGGTGGAGTCATCAGCGTATGAGTGGATAGGGTTAGATGTACAGCTTAGAAGGTCATTGATGAATATAAGGAAGAGAGTTGGTGATAGGACAGAGCCCTGAGGAACACCACTGTTAATAGATCTAGGAGAAGAACGATGGCCGTCTACAACAGCGGCTATAGAACGACCAGAAAGGAAGCTAGAGATGAAGGCACAGATAGAAGGATAGAAACCGTAAGAGGGCAGTTTGGATATTAAAGATTTATACCAGACTCGATCGAAAGCCTTAGAGATGTCAAGTGCAATGGCAAAGCTTTCGCTAAAGTCCCGAAAGGAGGATGACCAGGAGTCTGAAAGGTAGGTGAGAAGATCGCTGGTGGAGCGTCCCTGACGGAACCCATACTGACGATCAGAAAGAAGGTTGTGATAGGAAAGATGCTTTAAAATTTTTCTGTTAAGACTCGAAAACTTTTGAGATACAGGATGTTAAAGCAATTGGACGATAGTTAGAGGGTTGGGAATGGTGACACTTCTTTGGGACTGGCTGAATGAGAGCAAACTTCCAGCAAGAAGGAAAGGTACAAGTTGACAGACAAAGGCGAAAGAGTTTGCCTAGGCAGGGTGTAAGCACAGAAGCACAGTTCTTGAGAACAACAGGAGGGACTCCATCAGGCCCATATGCCTTATTAGTATTGAGGCCTGTGACAGCAGAAAATACATCAGCTGAAGAAATTTTAATGTCAGCCATGAAGAAGTCAGAGGGGGGAAGTGACGGAGGAACAGCACCGGAATCGTCTAAGGTGGAATTGGAGGAGACAGTCTGAGCGAAGAGATCTGCTTTATCAGTAGAAGAAATAGCTACAGAGCCATCAGGGTAGAAAAGAGGAGGGAAGGATGATGAGGTAAAGTTGTTAGAAAGGTTTTTGGCAAGGTGCCAGAAGGAGCGGGAAAAATTCGAGTTAGAGAGTTGAGAGCACTTAGCCCGTTCTCGCTATCATTTATGAGTCCAGACCGGCCTAAACCGGCCCAAAGTGGCCAGCGAAAATGCGGCTTTAGACTGTATACTGTACTGTATATACGTATTTACAAAAAACATCACCTTACTGAGTGGATTAATATATCAATATCTGTAACGGCACCGACATAATTTTCCATGCGGAGTTACATTGGTAATCTTTTCACAACGAGGTCTTTTTTCACTATAATCTTGTAACCAGTAACAGAATTTATAATATATTTGACATTATTTCTCGACCTAAAGCTACCAGATGTAACGTTCATCAATCCCGTCACTACAAGTTATTATCCCATTAACTGAATAAACTCGTTTGGTATCAAGAAGAAAAATAAGGAAATCATTGTGACTGTGAACCCAAGCTTTGACTGTAGCAGTCTGTATAGAGAAAACAGCAAGCGCAGAACAGAGGCCTAGGTTATTCAATGTTTCGGGAAAACTGGCATCTTCAGGAATAACCTAAACAAGCCAGGTTTGGTGAAGCGTCGAATAAACTGGCCCTCTGCTCTGCACTGTTTTCTATATACATGAGAGTCATTGTGTTGAATGGCTGAACCTCTGTGTGTGTGTGTGTGTGTGTGTGTGTGTGTGTGTGTGTGTGTGTGTGTGTGTGAGGCGCTCACCGTCCACTCACTCGATGTAGTGCTGCTGTCGGGTGTCTGCTCTTTCCTCTCCTCCATCCTTTTTTCCTTCCATCCTCTTCTGGCTTCCTTTCTTTCATTCTTTCCTTGTCCATCTGCCTACGGACAACTTTACACTCCCTCTTCTGTCTTTCTTTCCTTAAGGATCGAATTCCGGACACCAGTAGCAGAGTCCCAGGCCGCTCCAGCTTACCTCACCTCACCTCCTACCTCTCGTGTAGCCTATAATGATGCAATGTATTTATGACTTGATCTAAAGGAACTAATCATGATGGTGGTGGTGATGATGTTGGTGAGGGAGATGTATGTTAGTTTATGGGCTAACCTTTACCTACGGTACTTCATATATATACCAATAACTAAGATGGTACTTATGAACTGTGGTGGGCAGCGGTCATCACGGGTAGTATCATCAATATGGTTTAAATTCCGCCAGTGCCACTATGTTGAGTCCATGTGGCAAGCTATAGCATTAATCATGTACAATAATAGGAAAGAGAGGGAAAACAAGAAAGGAGACAGAAAAGGAGTTTGCAAGCATGGAGAAAAGAATGAATATCAAATCAGATAAAAAAGACAAAGAAATGAGATAGAATGTAAGAATTTAAGACTATAGAGAAAGTAAAATAAAAAGCAGGAAAGCATGGAAAGATGGGTGGCGGTTTGAACTCAATACAGCTGCAGCAGAGTGCCGGGCCGCTCCACCTTACTTAATCTCGCATCCTACCTCTTTTGCAGATTATAATGATACATTATAGTTACGGATTTGATTTAAAGTAGGTAAGCGTAAGCGGGTGGCGGTGGTCATAGTTATGATGATGATGATGATGTCTGTTACTTTTGTAAAAAAATAATTAAAATTGTGCTGCTGATGATAATGACGGTGGTGTTACTGGTGATGGCAGTGGAGGTGATGGTGGTGATGCTGGTAATGGTAATTAAGATGATGATGATGATGATAATGTAGAATCGATCAGAAAAGTATGTCACATGAGGGGTACGATGATATCTGACCTGATCAGTACAGTGGATCACAAAAGTATGGCACATGAGGGATACAATGATATGTGAAATGCTCAATACAAACTGTAAAGTTGCCAGACCATTAATGTGTTATCATCTAAATATACATACAATAACAACACCGACCAGACAACGTCACAAGCCAGCGATATATGGCATCCTTATGTAAGCAAGGTTACCAACGTGGTCAAAAATCATCCAGCATTTTCCAACAGCCAACGTCCGTGGTGTCAAAGTGTTTGGCGCCAAGTGTACACCGATACTTTGTGGATCCAGTGTACAGTAGGTTAGTAGTGAGGATAAATACACCCCTTCAACTACCCTCCTGCCTCTCTGCTACCTGCTGACACGCTAATAGCAGGCAGCAAGACAGCAGGAAGACAGCGAACGAGACGGAAACGGAGAAAATGAGTGGGAAGAAGACAAAAATTATGTGAAGAGAAAAATATCCACAGGAAAAAAAAAAATGAGAGAACTGACAAACAACTGTCGAAGAATGGGAGAAAGCAAAAAATTTATAAGGATAATTTTAAAAATAAAACATAGAAGGCAGATAGGAACAATATTAGGAAAGGAGAAAGAAATAAGGAAAGACAAGACAGAAGAAGGAAAGAAGTTTAACAAGAGGAGAATTAACGGGAGAGAGAGAGAGAGAGAGAGAGAGAGAGGGAGGAGGAGAAGGAGGAAGAAGAGATATGAGAAATAACCACAAAAAGGAGCAGCAATATATATATATATATATAGAGAGAGAGAGAGAGAGAGAGAGAGAGAGAGAGAGAGAGGTCAGAACTCGAGACACCTTTGTTAGAATCTCAGGCCGCTCCACCTTACTTCACATTGGCTCTTACCTCTGTGTAGTTTATCGGTTTACTGTAATATTGTGAATAAAGAATGGACAGAGAAACAATGGGAAGTAGAAACAAAACCAAATAATATAATAAAGGAAGACGGAAAAGTAATAATAAGAGAAACTGGAAGGAAAGACGGAAAGGAGAGAAAAAAAATGGAAAGGAGAAAGAAAACATTAAGAAAGAGGAAAGTTTTGGAGAAAATGAGAAGGTAAGAGAGGAAAAGGACTGCATTAAAACAAAACATGCATAATGAAGAAGGAAAGAGAGTAAAGAGAGGAAAGAAGAAAAATGAAATATAATTAATAAAGGTGGAAACTGGGTACACCTGTCAGGCCCGGATCCAGGGGGTGGGCGTGAGGGGCGTACGCCCCCCTTTTTCAGAAGCCAATATATTTACTATAAAGTTCCAAGGTGGACACAGAGGTGGGGAAATATGATGATCATTTCTGATCTGAAAATTTTAATCAAATTTCTCCATTTTTCTGGCTTAAGTTATACTGCCATTCTAATGCCTTACCGAAAGTCCTTAAATATTTCCGCCTCTGATTGTGTAATACTTGGCCGTGGCAAATCGAACTTCAGTATTGGCAACCTTATATCTTAAAGAAGCCAGTGGCGTACGCCACTAACATATATGTCACATTTCAGTTTGAATGTGGATCGTGACATAGTGAGCACTTTAAAAAATCCCGCTTTGGACAGAGTGGGAAGCTCTGGTCCTCAGAATTTTACCAACCAGGCTACTAAATTATAATTGGCTGCCTAAGTCGGCCATGCTTCTCAGCTAACCAATGAAAATGAAGCATGTGTATAGTAAACACTACGCCAGTCTGTCTCGAGGTTGCCACTTGCCAGTTTTTTGGTAAGCCTGGTGATGAGTGTGTGTTTGTGTGTGTGTGTGTGTGTGTGTGTTTAGCGATCCTTTAGGTTTGTGCGAAGTATTATACTTACTTATTTTACTTTGCACACATACAGATTAAGCTCAGTGTATTTTTCCTTGTTGGCAGCTTATGGCAGTAGTAATGTGAAGGGCAGCTTTAGTCATTAAACTAAATTTTGAGCCTAGCAAGCAGGAAAGTCATGTCGGATGACGATGACACAGATGTAAGCATTTTTGCAGTATACTGATACCCACAGTGAATATAACACTAGAAGAGGAATGTATATTGCTTATCACACAAAATTACACCTTTTTTCATTTTTAGTTTTGCTGACTTGAAGTTTTTCTTTGCTATTATTTATGAGTCGAATTTTCAACAAAAAATTGTAATTAGGCAGTGATGGTGATGTTGATGACTGATGATAATGGTAGTTGTTTTGATGGTGGGGGTCATGGAGCTTGGTTTGATGAGAATAGAGATGACTATGGATAATACTGATGATGGTGGTGGTGCTGGTGATGTACAATAGTCTACTGTTATTGAAGAAAAAAAAAAACTTTCATCTCCCTCCCTGTTTCTCTTGTAAGCTGTGATGCTGTATTATAAGAGAGATTGGAGGGGAAAAAAAGAATAAAAGGGAAAAAAGGTAGAAAGCGAGAAAGTACAAATCGGTAGAAAATGGAAAAATACAAGAGTGAAAATCCATGAAAACTAAAAGAAACTCACAAAAGATGGGATATAGATAGGCCAAAGAAAATAGAAAATGGATCAAAAGATCACAAGAAGAAAGGAGAAAGTATTAAACATGATTAACAATGAGGAAAACAAAAGGAGAAGCACAAAAGAACACGGAACAAAACAAGGATATAAAAGGAGATAAAGGAAAATAAAGAAAAACAGAATGACAAAGAACTAAAAATGAGCTAAGACTCAGGTCGGGTGGAACTCGAGACACCTTTGTTAGAATCTCAGGCCGCTCCTTCTTACTTCACATTGGCTCCTACTTCTCATGTTGCATTCCTGCTGTATGGTAGTGAAGAAAGAAAGGCAGAGGAGTACAAAGTACAAAGGAGTACAAAGGAAACCAAACAGCAACAGACCTTATGGTCCTTTCGAGGCTGTTTGTTACAGAGTAGACTATGACTACAAAATCTAACTCTACGTGCTGAAGGATAACGATAGTAAAGCAAGAAGGCTCCCCCCGCCTCCAAACCCTCCAGTTAAAACTGGCAAGAAAAAAAGAAAAGAAAAAAAAAAAAACACCATGCAGCATGGATAAACTGACATGGAAATTTCATAGGAAAGACTGAAAAGGAAAAGCTACATTCTATAATACATTATCTATAAGCTACCAGTATGAATAACCTGAAAGAGAAAGTAGTAAAGTACAATGAATAATTGAATAAATAAATAGCTAATGCATGTCGCTATGTACGGGTACGTTGAGTTGACGGGGCGTCTGCGGACACAGTGTGGAAATTGCACAGTGCACAGTGTGGATATTCAGGGGTGGTGTGGCAGCCTTGCCTGGCACTATTAAGGTAGGCAGCTGTCAATCAGGCCCCAGCTCCATTCATTCCACTGAGACTAGGAACTTCCCCATGCGAGACAAGCAAACAAGTCACCTCCTGGAGCAGTTACCCCTGGCACATTAAAAAAATCCCGATGGTGGCCACGTAACTAACAGGGACCCCTCAGTGATCCACAGCCCATCACAGGTCGAAAGTATGAGTAGTGACCGTTAACTCAGGGCTATCTGTGCATATCCTAGTCATTGCATATACTATATTTGCATTTAATAAATTGATCCAGGCTCTAAAAAACTTAAATAAAATAAAATATAGAATTATACATACACAAGTGTTTTATTCAGTAGTAAACATATTAAGCTAGGGATTGGATGCCAAATACTTATGCAGGCGACCTTTAAAGGTTTGTACTGTATTACAATTTATTACGTTGGAGAGCAATTTATTCCATATATTTACAATTCTGTTGAAGAAGAAATGCTTAGCTTCATGCGACTGGAATCATTTGCCAATTATTTTATGCTCATTGCCTCTAGTGTTATTCGAGCGATCAACTGTGAAGTATTTATCGACAGCCATGTTATCATGTCCTTTGATTATCTTGAATTAAATCTCCTCATATCCTCCGTTTTGTTAGGGTAAAGAGATTCAGGGCTTCTAAATGTTCCTCGTACAGTTTATTTCTCAATATAGGTATCATCTTTGTCATCCTTCGCTGCACTCTTTCAAGCTTTTCCATACCCTTTTATAATATGGTGACCAAAACTGAACACAATACTCCAAGTGCAGGCGTACTAAGGAATTACACAAAATGAGGACGATAATATCGGATTTATATTCAAATGCTCTGCCTATGAATCCAGTCAATTTATGGGCTTTTTTCACAGCTTCTGTACATTGTTTGCTTGGTTTCAAATCGTTTGTTACTATAACTCCTAAGTCTTTTTCATGGTTTATCCTATCAAGTTGGACATTATTCATGCTATAACTTGCTCTTACATTTTTACTGCCAATGTTTAACACTTTGCATTTATTAATACTGAAATCCATTTGCCAGACTTGGGCCCAGTTAAACAGTTGATCAAGATCTCTCTGAATTACCTGTCTTTGTAGTGCTGTATCTGCTCTGTTACCTATTTTAGTATCATCAGCAAATTTTGAAATCTTACATCACAACCCTTTGTCAATATCATTTACATATATTAAGAAAAGAATAGGACCTAACACTGAACCCTGCGGCACTCCACTTGTAACGTTTATCCAGTCTGACTCTTTTCCATTTATTACAACTCTTTGCTTTCGTCTGGTGACTCAATCTTCTACCCACCCGAGAACACTCACTGAAACCATGTGCCTGTAGCTTCTGAAGGAGTCTTTTGTGTGTAACTTTGTCAAAAGCCTTTTGAAAATCGAGGTAGACCACATCAGCAGATTTAGTCTTGTCACACGTTCAGTATATCATTGAAAAAGTCAAGCAGATTCGTGAGACAAGAGCGATTATTACGAAAACCATGTTGCGAATCTTTTATGAGATTGTTTGTTTCTAAGTGTTTTACAAACTTGTCTCTGAAAATAGTTTCAAGCAATTTGCATACCACCAATGTTAAACTAATTGGACAGTAGTTTTCTGTTTGGGCTCTGTTGACCTTTTTGAATATTGGGGTTACGTTAGCAAGCTTCCATTCATGTGGCACCTTACTGCTCTTAAGTGATAAGTTAAAAAGTTCAGCTAAAGGCTTTGATATTTCATTCTGTAGTTCCTTCATTACACGTGGCGATATTTTGTCTGGTCCTGGTGCTTTATTCTTTTAATTTGTATATTGCAAGCAGTACGTCGTGATCGCTAACTGTAATGTCAGTGATTATGTTGCCCTCATCTACAGGAATGGGGTAAACAGTAGGAATTATATGTATATTTTCTGTTGTAAATACTGACGCAAAGAAAGTATTAAGAATTTTCGTCATCATAGTTTCATCAGTGTGCTCTCTGTTATCTGTGACTAAGGGACCGATTGATGGAGTTATTACCTTTTTGCTTCTCATGTAACTGAAAAATTCTTTGGGATTTGATTTACTGATACTTGCAATATGTGTCTCAAGGATTTTCTTACTGCGTTTAATTAATTTTTTGGCTTTTTGTCGAAGGGCATCGTATTTATTTTTATCACTTTGACTCTTTGTGGTATTATAATTCTTATATGCAAGATTTTTTGCTTCTAGACAATGTTTAATATTGGAGTTCCACCATTTGGGTTTAGATTTTTTGGCGGACCTTCTGTTGCACATTGGAATACATAATTTGATGGTACTATTGAGAGTTTCTGTAAAGTAACTCCATGCGTCATTGATATCTAAAGTTACGACAATGGTATGCCAGTCACCTGCACCAACAATTGACTTTAATTTCTTAAAATTTGCTCTCTTAAAGTCGGGCACTTTCTCACAACTGGCCTTGACACTGTCTTCACTGAATTTAATGTTAAATGTAACTATGCGATGATCACTTGTACTAAATTCTTTTCCTACAATAACATTACTCACTACATTTTCTGATGTAGCTAAGACAAGATCTAGGATGTTAGCTCCACGTGTCGGATAATTTACAAATTGATACAGAGAACTTTCCTGCAAGTTTGTATATAGGTCTGACCCTGTGTGTGAGGATAGTGCTTCTCCCCATTTTGGAACTGGTAAATTAAAGTCACCAAATATTACAGTGGTTTATATACAAGATAGTTCAGCAATTTGATTGTAGATTTCATTATCAATGTTGAGTGGCTGACCAGGTGGACGATAAATTAACCCAAGAATGATTTTATGACAATATTCATTTCTAAGCTGAATATAAATAGTGTCAATGTTTTCAATACGTGGTTTGGTAATTTCGACTGGATGAAATCCTGATTTAACATATAACAACACACTGCCCCCTGCTCGATTCTTCCTTTCATTACTGAAAATGTGATAGCCTGGTAAATTAAACTCTGCTAGAAAAATATCTCTGCTCAGTATTTAGCCACGATTCTGTTACTCCAATTACATCATAATCTTCGGTAAAGACAAGGGCCTCTAAATCAGAAAATTTATTACGTAGACTACGAGCATTTGCAAGGATTGCTTTAATGTGCTTTCCTTTCTGATGTGGGGAGCTTCCATTATTTATTGATTTATCAGATCGTATGACATCTACGTTTGCCTCCCGTGATGCATGTTTTTTCTCCAGAAAAACTTACAGCATCATTAAGTAAACGACTGAGACGGGCAGAACCAACGGCATTCAAGTGTAGTCCATCGTTCGTAAGTAGTGTACGCTGCTCGTAAATTGGTTCCACGTGTCGATGAACTGAACTCCTTCCTGTAAGCAAAGAGACTGGACTCTGTTATTAATACTAAATGCTCTGCTGAAGAAGGCATTCCCTGCATTAATCCTTGGTAGTATGCCTGAAATTAATATATGGTTGGTTTCCTCCTTGTAGCATCGGATCATCTTCCTGTACTTCTCCATCAGCTCCTCTGATCGGGTTCGCATGACATCGTTGGTACCTGTATGAATGATAACAAGGCTGTCATTTTCCGCATTCTCAAAAACGTCATCCACAGCCTCTGTTACGTCGTCTACTCCTGCACCTGGAATACAAAAACGCTTTCGTTTAGAGGGTGCCCAGCCGCGAAATTCCACAAACTGACCACGGAAAGAGAGAAACATGTGAAAGAGAATGAAGAATGAATGGAGAAAAAAAAAGAATAGACGAAGATGAAACGAAGAAGGTGTTAGCAAAAACTATAGTGAGGAAAATAGTGGAAGAAAAGAAAAGAATGAAATAAGACGTGAAAAAAAATAAAGAAAAGACAGAAAGGGGGAGGCAAGAAAGAAAATGGGTTGTAAAAGGTAAAGGTGTTAACTGTACATCTGCGGTAGAGTCCCAGGCAGCTCTACCTTACTTCATATAGCCTTCTACTTCTCTTGTACCTTGTGAGGCTAAAATGTAGTTCTGGGTTTGATCACATGCAGCAATGGTGACATGTAGAGGTGTATGGTACGCAGGAGGACTACTGACCCTTGGGAGCTGGCTGTGAAGCCTATGCCCAGAGTCGGATATATATATATATATATATATATATAGATATATATATATATATATATATATATATATATAAGTACTCTCGCGTCCAGCACGGTAATATTGTCATGCATGGGTCACGTGTTGGACCAAAAACGTGTTGGACTAACAATAGAGCTTATGGGGAAAAATGAATTATGTCAGCAACCCTCGGAAAAGTCACCCTAAATACCTACCATATACCTATACATATATTGGTACTAGTAATTATAATAAATGGTACTGTGCTATGAATGATAACTAACCTTTTAGGATAGTGTTGGTGGGCTTGCTGGGAATGGAAGGTGGTATCCAAGGCTGTAGGTAGTCCTACTGGGTCCCCAGAGGATGGCTGCTGGCGTCACTAGCGGGTAATGGCTGTTGCTCCTCCTCATAAATCCTTCGAAATCACACTCAGAATCACTATCTTCGTCCACAGCCATGGAAGGTCCTGCTTCTGCCTGTCCTAGCATTGTAATCCTCGGCAAAGTGCATGCTTCTCACACTGTTGCCAGAGCCCCGTCTCGTGACTGTGGAAAGCGATCGCTGTCGCTGACTCGGTAGAGAATAAGGAGAAGCAACTTTGTTTATAAATTGGTACGCACGCCGATGAGAAGGGTTTCAAAACGATTGATATTTATTCTAAAATATTAATATGCATTCAGTGTCAGGCTAAATGTTCAATGCTGTAGTATGATACATTCTCTGTCGAGTCGCCTGGGTTTTGGTCACACTGTTTTGCCCGTATCCTCGGCAGGAATCCATCCAGATGAATTCCAAATGCCCGTGGTATCGTCGGCAATTTTACCACGTTACCGTTCCGATTTACCATCGTATCCTCGGCAAACCTGGTATGAAGTGCCGTGTGATAGCCTTCGGCTGCCAGGATCTTGTCTTAGTTTTTTATTATGATCACGTTGGCTTCATTCATGTCGTAGGCCTTGGCAATGTCAACTTTCCTCTCCCCTTTCTTCTTCCTCTCGATGCTTTCTAGCTTGGTGGCCTGAGGGAGGTGCCGACGCTTCTTGGGGTTCTCAGAAGGCTTCCTAGGCATCGTGAGCAGGGTAAAATGCAGTAACAAGGGCAGAAAATGCAGCAAGAAAAAAGCACCTTCCAATGCAATTATGCGACTGAGTGGCGCTGTGGCGGGAGAAATTTAAACAAAACATCGCGTGACACCAGAAGCATTTTTAATTGGGCGGCATCACGATCACGTCACGATAGCGGGCGGGGAAGGCTACTTGATCAAAAGTTTTCATTGGCTATCATCATCATGGGAATGTCCAGTATGACCGTGTTGGACCGGGGGTGATCGTGCTAGAGTGAACTCTACGGATTTCGCCCACTTCTCGGAGCTCTGTGCGTGTTAAGCTAACACACTCGTGTTGCAGTAATTAAATCGTATTAAATAATACTAATTAATTGCTCTCCATGCTGGACCCGAATCGTGCTGGACTAACGCGTGTTGGACGCGAGGGTACTTATATATATATATATATATATATATATATATATATATATATATATATTGTTACATAGCCTATGATTTCATCATCCTTTGTGTAATTTTAGCGCACAGTATGCTGCATGTTTGATCACGAGCGTGTTCTGCCTCAGTCCCCCCCTTCTACCGTTATAGTAGAGTAAGTCGTCATTTCTGTTGTTGAGTGCAGGATTTTCATCTCTTTGTCCCCATGGCTTCATTTGCGCGTCCTTCTTACAAGTTGTATCAAGCTCTGCCGGCCCCTATATAATGAGCTCAGTCTCTGCATCATTGCCACTTAGATCTGCTCCTCATTTTGTTCACATCTCTGTCCTCCCCTGTACAAATATAAGTTAAGTCTGGAGAGAATTCAAAGAAATTTTAAAAAAAATGATGATGATGATGACGATGATAATAATGAAGGTGAAGGTGGTTATGATGGTGATGATGGTGAAGGTGGTAATGACGGTAAAGGTGGTAATGATGATAAAGTGGTGCAGATAACTACTGAAAACATTAACCTTACTGCACGTCCTGCAGTATGTGATTATGTATCAGGGCTGACTTAGATAAATTTACTCTTGCTAACTTCGTGTTAATAGAGGCTATTGCAGTTAACCATATATTTAACCTGTTTATTTGCCATTACATTATCCTTATGAGTCCTGAATGTTTTGTTGTTAGTTTGAGCATTAAACTTTAACTTGTAATTTTACCTAACTCTTTTGTTTTGAACCTGGAACTTTACGGGACAGTAGTGACTCTTAGTATTCTCACTTAAAGTGTACATTATCTTTCTCTGTTCCGTAACAATATATATATATATATATATATATATATATATATATATATATATATATATATAAATGGTAGTGGTAGTGATGGTGGTGAATGTTATGTGATTTTGATGGTGGTGGTGATGATGGTGATGGCAATATAAGTTAAGTCTGGAGAGAATTAAAAGAAATTTTTAAAAAAATGATGATGATGATGACGATGATAATAATGAAGGTGAAGGTGGTTATGATGGTGATGATGGTGAAGGTGGTAATGACGGTAAAGGTGGTAATGATGATAAAGTGGTGCAGATAACTACTGAAAACATTAACCTTACTGCACGTCCTGCAGTATGTGATTATGTATTATAACGTAGAAAGAAACAAAAAGGAAGGGAGAAGTAATGGGGCAAAAGAAAGAAACTGAGAAAGAAAGAAATAGTCAGAAAAAAATACAAAGAAGAAAAAACATTAGACAAAAAACAATATAACGAATGCAGGACAGAGAGAATAAAAAAAAATGTTGATATAATTGTAGAAAATAAAAACGACAATAATTAAGAAAGAAATAAGAAGAATGGACGAAATAGAAGGGACGAAAAGGAGCAAAAAAAAATAAAGGAGAATAAATTGAAAAAAAGAAAAGAAAAAGAATACAAAAAGGAGAGAAAGCTATATAAAAAGGAGCTTTCCAAGTATGTTGGGTTGAATGTCAAACACCTTTGTTAGAATCCCAGTGTCAGGACTGTAAAATATCTTAATACATAATAACCAGCAACATAATTAATACAGTATAGTCTAGAGGTTAGGTCAATGTCAAACCTAGGGGCCAAAGGAAGTGACGTTAAGCACCTCTCCAGAATGAACACACCAGCACAATAGCCCACAAACAGCGCCTTGTGACCATACACACACATACACACACACAGGCTTCTAGAACATTTCAACAACAGTTGACACGATCCCTGCTAAACGAGAATATAGGAATCAGAGAGGAGAAGGGGGCTGGCGATCGTAGCGAAAAGTTGTACAGAGAGAGAGAGAGAGAAAAGGAGACTAGCAACAGGGTCAAGAGGGTGGCAGAGATAGAGCAAGACAAGGAGGTAGCTAGCGGGACTCTACTTTATACTTCACTCGTGTGTGAGAGACTTTGTTAATATTTCCAAGACAAATAAAAATAGTCCCATACTAATCTTTACCTCTCCTGTCATTGCATGACAAAAGGGAACGAAGCTTATCTACTTACAAAACTACTCACGTATACCAACCGCTCGTCCAAGAGTCTGATATAAGTATAACTGATCTACAAAACACACTACAAGAAGCTACAAAGTTTCTACAAAACCAGGCGGCTCTACCTTGCTCCATATGGCTCTTATTGCTTTACTGCTGTAATAGAGAGAAGAAGGAAAGGAGAGAGAAAGGAAAGTAAGAATGCAAAGTGAAAGAGAGACCGAAAGAAGACAAGAAAATGAATGGAAAGGCAGAATAAAGAAAAAGTAAGGAGAAAAAAGGAAAGGAAAGGACAAAGAAAATGGAAAAGAAGGGGGAAAATGGAAACTGAGAAACAAGGATGAAAAGAAGAGAAGGAATGAAACAAAACAAAAGACAGGGGAGAAAGAAGAAGAGGTGGAAGGGAATGAAACTAAAATGCGTGAACTGCAGCATAGTGCCCCCGGAAACTCCCCGATATCCCCACCAGGACCCCACAGAGGAGCCGCAGCCGAACCGCAAGACTCAGTGCGACAACGGCACAAGTCAGCCCGGGCCGTGCGCCCCTATGACACGCAGCCGCCTCACCGTCGCCTTAGCAGGAATCCGACACTACCTTCGGGGAGAGGTACCGCCGGATCAGATCGGGGTGGAGCTGCCTATCCAGCTCCAAACAGTGCTTCTCAGGAGTTGGCCTGTAGCCACTCCCGCCTTCAACAGGAGTGTGCCTGTAGCCTCTCCAAAGGTGTCTTCCTCTTTGGGACGGCCGGTAGCCGCCCGGCCCTCGTAAGGGAATCGGTAAACAACCGACCTGAGGGTAATCAGGAGACGGCCTGTAGTCGCTCCCGCCTTCTTCAGAAGGTGTCCTTCTAGGGACGGCCGGTAGCCACCCTACACCCCCTCCTGCGGGAGTCGGCCTGTAGCCGCTCCCGCCTTTGTCAGACAGCCGGTAGTTGCTCCGAAAGCGTTGCCCCTGAGTCGGCCTGTAGCCGCTTCTCTCTCCGGCAGAAGATGGCCTGTAGTCGTTTCTGCCTTCGTCAGACGGCCGGTAGCCGCTCGAAAGGTGCTGCCCTCGAGTCGGCCTGTGGCTACTCCCCACCCCTCCTGTAGGAGTCAGCCTGTAGCCACTCCCGCCTTCGTCAGACAGCTGGTAGACACTCCGAAGGTGTCCACAGGCGCGCTGATTCCCCCTCCCAGGCCATGGCCAGTAGCCGGGCCTTGGCACCTCATAATCGTGCCCTTGGGAAGCCACGGCCAGTAGCTGGGCCCCACAACCGGAGACAGGCGAGAGCAGTCCCGCTGCCCCAGCGTGAGATGAGGGTCCAGACTCCCGACGCAAAGGACGCAGGAGAATTCCAGAGAGGCCCTAACCGGGCCTGACGCTTCCCCTGGCCTCTGCTCCCTACGTCTGGCCCTGGAGAAGACCCACCTGACGGACCCTGATTTGGGTTGGTGCCGCAGTCCCTCCCTGACGGCACCGCTTGGTTCTGGGGACCACAGCCCTAGGGCACTCCAGGCCCTCCCCAGGACGCCCAGGCGAGACCTCCCTACGCCCTGATGGCGGAAGACCTCCACCTGTGGCCAAAACCTGAGCCAGAGATTTCTGGACCTGTTTGGCCCCAGTCCTGAGGGCCACACCCCTGTACCCAACCCGGAGAATACAGGCCCCTCCACCACCTGCAGCCCCGGACGAGAGAAGACGCCCCTGCAAGTCGTCCCGTGCCCTCTCGGCACGCCCTCCCCTGGCGGTGCCCCAGTCCCTGCAAAATTGTCGCCGGCGTGTTTCCCTGCCGCCCCCACCGTATAAGTGACTCATGTTAAGTGTGATATTGCCCCAAGTTAGTGTAACAGTGCTGTAGTGACATAGTGCACCCCGAATAACAGGTCAAGTGTTCACGAGAAGTTAGAAGGGGAATGAATTATACCACGGGGAGGAATAATAGTAGCAAGTGCAGAGTCTAAGTGTTGGTGAACCAGACTCACGGAGTGACGTCCGAATATGAAGCCAGTAAGACACTCAACCCGAGGGATTCATATTAGTAAAATATCCAAATGCCCCTTGCTACCAGAAAAGAGTGAAGAGAAAGTGTTAGTAATACCCTCCCCCTCATATTACTATAAATATAACGAGACTCTCAGTACCTTACACCCTCCCTTCTTGAATCTCCTCTCGGCATTACCCACGTACGTGAAAACCTAGAATCGTGTTATAATAAATTACCAAAACCCACTTGCTACCAGAATATAACAAGTCAAACGCTCTAACATTAACTCCCACTTTATATTACTATAACTATAATCAGATCCTCAGCGAGTCGCCCCTCTCCTCCCCCGTGTGAGACTCACCCCCAACTCCCCCACGTGCACCGAGACCCTGTGTTCTGAGTAAACCTGTACACTAAACCTAGAGTGTTATCCTCAGTGCCTGTTGAACTAGTATCCTGCAAGATACTGACTATCTAGTTAAGGATTATAATTCACCAAATACTGTGTTGTATTATCTACTGTTTGTCTTGTGTGTGACTGAAGGAATACACGTGTAAAGGTTATTGCCTGGAGTTTTTGTGTCCTGCCTCTCTCTTATTTGCACTAAGCCCCGGGCTCGAAAGAGTACCCCGCTAAACGTTAGGTGTTCTAGGACCGAGTAGTCGGGCCTTTTTCACATAGCATTACAGAAACAAAACAATGGATAAAGGAAAAGGAAGAAAAGGAGGAAGAGAAGGAAACGAAACAAGGGATAAAGGAGAAGGAAGAAAAGGGGAAAGAGAAGGAAACGAAACGATGGATAAAGAAGAAGGTAGAGAAAGAGGGAAGGGAATGAAACAAAAAATGGGATAAAGGAGAACGTAGAAAAAGAGGGAAGGGAATTAAACAAAAAAAGGGATAAAGGAGAAGGAAAGGGAAATAGAGTGCAGCTGAAGTATAAACGGTTAAAGAATTTAGGTAGACGAGTCCCAGGCTTCTCTATCTTACTTCTACCGTAAGTGATGACCAGACCGGAGAGGGGGGATTTACTCCCCAATGTTTGTTTCTGTGTTGGTGAAAAAATGCTGAGTTGGTCAAAAATGGAGAGTGCAGATTTTTTTTTTTTTTTTTTTTAAATAAAAATAGAGGTCTCCGAGACAACAAAATATTTTTTACATTTTATTTATATATTTGGAGGACAAAATACAAAATACCCTAGTTTCCCTCCTGTCAGGGGAAGAGTCTAAGCAAAAATCAAGTACCCGGTGCCATAGTAATCAAGGTGCCTGGACCAGGACCCCATTCACCCATAGAACGGTGGCAAGGGGGGGGGGGGGTCGGGGCAAATTTGTATGCACTCCTGTTACTGGTCTGGTCATAAATAACTCCAAATGTCATGACTGGGTCAATTGGTTTAATCAAACTACTAAATAATTTACACGGTGTCTATTTTCTTGTCAACAATAATTCAAGCTTGGGTCCAAGTTCAGGTGGCTTTACTTAAGTACACGTATTTTAGTTTTTAAAATGCCGAGTACAAGTAATCAAAAACTTGTACTTAATTATAATTGTCCGTGTACAAGTACAAGTCACACCGAAGCGAACAATTATGTTACATCGCCACCCCAGTGCAACCCCCACCGCCCACCGAAGTATTCGTGATCAGAACGAGTCAGTTGATTCAGGAAGAGGATGGAAGGAGGATGTGTGCATCTGTACAGTAGGCTGTATGTTGCAGAACGTGCAGGTAAGGCTGCCCAAGTAGCCAGGATTTCTTTTCTCCTTATCTGTACCATGTCTATAGTAGCATTAATATTTTGTTTAGTTATTAGTTCTTTAGTACAAGGGATGTGAAAAATGATAATCAATATACTGCTTATCCATAGTACAGGCTAACAGTGCTTATATATATATATATATATATATATATATATATATATTATCATTATCGTCATCAGCCGTTTGAGTATCCACTGCAGGGCCGGCCTATCCTGACCGAAGTTGGGACGATACAGCCAGTGTCAAGTGGCTTAGGCTGTCTGGTGAAGATTGTATGTAGGGTGGGAAGTGCTTGTAAGTGTAATTGTAGTGTTGTAGTGGCTTTGAATGTGTGTAGTCTGTAAACCAAGTGTAATTGGCCCACTCAAGCCGACTGGGTGCAAGCATACTTTATAGTAAGCGAAACTGGTTCAACCACAGCATCCCTTGTGTCCGCCAACGCAGTACGTGGCCTGGTGAACACTCCTAAAGTTTATTACCCTGGTGACGTGCGAACCCTGGTTCACCAGAATACAAAACGCAACCTCTACCACTGTACCAGAGGCTCATATATATATATATATATATATATATATATATATATATATATAAGTGGATCAAGTTGGTCAAAAATATCCTCCCCACCCAATCACATACTCCTCGGGCCATCGCTGACGCTACACTTGACGCCTTATGCTATGTTTATACCTACACTCATTTACTTCCAATATTTCCTACCTTTCCACTACATTGACACTTGCCTACTCTTTATACCGTCTTCTTTCCATACGTCCTCACTAATTTACTTCTCATATTTTCTGTATATCCGTGTCTATCATCACCACAATCAACACCGCCCGCCTACCTTTACTGGGTTACATTTTACACTTTCTCCTGTGTTTGTCTGTGCTCACGTACAGCTACATTTACACACTGTAACTTCCACCCTTACTCATTAATGACATATTTACTTTTTCTATATTTATGCTTCTACACACTTATAAATACATTTACAGCTTCTTGGTGTATTGGTCTATCTACACTTACTAATATACTGTAGCAGTAGCTGTGTGTGTGTGTGTGTGTGTGTGTGTGTGTATTATGGGCAGCCGAGAATACCCATTCAAATCGCACCAAAATTGGCAAAAAAATCGCAAAAAAAATCGCTGATGGGAAAAATTTGGTCCCATCACGATTGAAAAACTTTTACTATATTTAATGATTGATCACATTTTGACCAAAAAACGCCGCTCCCGGCGTAAGTGCATGAAATTAGGGTTGCGTTCACCGTAGATTTTTTTTAAAAATAGGTTTCTCGATTGATGATTTTTTTATTAGAGTTAAGCGTGATCAAAGTTTGGTTCGGAAATCAGTTCATTCAGTACCCGGAATTTTAGAAATCGAGTCTACTGGAGCCATGTGCCACAACCCTATACTTTTTCGACGATCAGAGCCGCCGAATTGAGCATTTTTACTGTGCGTTTCCTGCGCTGTTTCGTTGGTGGTTGTTAGACTAGAACAGCACATAAACGTGACTCGGATTACCTGAAATGATCGCAATGTATGCACGAAGCGTGAGGAAACGAGTGAGAAGCACGAGGAAATGAATGCAAAGCATGAGAAAGCGGGCGTGCAGCACGAAAGCCCTCCATGTGTGAGAGGGCCCAAAGGGCCCATGAGCATTGTATACTTACTATAACTACCTACTACACTTACACCCACTGCATTACTTGTTTCTGTACATTTACACACATTTTCTCTTACTTAATATTCACCCTGCTCATTACAACGCCTGCTAAAATACACACCTCGTCCTCAGAGGACATCAATCTGCACCGAATTTTGAAAATCGGCTACTAGCCCCCAGTGGTTGTGTCTTCAATGTTTCTTTATAAAACATTGTCAGGGTTTGATGTTTTATCACACACACACATACATACATACTGTACATACCCATCATTAATTGTATAATAGATGGATAACAAGAAACAAAAAAACTTCTATCTTGCTATCTAGCTCTCTCGCTGTTGCGCCATCTACTTTACTACTTCTACCTAGGTCTCATTGTTTTTGTGACCCGGATCTCTTCTCATTAGTGACCTGGGTCTCTTCTTTATCTTACCTAGATCTCTTTTTTTTATTTTCTGACACGGGTCTCTTTCTGACCCGTGTCTCTTTTCTTCCCGAGACTTTTTTTTTTTTCCTGACTCGGGTCTCTTCTTTTTATTTTGATGCCCCGGGTTTCTTCTTTTCTTTGATGCCCCTGGTTTCTTCATTTTCTTTGATGCCCCGGGTCTCTGCCCTTTTTTGATGCCCCAAGTCTCTATTTTTTTTTTTTTTATGTCCCAGGTCTTTTTTTTTTTTTTTTTAATGCACCGCGTCTCTCCTTTTTTCTCAGACCTGGGTCTCTCCTTTTCTTTTTCACACACTGTTGTCTTCTTTTTCAGAACCAGGTCTCTTTTTTTTTTTTTTTTTTTTTCAGAACCGTGTCTCTTCATTTTTTTTTTTTTTCAGACCCGGGTGTCTCCCTTTTTCCAGTCCCGGGTCTTACCCTCTTTCCAGACCCGGGTCTCTCCATGTTTCTAGACCCAGGTCTCGTAATTTTTTTTGAGACGCAGGACTCATTTTTATTAGACTCGGGTCTCTTCTTTTTTCTTTTTTTTTTAGACCTGGGTCTCTCCTTCTTTTCAGACTAGGTCTTTCCTTCTTCTCAGACCCGCATCTCTCCCTTTCAGCACTGCATCACTTCTTTCCTTTTTCAGTCCCGGGTCTCTTCATTTTGTTTTAGAACCGGGTCTTTCCATTTTTTTCAGAACCGGGTCTCTTAATTTTTTTCAGACCTGGGTCTCTTAATTTTTTTCAGACCTGGGTCTCGTCATTTTTTCAGACCCGGGTCTACTTTCTTTTTCAGACTCGGGTCTTTTCTTTTTCAGATCCAGGTCTCTTTATTTTGTCCAGACTCGGGTATCTCCTTTTTCTCAGGCCCGGGTCTCTCCTTTTCTTTTTCAGACCCTGGTGTCTTCTTTTTCAGAACCGGGTCTCTTAATTATTTTTTCAGAACAGTGTCTCTTAATTTATTTTCCGACCCGGGTCTCTTCATATTTTTCAGACCTTGGTCTCTCCTTTTTTCCAAACCCGGCTCTCGTCATTTTTTTGTGACCCTGGTCTCGTCTTTTTTTCTGACTCGAGTCTCTTCTTTTTTTTTAGACCCGGGTCTCTCCTTTTCTTTTTCAGTCCCGGGTCTCTTAATTTTTTTTTTTAACCCAGGTCTCTTCATTTTTTTCAGACCTGGGTCCCTTTTCTTTTTCAGACCCGGGTCTCTTCCTTTTTTCCAGACCCAAGTCTCTCCTTTTTTTTCAGACCCGAGTCTCTCCTTTTTTCCACACCCGCGTACCTCCTTTTTTGTTTTAGACCCAGGTCTCTCCTTTTTTTTGAGACTCGGGTCTCGTCATTTTTTTTCAGACCTGGGTCTCGTCATTTTGTTCAGATTCGGGTCTCTTCATTTTTTAGACCGGGGTCTCTTTATTTTTTTCAGACCCGTGTCCCTCCTTTTTTTCAGATCCTGGTCTCTTTTCTTTTTCAGACCCGGGTCTCTTCATGTTTTTCAGACCCAGGTCTCTCCTTTTTTCCAGACCCGGGTTTCCTTTTCTCTAGACCCGGGTCTCTTTTTTTCAGACCCGGGTCTCTTCATTATTTTTTCAGACCGGAGTCTCCTCTTTTTTCTAGACCCGGGTGTTTCCTTTTTTCCAGACTCGGGTCTCTTCATTTTTTTTTCAGACCAGGGTCCCTCCTTTCTTCTCAGGCCCGGGTCTCTCCTTTTCTTTTTCAGACCCGGTTCTCTTCTTTTTCGGACCCGGGTCTATCCTTTTTGGGGGGACCCGGGTCTCTTTTTCCCTTTTTCGGAACCGGGTCTCTTCATTTTTTCCAGACCCGGGTCTCCTTTTTTCTCAGACCCGGGTTGTTCTTTTTCTTTTTGAGACCCGGGTCTCTTTCTTCTTTTTTCAGGCTCTGGTGTCTTCTTTTTCAGAAACGGGTCTCTTTTTTCCGATCCGTGTCTATTTATTTTTTTTTCAGACCCGGGTCTCTTAATTTTTTTCAGACCCGGATCTCTTCATTGTTTTTTGACCCAGGTCTCTTTTTTTCTCAGATCTGGGTCTCTTTTTTTCAGACCCGGGTCTCCTTTTTTTCAGACTCTGATCTCTTTTTTTTCAGACTCTGATCTTTTTTTTTTTTTTTTCAGACTTGGTTCTCATTTTTTTTTTTTTTTCAGACACCGGTCTCTCCTTCTTTTCATACCCGCGTCTCTCTTTTCATACCCGCGTCTCTCTTTTCATATCCCGTCTTTTTTTTTTTTTAGACCCACAACTGTTCATTTTTTCCTGACCAGCATCTGTTCATTTTTTCAGCCCTGGGTCTCTTCTTTTCTTTTTCAGACCCGGGTCTCTTTTCTTTTTCATACGCTGGTCTCTTCTTTTTTATTCAGACCCGGGGCTCTTTTTTTTTTTTTTTAGACCAGGGTCTCATCTTTTTTTAGACCAGGGTCTGTTCTTTTTTTCAGACCCGGGTGTCTTCTATTTTTTAGGCCCGGGTCTCTTCATTTTTTCAGAACCGGGTCTCTCCTTTTCTTTCTCAGACCCGGGTCTTTTTTTCTCAGTCCCGGGTCTCTTCTTTTTCAGTCCCGGGTCTCTTTTCTTTTCCAGACCCTGTTCTCTCCTTTTTGTCAGACCCTTGTCTCTCCTTTTTTCAGACCCTGGTCTCTCCTTTTTTGAGACCCGGTCTTCTCAGAATCGGGTCTTCTTTTTCAGACCCGGGTCTCTTCATTTTTTCAGAACCGGGTCTCTCTTTTTTTCACAACCGGGTCTCTTCATTTTTTTCAGACCCTCCTCCGTTCATTTTTTTGAGACCAGCATCTTGATTTTTTTTTTTAAGAACCGGGTCTCTTGATTTTTTTCAGACCCCGGTCTCTTCTTTTATTTTTCAGACCCCGGTCTGTTGTTATCTTTTTCAGATCCGGGCCTCTTCTTTTCCTTTTCAGGCCCGGGTCTCTTTTTTTTCAGGCCCTGGTCTCTTCTTTTTCAGACGTGGGTATCTTCTTTTCTTTTTCAGACCCTGGTCTCTTCTTTTCATTCAGACCCGGGTCTCTCCTTTTTATTTTAGACTAGCCTCTTCTTTTTTTCCAGACCCGGGTCTTTTTTTTTATATATATATATATATATACAAGGGTCTTTTTTTCAGACCTGGGTCTCTCCTTTTTTTTCAGATCTGGGTCTCTCCTTTTTTTTCAGACCTAGGTCTCTCCTTTTTTCAGACCCGGGCTCTTCCTTTTTTTCATACCCGGGTTTCTTCCCTTTTTTAGACCCGAGTCTCTTCTTTTTTCAGACCCGGGTCTCTTCTTTTTCTCAGACCCGGGTCTCTCTCCTTATTCTCAGACCATGGTCTTTTCCTTTTTTTCAGACAAATCTCTTCTTTTTTTCAGACCCGGGTCTCCTTTTATGTCTGACCCGGGTCTCCTCTCTTTTTCAGACCCGGGTCTCTTCCTGTTTTTCTGACCCTGGTCTCTTCTCTTTTTTTCAGACCCGAGTTTCTTCTTGCCGTACCCGGGTTTCTTCTTTTCTGACCCGGGTCCCTTCTTCTTTAATGATCCGGGTCCCTTCTTTATTTTCAGACCCTGGTCTCTTCTTTTTTTAAACCCTGGTCTTTTTTTTCAGACCCGGGTCTTTTCTCTTCTTTCCTAACCCTGTCTCTTGTTCTTTAATGACCCGGGTCTCTTCTCTGTTTCAGACCAGGGTCTTTTTTTTCAGATCCAGGTTTCTTCTCTTCTTTCCTGACTCGGGTCACTTCTTTTCTGACCCGGGTCTCTTGTTTTTTTCAGACCCGGGTCTCTTTTTTCATACCAGTGTCTCTTTTTTTCTGACCAGGGTCTCTCCCTTTTTTCTGACCCGGGTCTCTTCTTTTTTTTTCTGAGCCTTTTCATATTTTTCTGATCCAGGTCTTTTTTTGCTGACCTTAGTCTCTTCTTTATTTTTGTCCGACGAGGATCTCTTCGCTTCTTTCTGACAAGATTCTCTTCTTTATTTTTGTCCGACGACGATCTCTTCGCTTCTTTCTGACAAGATTCTCTTCTTTTCTGACTCGCGTCTCTCTTTTTTCTGACCCGTTCTCTTTTTTCTGTCCCGGCTCTTTTTTTTACTGACGGGGGTCTCTTTTTTTACTGACGGGGGTCTCTTTTTTTACTGACGGGGGTCTCTTTTTTTACTGACGGGGGTCTCTTTTTTTACTGACGGGGGTCTCTTTTTTTACTGACGGGGGTCTCTTTTTTTACTGACGGGGGTCTCTTTTTTTACTGACGGGGGTCTCTTTTTTACTGACGGGGGTCTCATTATTAACTGACGGGGTCTCTTTTTTTACTGACGGGGTCTCTTTTTTACTGACGGGGTCTGTTTTTGGTGTCCCGCGTCTCTTTTTTGTGACCTGGGTCTCTCCATTTTTTTCTGACCCGGGTCTCTTCTCTTCTTTCTGACTCGGGTGTCTTCTTATTTTCTGATCCGTATCTTTTTTTTGTGACTCATGTCTTTTATTTGTTTGTGACCCAGGTCTCTTTTTTTGTTGAGTTTTTTTTTTTATTCTTTCTCGTTTCTCTTTTTTTACTGACCTGGGTCTCTTCTTTTTCCTCTCGCCCCGGTCTTTTTTTTTTTTTTCTGATCCGGGTCTGTTTTTGGTGTCCCGCGTCTCTTTTTTGTGACCTGGGTCTCTCCATTTTTTTCTGACCCGGGTCTCTTCTCTTCTTTCTGACTCGGGTGTCTTCTTATTTTCTGACCCGCGTCTCTTTTTTTACCGACTCGGGTCTCTTCTCTTTTTTCTGACCCGGTTCTTTCTCTTACCTGGTTTCCTTTTTTTTTTTTTTCTTTCTCGTTTCTCTTTTTTTACTGACCCTGGTCTCTTTTTTTTTTCTGACCCGGACCTCTTCTTTTTTTCTGACCCGGATTTATTTTCTGAACCTGGTTTCTCTCTCTTCTTCTTTTTTTTTTTTTTTTCTGACCCCGGTCTTTGTATTTCTTTCTGACCCAGGTCTTTTTTCAGACCCATTTTTTTTTTTTTTACCCGGGTGTCTTTCTTCTTTTCAGCCAAAAAAGGCTTCGGGTCTTTTTTGGCACTGGGTCTTTTTTTGGCACTGGATCTTTTTTTTGACTTAAGGTCTCCATATTTCTGGCTGGCCCCGAGGGTATTATTGTCCCCGATAGCATTTTGCCCTCGGGTCTTCCTGCCCTCGGGTCTTCCTGCCCCTGGGTCTTCCTGCCCTCGGGTCTTCCTGCCCCCGGGTCTTCCTGCCCTCGGGTCTTCCTGCCACCGGGTCTTCCTGCCCTCGGGTCTTCTTGCCTCCGGGGTATTCTTGCCCCTGAGAGATTTTTTCCTAAGCTACTCGGGCTACTCCGCCGCCTGTTGCTCTCACTCCAGTCCGACCTGGAGTTGTGGCGATGCTTGAGGATGGTGTTCAAGGCGGTACTGGCTATATGTATGTTGGTGGAGTTGAGAGGGGCGTTAAGGATGGCGCTGAAGGAGTTGAGAGGGGCGTTGAGGGTCAGGTCGGTGTAGGTCGGGTCGGCGTAGGTTGTCACTTTGACACTCAGGTCGGCGTAGGTCAAGGCCTGGAATGTCAGACTTTTTGTGCAGTCGTCGTGATGATTCAAAGCGTTTTTATTTTCAGCTCTTTCGCATTTTTTAATCTTAATTTTTCCAAAGGCTTTAAGATTACCTGTTGCAGAATACGTGTGGGGCGTCACTCTGATGAATTGGGATGTAATGAAAGAGTTGCCTTCGTGTCGTGTTATCGATTGGAATTGCCTGTGGGCCTGCCCTTATTATGTATATAAACGTCGAACATGCTTGTAAAAAAGACACTGAAAAAGAAATAATATAATAAGCGATTAGAAACTTGTTAAAACTAAAATTTGTAAAAATCCAGCACCTCCCAGCCTCCTTTCCGTCATCCTCAATCCCTTCCCCATCATCCTCAACCTCCTCCCCATCATCCTCATTTTGCCTTTCTACGCCAATGCCCAAATACTCACCACCACTCAGCACCTCCACCCATCATCATCATCATCATCATCATCATCATCATCGTCATCATCAAGGAAAAATAATCCCGAATTACTTTCAAAACCCTTTTAAGGAAAATCCAACTCCTTACAACCTCCCCCCACCCGCGATCATCCTTATCTCCAGCGCTTTTGGGACACTTTCGGGTAAAAAAGAACTTTATATTAGTTGTCGTAGTAATAATAATTGTGTTGGTAGTGGTTATAACAGTAGTATAACTGTAGTATTGGTGGTTTTATGAATGGAGGACGCCAGTAATCTGGTGTATGGATTATTTGTTTTTATTCATTTGTTTTTCCCTCCTCTGTTCTGTTATTAAAAAAAAAAAAGCATCACTTTAGTCAGCTGAAAGTGAGTCACACAAGCTTCATTGTTAAGGAATCCAGGTAAGGGAAGAGAAGCCAGAACTGGACGGGCATAAAACTGTCTGGTGGTGGCAAGAATACTACACAGACATCAAGGTGCACATGAAGCTTAAAGAAGCCAAATAAAGAGAAGAAGGAATATACATACATATATATATATATATATATATATATATATATATATATATATATATATATATATATAAATAACAGAACGGAGGAAGGAAAAACAAATGAGTAAAAAAAAAAAATCCATACACCAGATTACTGGCGTCCTCCGTTCATAAAATATCTGTAACAGTTAGACTTGAACAGCTGTGGGTTGAAATTTGGAAGGAAACAACTCTGGGGAACCGAATTCCAGAGAGATGCAGTTCGGGGAATGAAAGAATTCTGATAGGCAGAAGTTCTGCAATATGGCTGAGTGACATTCCAGTCATGAGCGCTACCAGATGCCCGTGTAGCACGAGGGAAGGCATGGTGAGGTGGCACCATGGACGCAACTTCGTCTGAGCATTTGCCAAAAAAATATATGTAAAATAATGCAAGGGAGGCAACATTCCTTCTTACTTGCAGGGGAGGTAGTTTATATGTAATGACAGGGTTGTTAATGATTCTAACAGCTTTATTCTGAATTTTGTCTAGTTGTCTTAATGCAACCTCTCCACAACCATTCCACAAGAGTGAGCAATATTCAAGCTGAGAGTGCACATGATTTATAAGAAGACTCTTATAAATTATAGCTAACTGCTCATCGGCGAAGAAGTTACGGACTCTGTACAATAATCCAAGTTTCTTTGAGGCGGTTTTAGCAAGTGATCTGACATGAGAGGTCCAGCTGAGGGCACTGTTAAGTGAGACGCCAAGAATTTCAATACTTTTGGAGATGGGAATATTAGTAGCACTGAAGGTAATGTACGAATCTGGCATTATCTGTCTATTAGTAAACTGTATATATTTAGTTTTACTAGCATTAAAAGAGACAAGGTTGTTTTGTCACCATTCACTGATCGTAGATAAATCTTGATTTATGGAGAAGGCTGTACTGAGTTGAGAGGTAGAGATATTAGACTTTGTAAATGGGTGTCAGCATATGAGTGAATGGGATTGTGGGTGACAGATAAGAGATCATTAATATGAACCAGAAATAGGGTTGGCGCCAGAATTGATCCCTGCGGCACATCAGCGTTAACTGAGTGGAAATTGGAATATACATCATCTACTTTTACTCTTATTTCCCTGTCACTAAGATATGAAGAAATCAAAGGAACAAAAGACGTTAGTCCATAGCAAGGGAGTTTGGACAGCAGGGAACGGTGCCATACTCTGTCGAAGCTTTAGAGATATCAAGAGCTACTGCATGAGTTTCTCCAAAAAGATCAATTGATTGATGGATGGTATGAGTTAAGAGATTGAGTATGTCAATGGTGGATCTTTCGTGGCGAAAACCATATTGTCTATCACTAATTAAGTTGTTTGATTCAAGATGTTTAACAATGTGCTTATTAATTAAAGTTACAAATACCTTACCAAGAGAAGATGTGACAGCTATTGGTCTGTAATCGGAGGGGTCAGACGAACTTCCTTTCTTCGGAATTGGGTGGATATTGGCTTCTTTCCATGAATTTGGGAATAAAGAAGTACATATGCATAGTCTGAATAATTTAGCTAGGACAGAGGCAAGTTCAGGGGAACACTTTTTCAAAACAATTGGCGGAATTCCATCTGGGCCTGGAGCTTTGTTGGTAGGTAAATTGTCTAGGATGGATTTTACGTATCTTGTCTGTATTTTAAGTAGGGCAATTTCGGGAGAATCAAGTTCCAGTACTGGGACATTCTGGCTGGTATCGTCTATGGTAGAGTTTCTGGCAAATGTACTGGCAAAGATATCTGCTTTCCCATGCGGGTCATTTGTAATGTCGCCATCTGAAGATTTTAGTGGGGGAATGGAAGATGACTTGTTAAAGTTATTATTGAAATAATTAAGAGTTGACCAGAATATTCTTTTGTCATTAGGGTTGTTAAGTAGTTTTGATGCTTGCTTTTGAAGGAAGTTTGATTTAGATAGATTTAATACAGCTTTTGCATGATTTCTGGCAATTCTAAATTGAGAGAGTGATTCAGATGTTTTTTATTTTAAGTAAGAGTTATATGGTAATGACTTTTGGGCTGTTGCTCTGGCACAGTTGCCATCAAACCATTTTGGAGAGTTCGATCTTTTAGTGAACTGTTGACTTGGTATGAATAAATCCATACCAGCTAGTATTAAGTCACAAATGTGGGACTGGGTAGAATTGGGATCACTAGAGAAGAAAGACTACCATGGAATGTCAGCAAGATAATTTCTAAATCCATCCCAGTCTGCCCTATCAAAGTGCCATCGGGTTACCCTGACAGGTTCAGAACGGGGAGGTGTGGAATAAAAGAAGCATAGAATTATAGTGAGATGGCAAGAACAAAACAACGATGTCAAAACATGGAGAAAGTATTAAAGAAGCCAGACAAAGGAAGAGAAGAGAAGAAAAGAATGATAAAAAGAGTGGAGGTAGGGGATCCAGAAGAGCAAGGGTGAGACTGAAAGCCGGTAATGGAACACTTAACCTTCAGAGAGAGAGAGAGAGAGAGAGAGAGAGAGAGAGAGAATGAATGCTGGAGAGAAAAGGGAGAGGAGGGGAGGTGTATCCATCAGACCAAACTCGGGAAGACGTCGCTGAAACGTGTTTAGGCGAGAGAGAGGAGGCAAAGTCTCGGTGTCGGAAGATCTAAAGGATGAAGGATGAGGAAGACTTGATGCATTAAAGAAGCGACGCAATGCCCGATTAGCATAGAAAGGTAATACGGAGACTGTTAAGATTTGTTGTTAATACAGAATGGCAGAGCATCTTTAGGCTGTAATACTTAAACCAAGTTCGTTATGGAGTAGGCAAGCTCGTAATTTTTAGACACTATTTACCAGACACCTGTCTATGAGCCTAGCCTGCATCGTACTTTGGAAATGTAGTCAGCTGCGATTCGGAAATTTCAGACACGTTCTACTAATATCACTTGTTTCAAAGAATTTGTCAGAACTGAGAATTTGTCATCGCTTCTGCTGTCTCTTTTATATCTTGGCCCCTCTCTTTTACTTTCCATACACAGTCCACTGCAGGGATCAGACCTACTGCTGATGGAGCCTGAAAGACAGACTTAACCCTTAGACGGAGAGATTTCTTTGTATCAAGTAAAATCATCTTACGTCATCCAGAGAAAAATATCTATGTCGTCAGTCTCCACTTACGGGTAAACACTTCTCCATTCTGGCTAAGTATGAATGGGAAATGGGTATGTGCAAGGAGACAGGTGTGTGTGAATGTTGAAGGTTGTACGGTACTGGCTATATGTATGAGAGGAACGTATACTTTTGGGTTTAGGATTTACTATAATTCATCCACCTAACCTTGACGGATATGTTCGTCCTTTTGAAGATTACACTGTGTAGCTCAGTGGCAGAATAAGACAATACTACGGCTCTGTATCCTTCCCATAGCGCATCTTGTGATTAACACCATATTAAAATGTTGATCTTTTAGCTGCAGTTCAAGTTTCAAGACGGAGAAATGGCAGATTAGGCTAAGTTGAGGTGGTGGAAGTATAGCATCGTTTCCTTTGTGATATATCTTGCATACGACATCTTACGCACTTAAGAGCTAGAAACCCAATAGAAAGAGAGACTGGACAGCCAGCATGTTGGCTCAGCGAATGGATGTTTGCTGGGCATTACTGAACAGTGTTCCCAACCAGTGACAACCAAAATTCCCCACAGCTCTAGGCTAAAATTCCCCAAAATTCCTCATTCAGTAATAATATAATCTCTAATTATTATTGTACAGGTGTAGTCTACTAGACAGAATACTGCAAACATATTAAGAAGAAATGGTTATTCACAATTGATTTATTAAATTACAGTTTTTTCCAACTGTGTATCCTATTTTTTTTTTATTTTTATAAATAACAGAACGGAGGAAGGAAAAACAAATGGGTAAAAAAAATCATCCATACACCAGATTACTGGTGTCCTCTGTTCATAAAATATCTGTAACAGTTAGACTTGAACAGCTGTGGGTTGAAATTTGGAGGAAAACAACTCTGGGGAAGCGAGTTCCAAAGAGATGCAGTTCGGGGAATGAAAGAATTCTGATAGGCAGAAGTTCTGCAATATGGTTGAGTGACATTCCAGTTATGAGTGCTACCAGATGCCCGTGTAGCACGAGGGAAGGCATGGAGAGGTGGCACCATGGACGCAACTTCGTCTGAGCATTTGCCAAAAAAATATCTGTAAAATAATGCAAGGGAGGCAACATTCCTTCTTACTTGCAGGAGAGGTAGTTTATATGTAATGGCAGGGTTGTTAATGATTCTAACGGCTTTATTCTGAATTTTGTCTAGTTGTCTTAATGCAACCTCTCCACAACCATTCCGCAAGGGTGAGCAATATTCAAGCTGAGAGTGCACATGATTTATAAGAAGACTCTTATAAATTATAGCTAACTGCTCATCGGCGAAGAAGTTACGGACTCTGTACAATAATCCAAGTTTCTTTGAGGCGGTTTTAGCAAGTGATCTGACATGAGAGGTCCAGCTGAGGGCACTGTTAAGTGAGACACCAAGAATTTCAATACTTTTGGAGATGGGAATATTAGTAGCATTGAAGGTAATGTACGAATCTGGCAATATTTGTCTATTAGTAAACTATATATATTTAGTTTTACTAGCATTAAAAGAGACAAGGTTGTTTTGTCCCCATTCACTGATTGTAGATGGCTCTTGATTTATGGAGATGGCTGTACTGAGTTGAGAGGTAGAGATATTAGACTTTGTAAATGGATGTCTTGAGTGTGAATGAACTATGTAGTGTTGAGTCATCTGCATATCAGTGAATGGGATTGTGAGTGACAGATAAGAGATCATTAATATGAACCAGAAATAGGGTTGGCGCCAGAACTGATCCCTGCGGCACGCCGGCGTTAATTGAGTGGAAATTCGAATATACATCATCTACTTTTACTCTTATTTTCCTGTCACTAAGATAAGAAGAAATCAAAGGAACAAAAGACGTTAGTCCATAGCAAGGGAGTTTGGACAGCAGGGAACGGTGCCATACTCTGTCGAAAGCTTTAGAGATATCAAGAGCTACTGCATGAGTTTCTCCAAAAAGATCAATTGATTGATGGATGGTATGAGTTAAGAGATTGAGTATGTCAATGGTGGATCTTTCGTGGCGAAAACCGTATTGTCTATCACTAATTAAGTTGTTGGATTCAAGATGTTTAACAATATGCTTATTAATTAAAGTTTCAAATACCTTACCAAGAGAAGATGTGACAGCTATTGGTCTGTAATTGGAGGGGTCAGACGAACTTCCTTTCTTCGGAACTGGGTGGATATTAGCTTCTTTCCATGAATTTGGGAATAAAGAAGTACGTATGCATAGTCTGAATAATTTAGCTAGGACAGAGACAAGTCCAGGGGAACACTTTTTCAAAACAATTGGCGGAATTCCATCTGGGCCTGGAGCTTTGTTGGTAGGTAAATTGTCTAGGATGGATTTTACGTATCTTGTCTGTATTTTAAGTGGGGCAATTTCGGGAGAATCAAGTTCCAGTACTGAGATATCCTATTATTTTGAGGGAAATAAATACAATGGCTATAGAAGATATGTACTTTTTGTGTTATGACGAACAGTAAGCATATAGTATCAACAATATACTCTTGGGTAGTATTACACTACACTTATGAATGGTAGAAACAATATCACCCATATTGCTTTTGGGATAGCCTTGGAATATGCAATCTGCGAAACAAACATAGATTATGCTTCGTCAAAGTATCCCAAAATAATGAAGAAAAACATTACACAAACTAACATCACTCAAATTTCTCTTGAGTTAACTTAGGGTATGTCTAATTTCTTTTTCTGTACAGTTACTTCTGGACAGGAAAAATAATAATGGGTACAGTTAGTGGAAGGCATCATTATCATTATTAACAGTCAGCTGATCTCTGCTACTGCTGCTGCTGCTGTTGTCACCCATTTTCGTTCATTCGAATGCATACGAAATATTGACTTTACTGATGAAGAAAAACATATGAATTATTGTTTCATTTTAGAAAATATAAAGTCACTCTGAAATTACGATAATTATATATAACCTATTTCAATTTCTACAGCTCAGTTTATGGGTTAAGTATCCTGCCATTGGCAAAAAATCCCCAGATTGAAAGCCGATTTTCCCATTTCCCCATTTGAACCCCGAATTCCCTAAATCTGGGGATAATTCCCCATGGTTGGCAACACTGTTGACACTGAAGTACGTATAAGGATCAGTGATCACTGCTAGATAACACCAGGCCACTTAACTGCTTTTCATATTATACGGCGCGTTTTGCATATCTGTTATGCTATGTTTGCACAAGTGGTGTTTTCTGAATAAGTAAAGCTGTATAAAATGAGATTTTCTTATGTATCAGCTAGGCTAATTTCGAGACATACAAAGATCTGGTTGAGTTGCCAGACGACGCTAGATCGATTAACACCAGCACTGTTTACTTATTTTGCCGCGGTTTTTAAGTTTCATGGAGTTTTGGTTGAAGTTAAACATTGTTGTTCTCTTTTATAGCTGTAACTGCGGTTTCCATCGGGATATTATCTAGGTTTACCTCCTCTATGTGGATGTGGGCCAAATACATCTAAAATGAATAAAAGTTGCCTAGCAATGCAGACGATGCTCATTCGCAGACCAGCTAGCTGTCTTCACACCTTAATATCCCATAATTTCCTTCTTGATGCATCACAGGGGAATCGAAAAAGTCGCATAGAGGGTCCATCAGTGTTATTTCACCCGAGTGCAGCACAATCAAACCACTAATAACGGTAAAAAAGCCACAGTAAAGGAACACATCACCACCCATTTTGCGACTACTAACAATTTGGTTTGTCAAATTTAAAATTCGGCGATTATTTCGGTGTTTAGCTATACCTTGAAGTAAAATCCATAGATAGAGATGAAAATTAAAACTGAAATCTTCAGTAGCTCAAATTAACGAAATGCACTACAATTATTGCTACATTTTAGTGATCAAACAATCATGTGTCAGGGGCAGGCAACCTTTTCAGAGCGAGGGCCAGATGAGTCCTTCGGGAGCAGCCCGTGGGCCAGAGTGACAAATGAGAGCACAGAAGTGACTACATATAAGAATTTTATTGGAAAACATGCAAATCAATGAAATGGCTGGTGCTGCTTGCCATGAAGAATTGATTCAATGTCCGGCTTGATGGATGAAGTAGACAAGAGAAGAATGTCATTGAGGTGACGGTCGGAGAGCTGGGAGCGTAGGGGAGACTTCGTGTACTTCATTTTGGAGAAGAGTTGTTTGCAACAGTAGGTGTTGTACAACAGTAGGTATGGCCAAAAACGACCTAAATATTAGGTCGTTTTTAACCTTTACCCTCTCAGCCACATAGAAACACTTGGTATTTTACTCTGGGTCTCTGGCTAACGCCATACGATTTTACTCCTCACAGGGAGACCCATCGAGGCGGAGAGTGTCGAAAACTATCTCCTTAATCATCATCATCATCATCATATACATTTTACCTTAACCATCATCATCATCATCATCATCATATACATTTTACCTTAACCATCATCATCATCATCATCATCATATACATTTTTACCTTAACCATCATCATCATCATCATCATATACATTTTACCTTAACCATCATCATCATCATCATCATCATCATCATCATATACATTTTACCTTAACCATCATCATCATCATCATCATCATCATCATCATATACATTTTACCTTAATCATCATCATCATCATCATCATCATATACATTTTTACCTTAATCATCATCATCATCATCATCATCATCATATACATTTTTACCTTCATCATCATCATCATCATCATCATCATCATCATATACTTTTTTACCCTAATCATCATCATCATAATCATCATATACTTTTTTACCCTAATCATCATCATCATCATCATCATCATATACTTTTTTATCCTAATCATCATCATCATCATATACTTTTTCACCCTAATCATCATCATCATCATCATCATATACTTTTTCACCCTAATCATCATCATCATCATCATCATATACTTTTTTACCCTAATCATCATCATCATAATCATCATATACTTTTTTACCCTAATCATCATAATCATCATATACTTTTTTACCCTAATCATCATCATCATCATCATTATCATCATATACTTTTTCACCCTAATCATCATCATCATCATATGCTTTTTTACCCTAATCATCATCACCATCATCATAATCATCATATACTTTTTTACCCTAATCATCATCATCATCATCATGTGGACCTCCTTTCCCATTTTAGGGCAGGGTGAGGAGTAGAAACGTCCACACAGTCCAAGTTTGCCCAGTCCAATGGGCCACGTTTCCACCACTCATCATTCAAGCCCTCGGAATCCTGGCTCTATCAACTACGCCAAAAACTTTCACCACATTCTGTAGCTTCACATAAACGAATCCGATATGGGATAATTTTCGGGAAGATAAAAGCATTTCAATCGATCCCTCAGCTGAAACTTTATACAGCGTAGTTAATTTGGAACTCTAATCTTCTCTAATTACTATGACGATTAGTGTTGTCATTTACATCAGAGCCAGTGTTAACTAACTTAATACCTACATCTGTGTGTAAGGCCGGCAACATTCACAGCAACAAATTATTATATACCAAGTGACAACTCGGACATATAGGATAATTAACCTCTTTGTAATTATGACTACAATAGTTTTTGTTTATACTAGCTTTGTGATTAGAGAATTAGAGCAAATTGTATTACCTCTCCCTTGCTCACTCTGCTTGCCACTTAATCCCCCTTCTCTCTCTCTCTCTCTCTCTCTCTCTCTCTCTCTCTCTCTCTCTCTCTCCGAACAAATTACTGTATGTTATCTCTCCCTCTCTACTTCCTTCATCCCCTCCCTCTCTCTGTGCTTATCTCTATAATAATATCTATCATTCTCACTCAGTCAGTCTGATTTTCTATCTATGTCTGTTTACCTCCATCTTTTACTCATAGTGTCACTTTCCTTCTAAGGGAATATTAACTCATGCAATAGGAAAGACATTTCTGAAAGCGAAACAAATTACCTGGAGATTGGAAGAATAAATAAAAGGAAGGCGTCATTGTACTGCAAGGGCTAATGGGGCTGCTTAACACTCACTACGAGAGATCTTGTAGACCCAAGTAAATCGCCAGGATGTGTTAAGAGTTACTGATAATACGACGCCACCTTTGTATTGACTTCAGCCTGGATATTAAGGTCTGGGTCTTCCATCGCTAGCAACTGATTCACACACACACACACACACACACACACACACACACACACACACACACACACACACACACACACATATATTTGCACCACCACCCCATGCGGAGATGAAAAATCTGAGCAAGAGGTATAGGAAAGAACGCGTTTTGTAAGTATGTATTTGTAAAATTCAGTTTATAGAGCGAAAGCTAATTATCTATTGTTTTAGTTACTCGTTGTAGACCATCGTATTTCAGGAGAGAGCACACCATCTCGTGTTGTATATTTATATATGTATGTATGTATTTGTGTGTTTGTAGGCTACTACATATCAGGAGAGATCGTATTATTTCCCATCTGATAACAGTGAGTGAGAAACTTCCTGTACTGCTATTAGCTGACCATACTGTATTGTTAAGTGAAGATGAATGTGACCTGCAAGGCTTGCTGACTGAGAATGAGAGTGATTGTAGGGCATGAAATATAAAAGTGATTGTAGATGAGAGTAAAACTGTGTGTTTTGAGAAAAATGAAGTCAGAGACTTTACGTGCATTCAAGCACATAGTTAATGTGAAAGATTAGAAAATGAAGTGTTTGGCAGGGCAACCAACGGAGAAGAAAGGTTACCTGTTCACTGAATGCTGTGATAAGAGACAAGGAAGTTAGCTCAGAAGAAAAAAATCGCCGTATGACAATATAATGACCTTCGCTCTAACTTACTGAGACGAAGCTTGGATCCCGTTGGAAGGACACAAGTCAAGAGTGAGAGCAGTGGAAGCGAGTTATATGAAAGAAGCATGTGCCGGTACACAGAGACATAGACAGACAAATAAGGAAGTAAAGAATGGCTGTGGTATTGATATACTGTAGATGTGATTGTCAAGAGAAAAACTCTCAGATGGTTTGGCCATGTGGAGATGGCAAAGAATGAGAGCATATGTCAGTGTATGTAAGTGAGGTGGGGAGGGAGAGAGCGTGAGAAAGATCAAGGATGAGATGGGGGGGATGAAGTGGAGAGATATATGAGCTGGAGGGAAGGCAGCCAAATGACAAAGGAAGGGGAGAGTGGAGGCGATTTGTTTGTGGCTACCCCTTACGGGATTAAGGCGCCTGCATGTAGATGGATGGATTGACAGAGGTCGATTGCAGGACCATACAATTACAGTTTCTCACTGTACCTGCCGTACTGCACCACTTGGTCGGTATCCTATACTGAATATGTTAACCGTTTCATTACGACATGGTACTTATATCTCCCAGCAGACGATGGTTCTCAGCCAAGGAGAAACTTTTTACAATGGGGGAGGGGGGGGGTAAAAGCAGTCTTCATTAATCCCTTCTTCACCGAAGTGCTCTACTGAAATAATCTGAGTGCAACAGAAATAAAAATGGCGTCCGCGGACACCACAAACAAGTCAGCTCCGAAATGCTGTCTTCACATTACTCTCGCTGAAACAATAAAGTTCCATACCACATGGTAATTTTATTTTGAGTTGGAATTAACATAAAATTGTACAGCACATACTGGTGGGAACACAGCACCACACAGGCAGATAAAACACCTTCCATATACCAACATCCTCACAGGAATACTCAAAACAAGAAAATCCGGTTATCTGAAGAAGCTTTGGCTGAACATGATTTTACCGTTTGCTTTTTCCTGGCGAAAAAAATCGCCGTAGATAAAGTTTAATAGTTTTGCTTTGTAAAACAATTTTCCAGAATCAATATCTGTTCTTACATTTCTTTATATACTAAAAATTAATCTATTATTCATAAGCAGTGGCACAGTCTGAGAGAGAGAGAGAGAGAGAGAGAGAGAGAGTCAAGGTCTGTTCAAATCATGATACTTGAACAAACTATGTCTAATCTTTAAAGGTTAAATGATATAAGCAGAAGGAAATGCATACTAAGGCAAACAGTTGATCAGTTGATCAGTTGCATAAATGAAGAACTATCAGCTAACTCAAACATTAGAGAACTGAACAGAAAAAGGGTGCAAGTGTACTGTCAGACGGGTGCTAGGCGCCCAGCTAGTAGTTCAGAAGACAGTTCAAATGTGCAGCAACCATTGAAGTATCCATAGTAAATACAGTTTCAGCTGTGCATCGACGATAAAGAGGTTGAATAGTCAGTGAGAGAAGGCGAAGTGATTTGACGAAAAGCCTTTAACTCCACGCGTTTAAGGAGAACTGCATGTGGCGAGCACACCCACACTATGAATTGAACACAACGCTGGGGCAAATAAGATTCCCCGTAAAAAGTCGATAGCTGTGCAGGGGTAAAGGAGGCTCTGAGTCGGCTTAGCACACTTACTCTTTTGGAAGCAGATATTACAAGGGAGGTCATGCTAGAGAGGACATGAACGGTATGCATGTATGTATGTGAGTTCTAAGTATGGAAGTGTACACTTATTGCATAGATGAATGCATGTATACACGCACAAAGTATCGTTTATATGTCGAGAGGCCATCATCTGTTGCATTTACATAATTTTAGACTATCGATCTTCAGGAGATAAACCAGCATCTCGTGTTATATGTATGGGTGTGTTTGCAGGCTTGCGTTAATGAGGAGCGAGCCCATCGTTTCCTAGTGACTGGCAATGAGTAGGATTGATGGCGGGACAATACAGTACTCATCCTTTCACTATACCCCACTGTGCTACCGGGCCACTGGGCTGTGTTGAAAAAAAAATATCCAATTCACCAGGTTAACCGGCTGTTTCCCTTAAAAGACGATTTATGAGAGACTTTCCTATACAACGGACAGGTTAAATACGGCCTTCGTAAACACCTCCATCACTGAAGTGCCCAACTACCGTAGACCAACTTAAATAATCGTAGCGACGGAGACAAAAATGGCGCCCTCTAGCTGAAGAGAATACAAACAAGTCAGCTCTAAAATGTCGTCTTCTCACTACTCTCGCTGAAAAAATGGAGTTCCCTGGCTTTTGAGAATCCCTCACCCCCTCACATGGCAGTTTTGTTATGAGGCGGAATATACATAAAAGTGTACAGTATACATTGGTAGGAACACGCGTCACACAGGCAGGTAAAACACTTCCCATATACTAACGTCCTTACGGGAATAGAGTCAAAAACAAGAAAATCCAATTAATTTAAGAAGACTGGATAGTATTTAACTGTTCTGTTTATTTTATCCCCCCAAAACACAGTACATGATATTATAATAGTTATTATGTGAAGTATTTTTCAAGAACCAATATCTGTTCCTGCATTACTTTACATCATGAAAATGAAGTTGTTATTAATTAGCCAAACAGAGAGAGAGAGAGAGAGAGAGAGAGAGACTCAAAATCTGACAGGTTCAGCCAAACCCCCAGTTAATGCCAAAGTCTATCTATCTATTGCCAGACGCCTCAATCCCGTTTGGGGTGGCCACAAACAAATCGCCTCCAAGTCGCCCTGTCCTCCGCCATTTCACTCCCCTGCTCCCAACTCACACCCCCCTCTCTCATATACCTCTCCACCCCATCCCTCCATCTCATCCTCGGCCTCCCCCTCCCTCTTTCCCCCTCCACCTCACTCACATACACTCTCTTCGTCAGTCTTTCACCCTCCATCCTCTCCACATGGCTAAACCACCTCAGTATGTTCCTCATAACGCTTCCTATCACATCCACATCAACACCACAACGCTCCTTTATATCCTCATTCGTCAGCCTGTCTCTCCATGTGACTCCACAGGCTCCTCTTAAATAACTCATTTCCACTGCTCTCACTCTTGACTTGTGTCCTTCCAACAACTTCCAAGCTTCACTTCCGTAAATTAGAGTTGGTATCACAATACTGTCATGTAGTAACTTTTTCACTTCCATGCTCACTTCCCTGTTTCTTATCACTGCTTTCAAAGAACCAGCAACCTTTCTTCCCTGCTGTACCCTTTCAAGCACTTCACCCTCCAAACCTCCATCCTTACTCATCACACTACCCAAGTACTTAAACGTACTCACATTTTCCAATTCCTCACCATCCAACCTCGCTGTACATTCACTGACTTCACCTCTCTCAAAGACCATCACTTTACTCTTCCCTACATTCACCTTTAGATTCCGTTTCTTACACACTCTCCCAAACTCATCCACCAAGCCTTGCAGCTCCCCTTCGTCTTCACTCAACAACACAGTATCATCTGCAAACAACAGCACAGGGAGTTTCCAAACACTATCCTCTCTCACCAGGGCCACTCCAACATCCACTACCCTACCTTGTACCTCTTTTATTACCCCATCCATGTACAGATTGAACAACCATGGAGACATGACACATCCCTGTTTCAACCCAACTTTCAAAGAGAAAAATTCACTTAGTTCGCCATCCACACGCACTGCAGCCTTCGCACCATCGTACATACTCTTCACAGCATTCAACAACTTCCCATCTACTCCATATATTCTTAACACTTTCCACAATCCTAGTCTATCCACCCTGTCATATGCTTTCTCCAAAGTGCTTCATTATAATCTTAATTTTTCAACCAAATCACAGAGTATCAGAATGAGATGGTTAGAAGCAGGAGCAAAAGACCGAGAGAGTAGTGGGAGATAAGCTGCAACAGTATGCAGTGGAGGTTGGTGTGAGAAACGGTTGGCCTGAGTTGAGTGCAACCGAATGTCCTCACGTGGCAACTCACAATATGAAGTGCCAGTTAATAAATTACTTCACTCTTTTGTCGCCTTAGTCGCTCTCGCTACAACCACACAGTTACATCCATCACTGGAAATTGGAACAATGCTTAGTAAAAGGGGATAATTTGGCAGTAAATCTCACACTGTTATAGTGTTTTCTTTGTCAACCACGCACGGCCCTCAAACCCATCATCCAACTTCCGTAAGAGAGTTCATCACCATTTTATCCTTCCCCAGTTTCCCTCATCCCGAACTGGATAGAAACCTTGCAATACTTTGATGTTTAGCATGTTTCCAGTCATTACTATATCTCTCTCCTCACATTTTAATGTAATGGTAAACCCCAAGATATTTGGATATTTTCAAGTACCTGTTTACCATCTACCCTTTCCTCCTTTCTTTCCTACCAGTTCTGCAGTACACCTCAAAGCCCGTTGGTGTTATCCTAGTCAGTTACGCTTGAGATCCATCACCGTCGTCCTCCAGTCGATTTGTTTCTTCTCATGAAATACACTTCTTTACATTTTTCATTCCTCTGTGTTCTCCTCTCGATTTGGCGGTAAACCCCACAATGTTTCAGTGCATTCCTTGACAGTTACTGCCTTTGTTTCAGTGCATTCCTTGACAGTTACTGCCTTACTAACCTGCCCTTCCTTTAACCCCTGCTTCCTGATTTGGCAGGAATTTCCGTATTATTGAGACTGAGTACGCGACGGTATAAGCAAGCATTTAATACATGACGGTCATTTATGGAACATCTGTTGTTGTTAGGTATGATCAGCCTGCATCCCACATAGCAGAGTTGATTCACCAGCAGCACAGAAAGTTCAGGCTTATTCTATCACCACCACACTATCGTAAAAAAAAAATAGGGTCATGTAAACACCGACGCGCTCTCATTTTTAACATTTCGGTCCGAAGTCCCGCAGTTTTTTAGTGCTCTCCTTGTCAGTCATTATTGTCCTGCAATCCTGCCCACATTCCCAACGACATGGCGAGGGAAATGCTTCCTCTGATGTTACTACGATTTTTTTTTTTTTTTATTGTAACAATAAATCTAACCTTCGAATTTCAGAAGTATCTACGCCTTTTTCTTCCCCTCCCAAATACAATGGAATCTTCTTTACACTCTGAGATGTATATGGCCCACGTGATTCACTGCATTATCATAATATGAGTGTGTAGACTCTAGTCTGTACTTTTTATTGGCCATCAAATACCAGTATATAAAAATGATCCCGGGCAAACATTATTCTGTGGTGACTGAGTCGAACTACTTCATTTACCAACCAACCAATATTTTCAAATTACTGAGATAAAACATTATAAACGACAAAGAATACATTCTGTTCCAAAATATCATCACTGTTCATTGAGAAATGGTAAACAACTTGAGGTACATTAAGGGTCATAAGGAGCCACGGATATATGACTTGTTTTTACTGCAGATGTACACTCGGCACAAGTTTCGAGACTTATGTTGCATGAAATTTGATGTTACTTATACTTCTCCATATATTTTGTTGTTGTTGTTGCCTAAGAATTCTAGGAGAAAAAATATTCATGTTAAAGCTAAATTTAACATGTTTTCATGCATGATGCAGAAAATACTAAAAGGTTATTGAAATATGACAAAGAGTACAGAATTTTAGAGCTCTTCATACTGTCTTCCAAATTGTTTGAGTCACGAGCCGCTTTATGTTTACTTGTTACTGAGGCTATAATGGGTGGCAGAGAAAACTCCTGAGAGAGCAGAAATTCTAATATTTGTCCAATATGTCAGTCTACACAAAAGCCATACTCACAGAGAGTGGAGGTAAAAGAAGAAGCAGAGGCGGTTATGTAGGCAGGAAGAATCTTACCTTTCCGTACACCCTGTTGTGTTATAACCTACTCGCATAGTTCATCTACCGTAACTTGGCAGAAATTTTCGACCTTGTGCAGCATCTTTCCAGACGTTCCATGACATAACAAGATAGCAGTACGACTCTAGACCCTTTCCAAAGCACTTCTTCACGACTAGCATCATAAATAAATATTAAACATTTGTCAAAGCTCAATAACTATAAGAGACATATGGCAGTTTAGTCAAAGTTAACCTTCTCACAGTCAGGACAAATCTGGCAATCTATTTAAGTAAACAACAACGATTTCATTCGACTGAAATCGAGTTTCAATAGCCTAATTGTGTTAATAATGGTGAAATTAACCCTCTCATGGTGGTGAGACGCTTTTAGTATTGTATTTTAGCTAATACCAGACTTTTATCCAGTTAAGATTGAGCCACAGGAGCCTGGGATGGCTCCAGTGTCTGCCTACTTGTCTTACCTCGCTTTCTTAACCCCTACACCGCGGGCATGTTTACCGATGTTTTGCGTGTGCCGCGGGGTTATTCGGGCTCCGACAGACTCTCAAAAAATATTTGCCAAAAATCAGTTATTAGTCCTAGAATATTAAAATTATATATGCTTATGGCACATACCTTCAGCTTTCTCCTGGAATGTTTGTTGAGCCTTCGTCGTTACCGTAGGACTTGTGGAGACCTCTGAAGTTGGGTAACGAAGTCTCCACTTTACAGTTCCCGACAACCCGTAATATGATTCCCACAGCCAGATATTAACACTATAAATACTACTCTATGATTTTCAAGTAGTTTGGGATCCATACTCCAAAAAAAAAACCACTGTGAAAGCAATGAAAATTATGAGCGCGTCTGACCGCCGCACTTCCGCTAGTTCGCTCTTGGTACTCTGTCATTTATTATTCATAAAACCCCTCACACTTTATATTTCTATAACTACATAACACTTATATATATCTACAGTCTTTATCCATAAGTTTCCTTCAGTAGTATTAGTTTATTGCCACTGTAGGGATTCAATTTCTTTCAGTAAAATACGTAGCATTCACTTTCTCGTCCTGTATACTGGCATTGAGAGTGAATGTCACTTTCATCTTCACTCTCATAACTCATAGTATTCAGACATGCTATAGTGAAACTTTCACTTTCACTACTCCTAGGGTATATACTCGTATTCTTATAATACTACTCATTTACATTTCTATTTACGTTCTCTATTTTATTTACGTTATTTACATTTCTATTTTATTTACACTGTGTTATGCACTGTCACTTGAAGTAACTTATAAAACTATTTTCCATTTTTCACGTATATTTACATTCATTACTTTCACTTGCTGTTTACACATTATTTACACATTATTTACAATTCCACTTGCACTGTTTTACTCAATAGAAAGATCGTAGTCACTCTTTTATCAATTGTCAGCCCTTTACCTCTTTCCACACAAGGTTTAGTAGGGGGTAAAGGTCACAGGGCCCTTGCATGGGGGTGAAAAAAGGCCCTGAAGTCAGCAAGAGGATGAGCCGTACCTCCTCTTCGGAATCTGAGAGAGAACTGATAAGAGGGCCGGCCCGGGTTGAGGCCTACTTGAGGGTTATTCAGCACTACCAACGTAGCTCTTGAAACAGCTATGTATTTCACTGAAATGATTGGCAGGAAATCTAGACAATACATTATAAATTAGGTAGTTCCAGGTGAATGTAAATATCACTTAGGCTTCTCCCTTCCCTCCTTATATGTATATTTATTACAAAAATAGATTATATGGCATATTTCAATGGGAAAAAAACAGCGAAAATTAGCGAACGAGTGCACGTGAGGTGTTGTCAGGTGATAATTAGCCAATTCCAGGTGTATGGCACTCTCACTTACCTTATTTCTTTCTTGTATATATTATTTGGTATAAGAATAGGGCATAGGGCTTATTTCAATGGATGAAATCAGTGAAAAATTCCAGGGAAGATTTACTTAGCGTAGCACGGCCGGGCAGGCGAGAGGATAGTGTAATGGAGGGGGGGTAGGGAGGGGAGTCAAGAACGGGGAGAAATGGCTAAATTGTCAACAATGGATGGGAGTACAGATGAGATTAGGAGTTCTGACTAGTGTTGGACATTGGCAGTACTGATAGATGATACAAGCCCCCACTTGGAAGCCCGGGTGAATTCAAAATAACACAGAATCACAAAAGCGATGCCCCGCGGTATGATCCCTTGCTCCCAAGCGTCACGAAAGTGACGCCCTAAGGGGTTAACCCTTTCAGTACGAGTGACATAGTCTAGTGTTGCTTCGATCAGACGATTTCGTTTTTTTGGTAAATGCCTCCTGTAAGAAAAGGATTATTGACAACTATAACTAACCCTTCCAGTTCGAACGGTCTCAACCAAGACTGAATAAAAACATTTGAAGGTAACAAGAATAAAATTGTCGCAGAATTCAAGGGACTACCCCAAGGATTACTTTTGTATTTTATTGTAGTTGTTCTCAGGCGATTTTATTCGCCTTAAGGGAGGGCTATTGTACTTTAGGGTTTCATGAAGTTTGTAACTAATATCTTAGGTTCGAAAAAATTTTCATAAGCTGCATAAAATAGCCCGGTGAAAAAAAAAAAGAAAAAAAAAAAGACGCCATCGTACGGAAGTTATGAAGATCAAGAACACTCACTCACAACCACATTTTTGTTACTACCAAACAGATTTTACTCAGTTCGAGATACTTTACGAACCGGAAGATGCAGATAGAACTTTTTTTTATATTTACCTTAAGTGCTACAACGCTATTCCAAGCTGAAAGCAAATCATATGGCAGCGGCAAGGAAGTATGTCAGCAGACTGATATAGGCAAGTCCTTCTCTATGACGGCTTACATCATTCTCACTAACACATTCCTCCTCCAAGGCCTTCCTTATCTTTTCTTCTAACCTCCTGTGTACCACAGACGTTTTGTAAGCTCTGTAGACTTACATACTAACCACTTCTGTACCATACTTTCTTCCTCTTACATCACCTTGGCTTAGAATTGCCCCTTCTTCATCCTGAATGCGTAGTTGTAAAATCAGAATAACAATAGAGTAACATGTTTGTCAGGAAGAAGTGTAATGAAAAGAACATAGAGCCGCTGTACGTCATATTCTGCCACTCAGCTACGTGATTTTTTTTTTTTTTTAATGCAAGAAAGAAGAAATCAAAGGCCAGGGCCCGCAAACCGTTCCTCCCAAGAAAAAAAACAAAAGCAATACAAAAGAGAGCCAAATTCAAGATCCGTTTATTTCGAGATGCCTGAACACACTCCGTTTGAAAGACTGGAGATCATAAGAAGTAGGAAATACAGACAGAGGGAGACAGTTCCAGAGTTGTCTTGTTGCATAAATGAAGGACTGAAAGTAACAGTTAACTCTTGCATTAGAGAGTTGGACAGAAAAGGGATGAGAGTTTGTTGCTAGACGGGTGCTACGCGCTCGTCGTATAGGTGGAGGGATGCAAGCAGACAGTTCAGAGGAGCAGCGACCATTGAAGTAGCGATAGAAAAGAGACAGATGCAACAGTGCGGCGAAGAGACAGAGGTTGAAGGGAGCCAGTAAGAGAATGAGAGTTGATGAGACGAAAAGCCTTTGACTCCACCCTATTGAGAAGAGCTGTATGTGGGGAGCCTTCCCACATATGAGAGTTGTACTCTACACAGGGGCGAATAAAACCTGTGTATAAAGTCAACAACTGTGCCGGGGTAAAGAAGATACGGAGTCAGCTTAGCACACCTAATCTCTTGGAAGCAGATTTTACAAGAGATGCAATATGATCTTTCCAAGATAGGTCCCGAGTGAATGAAACCCCAAGCATGTCCAAGGATGATGCAAGATTGAGCTGGATATTATTAAACATTAGTGGTTACTCCGGTGGAACATTATGTCGGGTTGATGGGTGTAGAAACTGAGTTTTTGATGCATTAAAAACAACAAAATTATTTTTACCCCAGTCAGAGATGCGTGCCAAGTCAGACATAAGGTGTGCCATAGCCTCATCCCTTGTCTGTTGAAGTTACTGCTGAGATGGACGTTGCAGGAACCAATTGGAAAGGTGAAGGGTGGAATCATCAGCGTACAAGGTGGATAGGGTTAGATGTACAGCTCAGAAGGTCATTGATGAATAAAAGAAAGAGAGTTGGTGATAGGACAGAGCCCTGAGGAACACCACTGTTGATAGATCTAGAAGAAGAACTATGGCCGTCTACAACATCGGCTATAGAACGACCAGAAAGGAAACTATAGACGAAAGCACAGATAGAAGGATAGAAACCATAAGAGGGCAGTTTGGAAATTAAAGATTTATGCCAGACTCGATCGAAAGCCTTTGAGATGTCAAGTGCGATGGCAAAGCTTTCGCTAAAGTCCCGGAAGGAGGATGACCAGGAGTCTGAAAGGTAGGTGAGAAGATCGCCAGTGGAGCGTCCCTGAGGGAACTCATACTGACGATCAGAAAGAAGGTTGTGTTAGGAAAGATGCTTTAAAATTTTTCTGTTAAGAAATAATAAAGACGTTTAAGCAACTGGACGATTATTAGAGGGTTGGAAATGGTCACCCTTCTTTGGGACTGGCTGAATGAGAGTAAACTTCCAGCAAGAAGGAAAAGTACAAGTTGACAAACAAAGGTGAGAGTTTACCTAGGCACGGTGTAAGCACAGAAGCACAGTTCTTGAGAACAGCAGGAGGGACTCCATCGGGCCCATATGCCTTGTTAGTATTAAGGCCAATGATAACAGGAAATACATCAGCTGAAGAAATTTTAATGTCAGCCATGAGGAAGTCAGAGGGGGGAAGTGATGGAGAAACAGTACCGGAATCATCTAAGGTGGAATTGGAGGAGAAAGTCTGAGCGAAGAGATCTGCTTAGTAGGAGAAATAGCTACAGAGCCATCAGAATAGAAAAGAGGGGGGAAGGATGATGAGGTAAAGGTGTTAGAAAGGTTTTTGGCAAGGTGCCAGAAGGAACAGGAAGAACTCGAGTTGGAGAGTTGAGAGCATTTAGTACGGATGAAATTATTTTTAGCAGAACGAAGAACAGACTTAGCACAATTCCGGGCAGAAACATGAGCAAAGATGTGATTCAGGGGCGGGTTGGCTCTGGCACCTTTTATAGGCCCTCTCATTGTTGCGGACAGCATTAGAACAAGCATGATTAAACCAAGGCTTTCTTGCATTAGTCAAGGGATATGAGAAGGGAATGTATGTTTCCATGCCTGAGAGAATAACCTCCATAATGTGCAAGGCACACTCAGATGGCTCCCGGCCATGGAGGCAATAATCATTCCAGGGAAAATCAAAGAAGTACTGCCTGAGGGCCTCCCAATCTGCAACTCCAAAGTGCCACATTCGACGTTTCTTTGGAGGGGCCGTACCGGAACACTAGGACAGGTCAAGGTAATTAGGTTGTGATCGGAGGAGCCGAACGGAGAGAAAAGATTAACAGTGAAAGCAGAAGGATTAGTTATAAGAAAGAGGTCAAGTATGTTGAAGCTCTCTCCAAGGCAGTAAGGGATATGGGTAGGGTGCTGTACAAGCTGCTCTAGGTCATTAAGGATAGAAAAGATGTAGGCTTGTTCACCAGGTGGATCAATGAAAGGATAGGAGAGCCAAAGGTGGTGGTGAACATTGAAATCTCCTAGAATGGAGATTTCAGAGAAAGGAGAAATGGATAGAATGTGTTCCATCGTAGAAGTAAGATAGTCGAAGAATTTTTCATAGTCAGTAGAATTAGGAGATAAATAAACAGCACAGATATATTTAATCATAGAATGATAAGAAAGCCGAAGCCAGAGAGTAGAAAATTTAGAAGAATCAAGTTCAGGAACACGAGAGCAAGATAAGTCGTTGCGTACATATACACAACAGCCATCTTTGGCTTTGAAATGAGTACAGAGAAAGTAGGAGGAAACAGAAAAGGGTTTGCTCTCAGTTGCCTCAGACAACTGAGTCTCAGACAGGAAGAGAAGGTGAGGTTTGGATGAGGAGAGATGATGTTTGACAGAGAGAAAGTTAGAGTAAAGGCCGCGTATGTTGCAGAAATGAAGAAGTGAGTCAGACAGTGGTTGCAGGCATCTCTCTGAGTCGTCACCGGGAGACGGGGGATAGTGGGGGAATTTATGCCCCCCCCCCTTGGCGATTCCGAGGCCAGATCTGATTGTGCCGTTTTTCTTTTTAATTTTGAAAAGAAAATGTAGTGTGTACTGTGCATGTAGTTTGGTGTTGACAGTTAGAGAGACTTGTATTGGAGAGCATGCTGGCCAATTCTCTGTGTTATTGAGACACTGATAAAGTTTAGCAAAGGGGGATGGTCAGGAACTAGTCCCGAGGGCTGATGAAACGGGAGCTCCAGCTCTCCCTATCATTAGTTTTCTATCCACCTTGAGAGTACTGCCCTGCTCGACTGGTGCTACAGTCTACTCCTCTGATGCAGGAAAGCGAAAATCCGGGACAACTTTAGGTGAAATATACCAGTTTTCAGTTCCTGTCTGTTTATATTATTTATGCACACTCATCTTACTTAATCCACTTCATTCCAGAACATTTTTGTTTTTTTTGTTTACTTCACCCAATTTCTTTCTCTTTGCCTGCATAACTTTGCACATTTAGCCACTCCCCTTTTGGCCATGTAAGCTCTCTCTCTCTCTCTCTCTCTCTCTCTCTCTCTCTCTCTCTCTCTCTTAAACTTCTTCATATACTTTTCTCTTTCCATATACTGTTTGTTCCGCACATGCTTCACACTTCTGTCATTTGAGTGTCGATGTTTGACATCACTACATAATGGTCAGCTAAGCCTCTTCATTTTTTTTTTTTTTTTTTTTTTCAGGCTGAATACAGTCTGTGAAACCTCTCCTTTGCGATTTGTTTTGTCTGTTACACCAAAAAATTCTCTTGTAAGCCAGGTATACAATTTAGGTCAATATCATATAGATACCAGCAACATATTGGATGTAAGAAAACAGTAAGTAATAATACGGAAACTGATCCGTAGTCTATTATATGACTTGTAATCAACCAGCATCTTTTATTTTTCTTTCTCCATCCCTTTTCCTTACTCATCTACACATGCTCAAGCCTTGAGTAGCACAACGACATCTTTTTAAAGTCATGGTAATGACAGAAGGTACTCCTAACATAAGCCCATCACCCACCTAAGCTCTGCCCACTATCCTACATCGACCAATGGGATGTGCCAGTACCAGTGACGTCACTTCTACTGGCACCGTCCACTATATCAACCGTCAGTGAGAGGCGTCACAAGCCACCATACCTCAGCAAGTTCCTACCGGCACACACACACACACACACACACACACACAGGTGGGGGGGAGGGAACAGAAAATTTTAGAGCATAGTGTATTAACCTTAATGAAGATACTTCGTTATGACGGGTTAGAAACACGATCCCATAATAATTTCGCTTCGATCACTTTTCGTAAAATCATTTAACTTACTGCCAGACGACAGAATGAAATTAGTGGGGTTCATGTTTTTTTGCCGGAACAGGATTTATTTTCTTTCTTCTTTCTTTTTCTCCAAAATCTGTTCTCCACTGAGCTCGACCAAAGAATTACCATGTTCATTCCCTCCTGGCACTACTACAAATCTTCTTCCCTTTTTCTTCTAGTACGATGTAACGCCTCGTTGGTACCGTGGTGGAAGTCTCGGGTCGGACATAGCTGTGCCCTGCGTCTTAAATTCAAGAAGTGGCCAGCAGGGCCTAGGGGAGAGTGGCCTAGAGACATAAGCTCTCCCCTACGGTTTATATTACTCTAACTACGGTAATAAGGGTTTAACCGATACCATTTTTATACTACATATACATACCTAAGGTGGATGGCTGCTTCTTGGTTCAACATATACAGTTTATACACCTGCCCCATCCAATCTCCTTAGGTGCACGTGAGTCACAGCAGGAATCTGCGTTATATCATATATCTTCTCTAGCTCTCTGTACTGCATTTATACCACACTACCTCTGATCAACCTCTATACCGGCATAGTGCCTTATATTTGCGCTTTTTATTATTATTATTATTTTTTTTAGTTCCTTTCGCCATAATGAATTCCCTCGCTATGATGATATGTTTTTCCAAATGCATGACGATTATATTCTCCAAAGAAAGTATGTTTCGAACTGGAGATATTAAGCAACCACCATTCTCCATTTCTCTACGGGGAGGGAGGGGGGTTTATAGACTTAGGGTTTATCATTAACTATATATCGTCTGACGGTGGCGAGAACGGTAGCAAGAACAAGCTATACATGTCATCGTAGCAGTTAATAGGATAAGTAATTCAGATTTATCTTTATGACACTCTTCAGCACGTCCACTCAAGTGTTTTCAGTAATGGCGTGTTTCTCCATTTCACGAAAAATTGTGTCTTTACTGCGTGTCATTGTTCAAGGTTCATTACTGCAATTACTGAATATGCGATTTCTTTATTTCCTTTCAGATCCTTGTCTTAACAGGCAAAGAATATCTTTAATGCGGCCAACGTGATAGCATTATTTATACCTGGTTCCTGCTGGCACCTAATAATTGTACTTGATTTGGAGAGAACATTTCTAATGGAGGCGTTATATATAGTCTGCATTAACCCCTTCCTTATAAGAAGTCTTCCCTAAGCTGCGTGAAAGTGTGAGAAGGTTGCAAGAAGATATTATAAGGTGTCACGTGCTTCATGATGTTAACCTTTTCTTCCCGTGCCATGTAAATGTAAGTAAGAGAGTTAGGGTAATAATGATGGTGATGGTAATGGTGATTCTACTCATAACAGGCTTTGTACACTTCATAACATTCTCTCCTTAACTCTTTCAGTTCCTTTACGTATTTTATTTATTTTTTACCACTTTCAAACGCTTTTATTCAACTTTGGAAATAAATCTTGTACTAAAAATGTAAGCGAAGGATACATTTAACCTCTCCTGGGTGAAAAATCTCACCTAAGCTGGTGAATATTGTCTGCAGACAGCAAAATATAATACACAAGAAGGAGCATCATAGAATGTAACAACCGCTTCTTTCAGCCGGTGCACTGACAAAGCGTTTGAATTTCCCCTGTCGTCTTGGCCTTTGACCAGTTTTCTTGAAAAACTCACTTTTGTCTGAGCCTCAGTCCTTCCATCACCTTTAGGTCAAATCGGATCAGCAGTTCAAGTTGACCTTGCCATGTGATCTTGACCTTTGACCCAGCCCTGTAATCTCAGCCTATGACTGGTCTCAAAATGGAATCCCTTAAATCTAAAGTTCACCTTGCCATACGACCTCGTCCTTTAACTTATCGTTCTATAAAATAATGGGCCAGTCCCTTGGCTGACCTTCAACGTTTCCACCAAGGTTGGTCCTAATTAAATGAAAAAGGTTTGTTAATTACTTCTCGCACAGACCCACAAGGCTCAAATTTTAATGTCCATTGACCTTGACCTTTGATTGGTTGTTTTCAAACTGGAATCCCTTTGTTCTTGTGGTACTCTCAACCCTTCCACCAAGTTTGATCTAAGCTGGATAAAAAACTGCTTAAGCTGACCTTGCTGGGTCCAACACTGACCCTGTAACCCTTACCTTGCATGTATTGTTCTAAAAAACAACAGGTCAACCATCAACCACTGCACCAGGTTTGTTCTGCATCGACTACTAACAGGTTTAGGCACTTTTTTCACACACACACACACACACACACACACACACACACACACACACACACACACACACACACAAGGGCAGACCTTTGACCTGGTCCCGTGATCCTGACGCTTCGCCGATTGTTTTCAAACTCGAATGCCCTTGTTCTGGCCTTAAACTTATCCCTTCCACCAAGTCTTGTATCAACTTGATATAACTGCTTAAGTTGACCTTGCTGGATCTGACCTTTGACTTATTGTTCTATAAAACAATAGGTCAACTCCTTGGCTGAACCTCAACTCATCCATCAAAGGTTGGTTAGAATCGGCCAAAAATCGTTGTATTTATTTTGTTCACAGACAGACAGACCGACATTCATTTATACAAGTTGAACAAAATATTACCCAACTCGCGCTTTCATCGGGCAGGCGGGTGTGGAAATACCTAATAGGAATGAAGGGTTCTTAAAGCTGATCACAGAAGTCCACCATAACCAAAAGGTTAATGCTCTCTAGTATATTATTGACAGTACAGGTATGTCTTTTACTTATAGATACAGTTTGTATATGTAATTTATGAAATCTGATCCACGACATCATCTTCACGTTTTTGCCACGTATAGCAGAATTTGTTCATTCCATGTAAAACAGTTCAAACTTGACATGTAAGATTGTGGCCTTCATCAACACTTTTACTACTATACGTCCTTCCTAAGTCAAAAGAAATCGCCCAGTGTTAGTATGACAAAAAAGAAAAAAGTACAAAAGTACTAGATGCGGAAGCTTCAGAGCTTATGCCCTTGGTGTGATGTGGTGTGGAAGTGTGATTTTGTGTGGTGTTGGTGTGGTGTGGTGTTGTGTGGTGAGGTGTGGTGTGATGTTGTATGGTATGGTGTAGGCTCGTTTGTAGTCGCTGGAGTCTACGGCAGTGAAGCAACACGCGTTCGAATGTTATTAGTTAGTGACAGACAGACAGAGCAGCTCCTAGAGATGTTCGTGCCTCTAAAAAGGCGTCACGGGTTGAGATGGTCAAGGTATAACAAGCAAAATACAATGCTGGGAAGAGAACGTGACGAAATGTTTAAAGCCAACAAGAATATGGCATCAAAATGAATAATCTCAATGTCCCTAGTGTCTTCAGTCACATGCTGGCTGTCATCACTTATGTTATGCTGCTTCAGTTATCTTATTTCATCCACCACCTCCTTCAGTATCGGGCTATTTATTCTACTTAACTCATTCACTACTGTAACGTTATATTCAACTTCGTGATTTTGCCTAGAATTAAATGGGTAATTGAAGGCTACATCGAACATTTTTAGTTCGATAATTTTTCCCTTATATGAATATATTTGTCTAGTAGTTTTAAGAGCAAATTTGAAGACGTCATCAGGTTGGAAGGGTTGTTATTTACTAATACATTATGTCTCCATTTACCTTGGCATCACCACTGCCCTCTCCATTTGAATACTTAAACCATAACCTCCAAGAGGATCACAATCATCCACGACAACTTTAGATATATTGTGGGGAAATAATCGGTCCTAAATGGAGGCCGTCACTTACGTGGACGATGTTAATTTCATATCCAATTATGATGTGAATTATGCAACATAACTGTATTGTTCCAGGAAGGAGATATGTAATGCAGTACCTTAGATGTGACGGTGAAATTATCGTTGACAAATGGGGTTCATATCTGATTTATATGATTTAATTCGGCATCCAGTTATTAAATGAACCGACGAGACAGGGAAAAGAGTAGAAAACTTTGATATTGGATGAGAAAATAATAGTTTCTATGCCAATAATTGCAGAGTGGGATGTGAGGAGTATTTATTACCCTGACGATTTTATTTCCACATCCAGTTTAATATTAACTGAAGAAGGAGGAAACAGTGAATCTCTACATCACTTTAGTTGTAGTGAGAAAATAATAAGTCACCTACCGTATGGGTAATATTACGTGTGTGGAGGGGAGTGGAAGGAATCACTTAATCAGTTTTAATTTCACATCAAATTATATTATGACTGTACGAAGCAGGGAAGATAGTAGCAACTTCCCATCTTCGGCATACGTTGTGGAAATAATTGTTGTTAATTCGGGATTATATCTTACTGGTTAATTGTAACTCCACATCAGAATATAATATGAATCATTATTTGACAACACAGGAAGATCAATCTCTCACTTTATTGGGGGTGATCTCTTTCCACAACAGCTTCAATTCCACATTCAGTTATAATCTTTTTATATGAGGTAATTATATTATTGGAGAAAAGAAGGAGTAGAGGGAAGGAATGAAGGAATAATGAAGAATTAGCACCAAGCCATGATACGGCTATACAAGATGGCACTGTAGGAGTAGATGGAAAACAAGTGGTGCCAGGCACAACAAACCTCGCCAGACAGCAGTTATTTTACTGCTGTTAAATACTGGCTCGTTTCTGCCATTTAGTGTCATTGCACTATTAACCCATTTGCGCCCAGCGTCCTCAATATAGGACGGAACTGGGGTTTTTCAAAAATTAATAAAGGAAGGAACCCTGGGGTAGGGACCTATGAGCTTCGCGACTATGAGCCGATAGGCGGAGGGTAGTACACTTAGTACCCTTCCAGCAAAATCCCTCGCACAGGAACCCTGTGAATTAATGGGTTAAAGTCTACGGTAATGGCACAAATGTTTTCAAGTTACGCCCTCTGATGGTCTTGCTTCTCACCGTTCAAGGTCACTCAAGGTCAAAGGTCATGCTGCCAAATAAAAGCCCATATGAGACTTCCTATACCTTGATAATAGTAAATATACCATCAACGAATTTCGAGTTATAGTCCCTTGAATATCCTTGACCTTGAGTTTGACTTTTCATGGTCATTTACGGTCAAAGGTCAAGGTCCCAATTAAAAACCAGTATGGGATTTCCCATATGTTGATAATAGTAAATATTTCTCTATCTTCAAACATTTTCGAGTTATTGCCCCCTGAATATCCGTGACCTTGAGTTTGACCTTTCATGGTCAGAGGTCTTCGCGCCAAATGAAAGCCTATATTACGAGTTCCTGTATGTTCTATTAGTAATTATCTCTATCTTTAACCGTTTTCAAGTTATAGCCCTCTGAAAATCCGTGACCTTACTTTTGACCTTTCAAGGTCACTCGATTACCTCCAAAATGTAATCACTTTCTTTGGGGACCAGTGCCCACATATCATGAAAGTTGCATGTAATTTCGTTCTGCCATTTTTCCGTAATGTGATAACAAACAAAGAAACAAACAAAGAAACAACCAGAAACAATACCTCGTCGGACTCCGCCCGCGCGAGGTATTAAAGGCCAGAAATAAAATGGAAATATCTAGAGTTAGGACAAAAGAGCTGAACAGAACAGTAAGGCGAGAAAGACTGGAGACACAAAAACCCCATTTAGTCGCCTCGCCGTGCAGGGACACTGACAATCCACCCTGAAAGTAATACTGTGGCGTTTTGGTTAGGGGGAATTTTACTAGAGGCTACACCAAGACAAATGGTAAGGATACATAAACACAAATGTGCTGGGAAGAAATAGTCAGGGCAGTGAATATTGACTTGGAACAATTCACAGTTACCGCATGACTTCAAAGTTGTACAAGGCAATTACATTCACGGCATGTGTAGATCAATTAACTGGATAAATAGTTACAGACTAATATATGAGCAATGAATTTAGTGTGGAGCGGGAGTGCTGAGCTGATGTGTTTAAGTGTATTGTATATGTAAAGTCATACCGCGTGGCCAGGTTTACCAGGACAGACGGAGAGCAAGGCAGGTAGTCACCCGGGTGAAGCTGAGAGAGAAAAGGAGAGCGAGCTAGGTCGCCCGCTCGGTTATAAGCCCATTAATTAGGTAGGCGGAGCACCGGTACGCCTAGGTCGCCTGAATAGGCAAATTTGATTGGTATAGGCACCACTGCAGGTGAGGTATAATGGGGTTCAATTGCATGTGGTGTTGGTGTAGTGATTTAGTTGGTATAATGGGCTGCAATTGCATGTGGGGATGGTCAAGTGATTTAGGTGGGATAATGGGTTGCAGTTGCATATGGCCAATAAATACTGACATCTGAGAAATGGTTGGTGCTTATTCCTTACACAGTGACACTCAGGGAAGGGCGACTGATCACTCGCTGTAAATGTAGACAAGGTTAGGACCTCTATACTTTTGATGGGGCTTTAAATACCATTTATTTGTAAGTTCTTCTTCTTCTTCTTCTTGTAATTATAAATTATTAATAGTAGTAGTAGTACAGTAGTAGTAGTAGTAGTAGCAGTTGTTGTAATAATAGTAGTAGTGTTAGTAGTAGTAGTAATAGTAGTAGAAGTAGTACAGTAGTAGTAGTAGTAGTCTTTCTAACATTGTGAATACCCCTGTCATTCTCACTGTTTTCAGTTACGGTCATTATACAGTACCAGCATTATCACCATTTCATACACATACATCATCATCATCATCATCATCATCATCGCCATCATCAGCTCTACTAGCTGAATTACCGCTGTCCTCCACCTCCTTCTCCTCCTCATCATCATCACCTGCTTCTTCACAGCCATCGTCAGTCTCAGTTAATCTTTCCAAGAACAAAGTGTTTCTCACAGCTTCCCTCCCGGCTGCATCCTCTCCATTTACTCTCAGGCTCCTCATCCTCGAATCTCTGCCGTCGCTTGTGCTGAAATACAAAGAATGTTCAATTTCTTTTACCACCCCTTAGATGGAAATTCTCTCCAAAGCTCAATACAATCACGTGGAGACAGCAAGAATACAACACCAAGCAGCAGTCACTGAGTGCAACACCCGCCCTCACCAACCAGCTTCCCGACCCAATATTTTACTTTGTCCTGTAACTCTGACTTTCAACAGATTACTCTCAAATTCTAATTATTTTATTCTTACCTAACCTTCAACTGCTCCATTAACTTTGGTTCAAATCAGATCAGTATTTTCTGAGTCGACTTTTCCCAGTAACCTTGACCTTGAGCCATTACCGGTGACCTTGGCCTTTAATTGGTCGTTCTCAAAATCGAATCTCGTGATCCTTAATCTTACTTGAACATTTCCACAAAATTCAGTCTACATCGGATAAAATCGTTTGCATCGACTTTGCCATGTGGCCTTGACCTAAACCTGTTGGCACTATAAAGAACAGGTTCGTCCTCCAGTTCATTATTTGATCTACATCAGATCAAAGCTGCTTTAGTTATTTTGCTAATACTTAGACAAAATACAACGCACAATGAACCTGACCCGTGACCTTGACCTCTGAATGAGTGTTGTCAATTGAATTCCTTCGTTCTTGCCTGACCCTTAACATTTCCACCAAATTTGGTTCAAATCTAATCAAGACTGTCGCAGTTGAAGTTGCCATGTGACCTTTGTCTCTGACGTTTCTCAGTCATCTTGGCCTTTCACTTGTGGGTCTCAAAACCAAATTACTTGATTACTGAATTATTGGTAAACATTTAACAGAGGTTCGTCAGAATCAGACGAAAACTTTAAAAGCTGACGTTACAGGATGACCTTGACCTCTCTGACCTATAGTTCACAAAAACAATGGCTTTATTCATTGGCTAACCTTCAGTTCTTCCACCAGGTGGGGCTAAAATCGGAACAAAACTGTTTAGGTTATGTCGTTAATAATTAAGCCACGGATCGAGATTTGACCTTGCTCTGTGATCTTCACCTTTGACTGAGTATTCTTGAAATGGAATTGCTCCATTATTGCCTTGCCCTCAACTTTTCCCCAAGTTTGGTCAAAACTGGACAAAAAAAAAAAAAAATGTTTAAGTTGATTTTGTTAGGTCAACGATTCACTAAGACCTGTGACCATCACCTTTGACTTAGTGTTCTCAAAACCAGTAGTTTCCATATGGTCAATTCCTCCACCTTTGCACCAAGTTTGGTTAAAAAGGGGTAAGTACTGTTTGGGTTATTTTGCTAAAAGAAACACACACACACACACACACACACACACACACACACACACACACAAATTTAAGGATATGAATGATAAAAATGGTTTAATGCACGGGACAGTACGAGCTTGACTCATTCCTGTAAAGATACAATTAGGTAAGAACAATTAGGCAAGAACACCTAAAACGAACACTCCCTTTCTCTCCGCCAGTTCGAGCGTAAAAAAGATGTGGTCTCGCGTGTTCTAAACTACAAAACCCCATAATGTGCTCCGATACTCTTTCCTGTCGCGAGATCGAGAGATTCCTCTGATGTGAATAAAATCGTGTGGAGGAAGCAACACCAACATAATTATGGCGTTCTTGGGCTGAATCACCAACCACCCCATACACACCTCACCCTCATACCTCTACTTTCCTCCCGCTTGTTCGTGAATCAGTTACAACCGACAACACTTGCTTCTGATATCACTCCTTACTCTCCACGCCCTCGAACCTGTCATCTCAGGCTATTACCTTTCTTCTTTGGTTCAGATATGTACAACATCGAAAGGAAGGTGATTCAATATTTTTTTTTCCTTGTGGATGTTCATAAATCCTCACAAATCAGCCACTGTTCAACAACACAACTTTTGAAATATCGCTACTTGTGTTTTCAGACGGTCATTCAGTGTAGGAGCAACTTACCGAGCCGAGGGATTTAGATGGAGTCTCCAGTAGCACTATCATTACAAGAAGTCCTACCTAAGTTGAATATAATCGTACTTGTATGATAATACTCATGGTAAAATGAAAATGTCATCCACCCATCACCCTTACCACAATAGCAATGTTAACTCTACAGTATATGTTCGCTATCCTTCCCCTGTATATAAAACGACTTAGGGCAGGTGATACGATTGTCTTTTTACGCAGGCAGTTCATAAATCCACACACATCAGGCGTCCATTAATCAAATGACCGTCATTATTTCATGGGGCAGGAAGCGTCTGACAATCAACTAATGGAAAGATTTACAGGCTCTCTTCTTAATCACACAGTCTAGTCAGTGTGCAGGAAAAAATATTTGTTTTTCTTTCTGAGGTGGGCAAGCACTTTGAAATACTGAAGGAAGTTATTATTTTTCCAGCTATGTCGATGTTGCTTGAAAGACCACCCTCGTCGTAAATGTAGTTTTTCTTTTTTCTTTTTTTCCTTATTATTGTTCTCTGTCAAATATTGATTTCATTCGTTTTCTTTGTTCTGTTTACTAAAAATCTCCTTTTTTCCCACTCATTTTCATTTCATCGAGTTGAAATAAGAGATCTATGCTTCAAATCCGAGAGAAGACAGAAAAAAAAAATATGAAAAGCCGTCATCAGGGCAGAGTAATCCCTGGTTTAAGTGATTTGCATTACGGTAGCCAACCCCTGGGCTCTCCTGTGCCTCCAGTAATGGATGGCTTACCGTTTTTATAGCGTTTTTCTTTATCCTTCTCTTTTTGTTCTATATTTTTCTTTTATCTGTTTTCTGCTGCCTTCGGTTGTTCAATCTTTCTTTTTTAAATATATTTTTTATTGATATATCTTGGCATTCCTATATTTCTTTTGTAATTTTTATAAGAGAGAGGGCTGTTAAACGAAGTGTATAATGGATCTTGCACTGTAGTGAGATACTTATTCTTTTTGGCTACTAATTGATCAATAACAAACATAAATGAGTGATATGAGAAGACGAGGAACAAGGAATAAAAAAAAATAAATGTATCCAGCACGATGATGTAATTTTTATTACATTCCTTCCATCCTAAGACGATGTTATTCAGTTCAGGAGATACTTTTCGAATTTGAAGGGCAACAAACAGCCTTCGGTAATACTCTTTATTAAGGGCCTCTCTTTAGCCCAATACAATCGTCTGGTACTAGCCAGAATATAGCATTCCAGTAGCATCTCTCGTATGCCAGCTAGAGCAGTGATAATCAACCGAGCCATTTCCCCAAAATAAGGCGATAATGCCCCAAAGTGTTGGGAAAACTGTGAGGAATTTGATGTAGTTGCTTTTCACGACAGTTTGTGGCCGAACTCGCGCCTCAAGGGTTTGAGATGTGGCGCATTAGTGGACCGCATCGGTGTACTCGTATTAGACGTGTCACCGGCGCTAGTAGCAGAAGTATACAGTGCTACCCTCTTTCTGCCTTCACTTTCCCTCAGTCAAGTTGGATCCCGATTTAACCACACAAAATCGTTCGCATATTGGTGAGTAGTAACATCTTGTATTAGCTCGTAGTTTGTCTTAAAGGCTATTCAACTACTATATTAATATACTCAGGATTGTTTTAAGGTTAGGTTTGTAATTATCATTCATCCATATGATTATATTCTACTGTCTACTGTCTTACACTTACTTTATTTCTTATTCACTGTATTACTTTAGTGTTGTGTGGTTTTGCCACAGTAACTGGGCATTGCCTGTTTGTGATTTTGTTAAAAAATAAATACACAATGATAGGTGAATGAAAGGAAACATGGACATGTAGATCAGACAATTCCTCATCTAGTTTCGTTGTCGCTTCTTTCTCCTGAAGAAACAACAATGAAAATAATCAGGAAATTAACTCTGATCTTCATACCCGTGTCGTGTTTCCTTCCATCCACACCGGCATGTCGCGATGTCTTGATATATGAGTTAATGTGTGTGTGTGGCATGTAGAGGACGAGAAGTATCAGACTGGGTGCATTATATAATTATTTCAGGGTCACTCATAGTGGCTAGCCCCTTCGCAGGATATTTTTTCCAGGATAGACGGTACTAAAGCTATTTATTATTATTATTATTATCATTTATATGCAAGAATACACTGAGATTGCAGAGTATAGTAAGGCAGATTTTTTTTTTTTTTTTTTTCATTGCCAGACGCCATGTATCCCGAACGGGGTGGCCAAGGGCTTAGAGTTAATTGTTTTACAGGGAGGGGCACTAATCCTCCACCAACTCCACTTGACACGTAGGGATGCCAACAGCATCTGGTGTTCCCAGGCGGTCACCCATCCAAGTACTAACCAGACCCAACGTTGCTTAACTTCGCTGATCGGACGGGAAGCGGTGTACTCAACGTGGTATGGCCGTTGGCTTACAGACTCGATCGAAAGCCTTTGAGATGTCAAGTGCAATGGCAAAGCTTTCGCCAAAGGAGGATTTGTAATTAAAAAAAAAAAATAATGGAGACTGTTTTTTTCCCCTGCAGATGGCTCTACTCAAGTACTGCAATAAACCCGGTGTTACTGATGAACTACGACCTGAGGAGCTGGGTAAAAGGCAAACAACAAGTGATGAAAATAGACAGGAAGATCACACAATTGGATCACTTTTACCAATCCCGAAAAATGGCAGTGAAACGAGTTTCGAGCAGAAAAGACAATATCCATCAAGTACGTCCATTCAATTCAAATCAAAGTGAAAGAAGTGGAATAATGACGAAGTGAAGTAAGGATTTTATATGCCAAATGAAGAGGATCAGATTCTTATCCAGGCGCTCAGTGTTTTCTCTTTTGCGAAGTAGGCTATAAACATTCAAATCTGGTACCTTCCAAGCTGCTGTCTCATCTGAAAATGCAACACAATGAGCATAAATATATTTCAAAGGAGTTCTTTGAACCAACTCAAGCTGAGCTCAAAAAGCAACAGTTCTCCTTCGATAGCGTTATGGTCCATCGAGAAAAGGGGGAGAAGCCCCTTCTAGTGAAATCAGCGGAAATAACAAAGGGGGTTACGATATCTAAGAAACCTTTCATTTTCGCTGAGAAAGCCATTCTTCCATGCTTAGAAATAGCTGCACAGCATCTTCATGGATGCAAGAAACCACTTGATAAGATTCTGACTCCTCAGTGAAACGTCGATCTGTGGCAGTCACTGAAGATTTGAAGGATCAGCTTCTTTCAAGACTCAGGGCAGCACCCTGGTTTGGTCTGCAGTTCGATGAAACCACTGATGTTGCAAATGTTGCTCAGCACTTAGCCTTCTGCCGCTTTCCTGACAGTCAAAAAAAATAGCAGAACATTTCATATTCTGTTTACCACTAGGTGTGCAGACAACAGCAGAGGAAATATCCACCAAAATAAAGTAATTATGGTAAATAATAATCTGAGCTGGATCAAACGTGTTTTTGCAGCCACGGATGGGGCTGCAGCAATGGTTAGAGGAAAGAAAGGTGTTGTCAAGAATACTAAGGATGTTGCTCCCAGCTGCTATTCCAATCACTGTATAATACATGGGGAGGCACTGGCTGTTGATGAAATCATAATTTTTTCTTCATGCAAGAAAGAAGGAACCAAAGGCCAGGAGCCCGCAAACCATTCCCTCCAAGAAAAAACAAAACCAAACAAAAGAGCCAAATTCAAGATCCGTTCATTTCGAGATTCCTGGACACACTGCGTTTGAAAGACTGGAGATCATAGGAAGTAGGAAATACAGACAGAGGAAGACAGTTCCAGAGCTGACCTGTTGCATAAATGAAGGACTGTGAGTAACGGTTAACTCTTGCGTTAGACAGCTGGACAGAAAAGAGATAAGAGTTTGTTTCTAGACGGGTGCTACGCAGCCATCAAAGCGGTGGAGGGATACAAGCAGACAGTTCAGAGAAGCAGCGACCATTGAAGTAGCGATAAAAAAGAAATAAAGAGGTAACAGTGCGGTGAAGAGACAGAGGCTGAAGGGAGCAAGTAAGAGGAGGAGAGTTGATGAGATAAAAAGCCTTTGACTCCACCCTATTAAGAAGAGCTGTATGTGGTGAGCCACCCCACACATGAGAGTTGTACTCTAAACAGAGGCGAATAAAACCCGCTTATAAAGTCAAAACTGCGCAGGGGTAAAGAAAGTACGGAGTCGGCTTAGCACACCTAATCTTTTGGAAGCAGATTTTACAAGAGATGCAATATGATATTTTCAAGATAAGTTCCGAGTGAATGAGACCCCAAGCAAGTTCAAGGATGATGCAGGATTGAGCTAGGTATTATTGAACATTGATGAATAAAAGGAAGAGAGTTGGTGATAGGACAGAGCCCAGAGAAACACCACTGTTGATAGATCTAGGAGAAGAACGATGGCCGTCTACAACAGCGGCTATAGAACGACCAGGAAGGAAGCTATAGATGAAGGCACAGATAGAAGGATAGAAACCGTAAGAGGGCAGTTTGGAAATTAAAGATGTATGCCAGGCTCGATCTAAAGCCTTTGAGACGTCAAGTGCAATGGCAAAGCTTTCACCAAAAATTCTGAAAGGAGGATGACCAGGAGTCTGAAAGGTAGGTGAGAAGCACAGTTCTTGAGGACAACAAGGGGGACTCCATCAGGCCCATATGCCTTCTTAGTATTGAGGCTAGTGATGGCAGAAAAGACATCAGCTGAAGAAATTTTAATGTCAGCCATGAGGGTGTCTGAGGGGGAAAGTGATGGAGGAACAGCACCGGAATAATCTACGTAGAATTGGAGGAGAAAGTGAGCGAAGAGATCTGCTGTATCAGTAGAAGAAATAGCTACCGAGCCATCAGAATAGGAAAGAGGAGGGAAGGATGATGAGGTAAAGTTGCTAGAAAGGTTTTTGGTAAGGTGCCAGAAGGAGCGTGAAGAATTCGAGTTGGAGAGTTGGGAGCATTTAGTCTATCTATCTATCTATTGCCAGACGCCTCAATCCCGTTTGGGGTGGCCACAAACAAATCGCCTCCAAGTCGCCCTGTCCCCTGCCATTTCACTGCCCTGTTCCCAACTCACACACCCCTCTCTCATATACCTCTCCACCCCATCCCTCCATCTCATCCTCGGCCTCCCCCTCCCTCTTCCCCCCTCCACCTCACTCACATACACTCTCTTCGTCAGTCTCTCACCCTCCATCCTCTCCACATGGCCAAACCACCTCAGTGTGTTCCTCATAACGCTTCCTATCACATCCACATCCACACCACAACGCTCCTTTATATCCTCATTCGTCAGCCTGTCTCTCCACGTGACACCACAGGCTCCTCTTAAATAACTCATTTCCACTGCTCTCACTCTTGACTTGTGTCCTTCCAACAATGTCCAAGCTTCACTTCCGTACGTTAGAGTTGGTATCACAATACTGTCATGTAGTAACTTTTTCACTTCCATGCTCACTTCCCTGTTTCTTATCACTGCTTTCAAGGAACCAGCAACCTTTCTTCCCTGCTGTACCCTTTCAAGCACTTCACCCTCCAAACCTCCATCCTTACTCATCACACTACCCAAATACTTAAACGTACTCACATTTTCCAATTCCTCACCATCTAACCTCGCTGTACATTCACTAACTTCACCTCTCTCAAAGACCATCACTTTACTCTTCCCTACATTCGCCTTTAGGTTCCGTTTCTTACACACTCTCTCAAACTCATCCACCAAGCCTTGCAGCTCCCCTTCGTCTTCACTCAACAACACAGTATCATCTGCAAACAACAGCACAGGGAGTTTTCAAACACTATCCTCTCTCACCAGGGCCACTCCAACATCCACTACCCTACCTTGTACCTCTTTTATTACCCCATCCATGTACAGATTGAACAACCATGGAGACATGACACATCCCTGTTTCAAACCAACTTTCAAAGAGAAAAATTCACTTAGTTCACCATCCACACGCACTGCAGCCTTCGCACCATCGTACATACTCTTCACAGCATTCAAAAACTTCCCATCTACTCCACATATTCTTAACACTTTCCACAATCCTTGTCTATCCACCCTGTCATATGCTTTCTCCAAATCCATGAAAGCCGCATACAACTTCTTTCCCTTCTCTAGAAACTTTTCCACTAAAGATCTAAGAATGAATATCTGATCTACACAACCTCTTCCCTTCCTAAAGCCTCCCTGTTCTTCTCCAACTAATTTCTCTGTTCTTTCTCTAACTCTGTCTATAAGTATCCTACCATACACTTTTCCTATTATACTAAGAAGACAAATGCCCCTATGATTACCACACACTTCTTTTTCCCCTTTTCCTTTGTACAAGGGAATAATTATACCTGACTTCCAATCCTCCGGGACTCTACCTTCCTCCCAGGCCAATCTGCACATCTTCCACATCCATTCTACTACTATCTCTCCCCCATGCTTCAGCATTTCACCACACACATTTAGTACGAATTAAATTATTTTTAGCGGAGCAAAGAACAGACTTAGCACGATTCCGGGCAGAAACATAAACAAGATGTGATTCAGGAGTGGGTTGGCTCTGGTACCTTTTATAGGCCCTCATCTTGTTCCGGACAGCATTAGAACAAGCGTGATTAAACCAAGGCTTTCTTGCATTAATCAAAGGATATGGGATGGGAATGTATGCTTCCATGCCTGAGAGAATAACCTCCATATTGTGCAAGGCACACTCAGATGGCTCCTGGCCATGGGAGCAATAATCATTCCAGGAAAAATCAAAGAAGTACTGCCTGAGGGTTTCCCAATCTGTGGTTCCAAAGTGCCATAGATGACGTTTCTTTGAAGGTCCACAGACCACACCGGAGCGATAGGACAGGTTAAGGTAACAAGGTTGTGATTGGAGCAGCCCAACAGAGAGGAAAGATAAACAGTGTAAGCAGAAAGATTAGTTGTAAGGAAGAGGTCAAGTATGTTGGAACTCTCTCCAAGGCGGTCAGGGATACGGGTAGGGTGCTGTATAAGCTGCTCTTGGTCATTAAGGATAGAAAAGATGTAGGCTTGTTCACCAGGTGGATCAGTGAAAGGAGAGGAGAGCCAAAGATGGTGGTGAATATTGAAATCTCCTAGAATGGAGATTTCAGAGAAAGGAGAGATGGATAGAATGTGTTTCATCGTAGAAGTACATTGTCGAAGAATTTTTCACAGTCAATGATGTAGCTGATGGTGAAAAATATCCGTGCAAGAGCAAAAAAGAGTCGCATGTTTGAACAGCTTTTCAAGGAAATGGATGCAAAATTTTCTGAGCTTCTACTGCATGCAGATATTCGTTGACTGTCTTGTCGCAAAGTGTTGAACAGATTTCTAACACTGAGAGAAGAAATGTGGGTATTTCTGACAAGAAGTCGAAAAGGCTGACAAGCTCCAAGACAACTACGGTACTGGATTGCCAGATTATCATACATGGCTTCTGTCTTAGTTGAATCAATTAAACCTGTCACTTCAAGGCAATGTTGGGGATATTTTGATGTGATTGGCAAGATTGAGACTTTTAAGCTGAAAATTTGGTTGTGGAAAAGCAAAGTTGAAACTAAGGGCTTCGTTAGTTTCTGCTCCCTTGATCAGTTCTTGAAAGAGTGTAAATGGGAAGTGCCATCTCCTTCACTGGAGGAAAATATTAAGGATTTAGTTATTTTTTATCTGGACAGTCTGGAAAAGTAGTTTGGTATCTATTTCACTGATCAAGAGGCAAGAGCACTAGAAGAATGTATATGGATTGCAAACCCATTTGTCTCAGCTAATACCAGATCAGCCAGTCTGGAATCATTGGCAACTACTTTGCTAGAACTGTCCATTGATTTTGCACAGAAGTTATCATTCCATGAATTCTCTTACTATGGACATTTCAGGTGCTCACTTTTAGGAATTCCAGACAACTAAGAACTTGCATGGTTGAGTGTAGGTTAACTTAGGATAGGTTGGGTTGCTGGTAGTACTTTTAGCCAGGAAGTACACTGAGAACAGTTACAATAGAATCATGTGGTTACTTTGTGAGATAAGACCCGAAGGTCACCCATGGCTCAACAGCTGGCATAAGCGCCAAATAGCAACAGATATCATGAATATGCCTCCCGGAAGGGTGCATGAACTTAGAAAAGGCTGAAGGACACTGCACTAAGCACAACCCGCCTGTCAAATCAACATCCTACACCAACCTACCCACCCACCCGCCCACCAACGTACCAATCAGCTTACCATGCTTAGTGTCGGATGACTCGTATTTTTACACACACACACACACACACACACACACACACACACACACACACACACACAAGATTGAAAAAGTTCAAAGGGCCGCTACAAGATGGATACCAAGCTTAAGGGACCTAAGCTATGAAGAAAGACTAAAAAAACTGAATCTACCAACACTACAGGAGAGAAGGAAAAGAGGTGACATGATAATGCTATGTAAATGCATATCAGGGAAGGAGAAAATAGACATAAATGATTACTTAACATATGGGGAAGCATCAGCAAGAGGACACTGCAAAAAACTGCATAGGAAGAGAGGTGATAAAGACGTAAGGAAATTCAGTTTCCCAAACAGAGCAATTGATCATTGGAATGCACTGCCGAATGAAATAGCGTGTGCCAAAACAATTAACAAATTTAAGGATATGTACGGTAAATATGGTTTAAGACACGGGACAGTACGAGCTTGACTCATTCCTGTAAAGATACAATTAGGTAAGAACAATTAGGTAAGAACACACAAGAGGGTGTCACATCTGCTTAACAGCAGATTATAGTACTCTTTACATGGAAGTTGCCAGGCCGATAAAGGGTTAGATATGATATTTATTCCAGCAACTGACATGATTTTACCCATTACGGGCAAATATCTAACTTAGTGGAGTTAAAAAGGGATTCTCCTTTGGCTGACAACAGACGAGTTCATCCATCACGGGAGAACGTCTCATCTGACGGTGAAATTTTAGTTTTATTCTGGGTATCGCCACCTGACTGTGCATGTCATACTTGAGTAATTTCTGGTAAATGCCCAATGCTCTAAAGTATATTTTTCCACTCTGGTTAACTCCTGCCAAGGTTGGCTAACACCAGATTATTTAGCTCATTAAGTGGATATCCTTCCGTGGAAAGTGAGCCAAATTTCTTAAGCACAGTGAGCCAAATTTCTTAAGCACTGTTCTCTGCTAAATTAACAGTATATTTCATCTTTTTTTTTTTTATTCCACTGAATATAGCCTTTCTTAACCCCTTAACTGCGGGGCGTCACTTTTGTGATTCTGTGTTATTTTGAATTATCCCGGGCTCTCAATTGGTGGCTTGTATCATCAGTACTGCCAATGTCCAACACTAGTCAGCACTGCAAATCTCATCTGTACTCCCATCCATTGTTGACATTTTAGCGATTTTACCCCTTCGTGACTCCCCTCCCTACCTGCCCTCCATTACCCTGTCCTCTCACCTCCCAGGCCGTGTTGCGCTATGCAAATTTCCCCCAGATTTTTCCACAGATTTCATCCATTGAAATAAGCCTTATGCCCTATACTTATACAAAATAATATATACCAAAAAAAAATAAGGTAAGTGATAGTGTTATAAACCAGGAATTGGCTAATTATCACCTGACAACACCTCACGTGCATTCATTCGCTACATTACCACGGTAATTTCCCCTTTGAATTATGCCTTGTAATCGATGTCTGTAATAAAAATATATATCAGAAAGGAAGGGAGAAGCCTAAGTGACATTTACATTCACCTGGAACTACCTATTTCTTTATGTATTGGCGAGATTTTCTACCTATAAAAAATTAGCCTGTAAGTTAGCAGCAGTCAGCCTCAGTGTCATTGTCAACCCTTGCCTTCTCAGATAAGCCACGGCATTTAGTTCCTTGTCCTCTGCTGTAGTGAAACCATGTTGCACTCACGCCCCGCCATTTCTGCCGCTTCTGCGCCCATTGCAAAGGGCCCCGTGACCTCTACCCCTAAGAAAAGTACTGAGGGAAGCAGGAAAGGACTTAGTGACTCTGCAGTGGCACGTGAACTTGCAGAATTGTCCATGGTGATGATGGACAGTGATTTTGATGATTCGGGTGAATCATGTGATGAGCCAGGTGAGGTAATCGTGCCAGAAAGTGCTAGTACGAGTGCTTCAGTGTCGGAAGTAGTCTCTAGCTCCAAGGGAAAGGAGCCGTTAGTGCAGCAAGGCAAGGAATTTGGGAAGGGAGTGAAAAGGTGACGTGTTAGCCCCAGAACAATGCCCCCACGTGACCCAGCCCGCCATGAGTCCCGAGTGCATTCACCTCCCCGTTCCCCAAGCCCCACTTCACTCATTTCTTCCTCATCGTCGGCTGAGTTATCTCCGGAGTCTTCGTCGTCGGAGTCACCACCAGCATCAACAGTGAAGGCAGGCCGTAGAGGAAGAGGTAAATCCAGGACTTTGAAAAGTAGAGTTGTTAGTAGGGTAAGGGCTGCTAGTGCTGTACGGCAACCCAGGGTCAGTGTGAGTGACCTTGAACCAGATAAATCTGCCTCACAGCCAACCACCACCACCACCACCACCCGCACTACACTGCCACGACAGTGAATCCTGGATGCCTTCGCGTGGACGGAAGGGTCCGAGTTTGTGCCTGAACATTTAGTGTTTGATGAGAGCTCCTCAGGAGTTCAGCCTGCCTTCACTATTGACGATAATGCTGAGTGTGTGGACTACCTTTTGGCCTTCCTAGATGACGAAGTCATGCAGCACATATGTGATGAGACCAACAGGTATGAATCACAACGTGCTGCAAGTGGTACAGGTGCAGCCAAGATGCAACAGTGGTCCATGCTGGGAGTGCAGGAGCTGTATGTGTTCTTTGCCCTCATTCTTCTCATGCCACACTCCAAGAAGCATGAGTTGGAAGAATACTGGTCCATGGACCCCTTACTACCCTCACCCACCTTCAATAAGTACATGGCCAGAGATCACTTCCGGAACATCATGGGAAACCTGCACTTTGCCGACAACGATGTACCTTCCCAAACCGACCCACTCTGGAAGATCCGGGAGATTCTGAGCAGAATGAAGGATAAGTTTATGTCATTCTTCCACCCCTTTCAGAAGGTTGTCATTGACGAATCCTTGGTTTTGTTCAGAGGACGTCTTCGGTTTGTTCAGTACATTCCAAGCAAACGCCATCGCTTTGGAATTAAGTTCTTTGTACTGTGCAACTGTAAGACGGGGTACATCCTTGACCTCATCATTTATTCAGCCAGCACTGTCGATCTGGATAAAACACACCCCCTTGGCTTCTCAGGCTGTGTAGTGAAAGTGCTCCTTGAAAAGTATTTTGGTGGGAATCATGTGCTGTATACAGACAACTACTATACAGCACCGAAACTTGCCAAATACCTTTCTGAGCACGGCATTGGCTCCTGCGGCACAGTCAAAAGTAATCGTGCCCACTTCCCCAAATTCACAGAGGCAGGAACCTCGCAGCGAAGAGACGTGCACCTACGCAAGTCTGAGAAGATGCTGGCAATACGGTGGCATGACAAGAGGGTCGTGCACATGCTCACCACCGTACATAAGGGGGAGATGACAGACAGTGGGAAGGTCGACCGTAGGACAGGCGAACCTGTGATGAAACCTGATGCTGTGTTGGACTACAATATCAACATGCGGCTGGTGGACAAGTCCGACATAATGATTGGTGAGATCGACTGCCTCAGGAAGAATACTAGGTGGTACAGGAAGTTTTTCTGCATCTCATAGATATGACGATGCTGAACGCCTTCATCCTGTACAAGATGAAGGTCAAGCCACCCAAGTCCTTCTCCCTGAGGTTGTTCCCCAGGACTTGTGTCCAGCAACTGCTGGAAAGATATGGTAGGGTGACAGCAGCAGCTCCAAGGCGCCATCCAGTAACACTTCCCGACCGACTTGAGCAGAGGGCGTATATGGATCGGCACAGACTGGAGCTAATGCCTGCCACAGGGAAAAGGAAGGCTGCGATTCGCAGGTGTCAGGTGTGTGCACATACCACCCACCGCACACCTGAGCACAAACGCACCTCTTGGCAGTGCGATGAGTGCCAGGTTCCCCTCTGTGTTACCTGCTTCTTTGATTATCACAGCCAGAAGCAGTTCTAACACTGCAAGTGTGAAAGGAGAATAATGTGTAAATAATGTGTAAATAGCAAGTGAAAAATGGATGTTCAATACATATGATTGAACAGTGTATTATAGTTTTATCTTACTGAAAGTGACAGTGAATAACATAGTGTAAGTAAAATAGAAGGGTAAATATTGAAAATAGAATAGAAAATGTAAATAGTAATGTAAGTAATTAGTAATATAAGAATATGAGTGCAAATAATTTATGTTATAACAGTGAAAGTGAATCCGTGGCTCTCTACGTATTTTACTGAATGAAAAATTGAATGACTTCAGTGACAATAAACTAATACTACTGAAAGAAACTTATGGAGAAAGACTCCAGATATATATGAGTGTGATATAGTAATAGAAATATAAAGTGTGAGGGGTTTTATGAATAATAAATGACAGAGTACCAAGAGCGAACTAGCGCAAGTGCGACGATCAGACGCGCTCGTAATTTTCATTGCTTTCACAGTGGTTTTTTTTTGGAGTATGGATCCCAAACTACTTGAAAATCATAGAGTAGTGTTTATAGTGTTACTATCTGGCGGTGGTAATCATATTACGGGTTGTCGGGAAGTGTAAAGTGGAGACTCGTTACCCAACTTCAGAGGTCTCCACAAGTCCTATGGTAACCGACGAAGGCTCAACAAACATTTCAGGAGAAAGCTGAAGGTTTGTGCCATAAGCATATGTAATTTTAATATTCTAGGACTAATAACTGATTTTTGGCAAATATTTTTTGAGATTCTGTCGGAGCCCAAATAACCCCACGGGACACTCAAAACATTGGTAAACATGCCCGCGGTGTAGGGGTAAAAAAAAAAAAAAAAAAAAAAAGCCCCTGCAGCATAAAGGCAAGATCTCGTTGATGGAAGGAACATTCATATTATTATCGACATATGCATTTTCTAAGAAGCATTGAGGAAATCTTGGTCTTTTAACCCCTGCTCTCCCCTCCGGCCATCTGCCTCCACTTCGCCAACCCACCCCATTTCTCCAAACACACAGGCACCCACCAGTACGCTCTCTCTCGCTCCTGGTAACAAATAATTGCTTCGAATCGAATCTGTTCACACTTTGTGTTCGCGGGCTCTTGTCTAAAGGAAGTCTAGGAATGGAACCTTTATACACTTTTGTATCTGGTGCCTGACTGTGTAATATAAGAGAAACAACAAATGTGATATAACAATGTTATCAAACCTTCACAACAGATTTGATTAGTACCGCTGTATCCATCAGCACAAGCCTTAGTAGATGGGATATTATTGACAGAAATCCATACTATGCAACTGGTGTGCTTGTGAAATGCGACACTGCCACATACACGGGTTGGCTGGAGGGGGGTGGAGTGCTACTCCTGTCGCAAGTCGCAAAAACAGCTTAAGTTTCTTAAAACAGTCAGACGATCTGACTCAGCTTAAGGGAGGATTTTCGAATGAAAGGACTTAGATACTGTATACGCGTAGTTTACAACTATGCCGCCTCATCATTCGAAATCTTTCTGTATTGAATATCATCTACTGATGCCTTGATTAATGTAAAAAAAGTTATTGTAGTGAAAGGCTTAGAAAAATTGGGGGAAATGGTAAGAAATAACCAAGTTCAAGTTATAGATCACATACGAGATTCATAACCCTTTCAATCCGAGAACATCTTTTTAGAAGCCGTAACATCTCAAAAAGTGACTCTGGTAATTTGTCTCTCACTAACGATTTTCGGACTTCAGATGCTTCACTCCTGAAAGTTTTATTGACATTAGCAAAGTCACATCACACAATGCCACACACCACACAGCATACTATACCATACCACACCACACCATACAGCATACTATACCATACCACACCACACCATACAGCATACTATACCATACCACACCACACCATACAGCATACTATACCATACCACACCACACCATACAGCATACTATACCATACCACATCATACCATACAGCATACAATACCATACCACACCACACCATACAGCATACTATACCATACCACACCACGCCATACAGCATACTATACCATACCACACCACATCACACAGCATACTATACCATACCACCCTCTCACACCACAATACGCATAATCACCCTTGCACATCAAACTACGCCATACAAGGACATTAAACGATGTCCACTGAAGCCCCTGCATCTAGGACATTTTTACTTGTTTCATTTTGTTCTAACACTTCATTTATTCAACTGTGCAATACTTCCTCATAGTCATGGGATCAACAACGGTTATACCCAGCACCTCCAGTTCAAAAAGCCTCGCCAGAGCTGAATATATTCGTCAAGTACTACGGTGAATTAACCCATCACGTCCCGAGCTATTTCGCACCTCCGACACCCCCCAATCCTGAGCTCTTTTGGATTTTTTTTTTTTTTGGCTAAAACCTCCGCTTTTGGTGAGAAACATCGAAAATTCATAGAGAAATCGCTCACCTGGGGTTTAAAATACTCGATACAGGTAGCAGTACCTCCTTAACTTACTGGGTTTTCTATCAGGCTGGCTCCAAAGAAAACGAGTTCTATGGGAAGGTAACTATTCCACATCATTCATAAACGGTATTTATTTATTTATCTGTATGAATTTATATGTAGTACGAGAGTATATTGGTTTTCAAACAGTAATATAGGCACTATAAGCATTGTTTCACTCACTAACTCATCAACATACCTGACCTTTTTTGGCAGCATTACCTGATCATCATTTCTGACTGTTTCTTCCTCTAATGCTATGTAAACTTTGTCCTCCACATTGTCATCGATTGGGGAATCACTCTGTCCCTGAATGTCTTTATTGGCCAAGTCACTGGTAACAGGTGAATTGCTGAGTCAATGGCATGCAGGGGGGGGGGAGAGGTTATGCGGTGTAAGGCATTGTCCCTGCCTGGCATCTTGTAGAGGAATAGAGGAAGGTGTCGGAAGGTGTCCTGTGTATATGTAACAAAAATCATGAGCGAAAATTGAAAATTGTGCAAATTATGAACTTTGCAATTGCACAATGTATCAGTACGTCGACGGGACTAGCTGTGACAAAACATTGCAACGTACCCATACGTCGATGGGATGCCTCGGGTTAAAAAAAAACTTAATCACAGTTAAAATCTCACCCGTTTAGTATAAATTTTGTTCCTGAGATACACAAATCTGTCTGGTTATTGTATATTAAGATGTGCTGAAAAATTGCTATGAACGTGTTAATCATGGTTTTGTAATTTGCATTTAAAATATACTTTTTTTTTTTAACAAATATGAAAAAGTAGGTTTTATAAGCTTTTATGGTTTTTATTATTCTTCAAAAATAGAGGATAGACCGAGAGCTGTGGCCTTGCAGCAGCCTCATATGCTTAATTTTGAAATATGCCAATAAAAACTCCCTTGGCCTCGCTTCTTGCAGTAGTGTGTAACCTGCAGTCCAGTACAACTGCCTGTAAATATGTCACTAACAGTGGTATATATTATTGGTATATCGAATTCGTGAATGTAACATTTAGTCACCCACAGTAAAAATAAACATTCACTGAACTTTTGGGAAAATATTTTGACGGTGGTAGGGGGGAAAACCTCACAAAAATGCAAATTTGTCTCCTCCCTGAGGGGGGTGGGAAAAAAAAAATAAAAGTCAATATCTGAGGCTGATGCTCTCGGTCTCCCCTCCCCGTCGCCCTCTTTCTGAGGTCATGAATTGCTCACTGCTCAGATAAAATTGAAATGTGAATTTTTAACTCTCTCTCTCTCTCTCTCTCTCTCTCTGTATCATTTTGGTGACAGCGTTGACGTGGAAAACACAAGCAAAACAGCAAATTGCACTTACTGATTCCCTGCCAATAAATCCCTTCAACTCTCACAAAAAATTTGATGCCTCCGCTCAACATTTTCCCATCACTTTACAAGTACTTGGGTGAAAGCACTGATGTAGAAATTTTTAGGCAATGATCTGCCTTGAAATATAATGACCAACTTCAGTTATGGGTTTCTTATTTATTAATCTCTTCAGTCTAGTACATAATATGAGGAGGGTACTCAACATTTTTTCTATTTTTTCGAGCCAGCTTTGTGAAAGCATTGATGCAGCAATGTTTAACCCTCTCGCTGCTGTTGGTACACTTGCATATTATGTTCTCGGTAACAACAGAAAATTGTTGTACAACTGAGAGAAATTCTGACAGATTAAGGCTTCAAAACCATTGGTGTCACCTTGCTGCTGTTAGCACACCCAGGAAATTATACAGGCTAGTTGTAAACGATTTTGCTCCGTCAAGAAAAAATACAGCAATCAAAAACTTATGCAACCCTATGTTATCAAACAAGTTCTTCATTATCATCATCATCCACACCCACTTTCTCTATAATACATGAGCTTGGTGGGTTTCAGAAACAGTAATAGGATAGTACAGTATAGCTAATGAACTATCAAAAGCATGACCCTCTGAAACGGTCACACATTCATTCATTCATTTTTCAAATCTTCAGATATGGTATACATTAAAACGTTAACTACTACTCTTTATTATTTGTGCATTAAAGATGAAATAAATGGAAGCCTGATAAACAACTATTTACATAAGAAGGAGGCAAGGCGATGGTTAGGCATGAAACGGCTGACTGTAATATTCAGCTACAGGGAACTCGTTTTAAATGTTCGTTGGTGCTGTTTACCTTCAGTACATAAAAGCCTCACTACTGCCAGAGAACGTTACCAGTAACACTTGCACGGAGGAACAAACAAGTAACTATGGACTGGTAAGTGTGATGGGACGTGGCGTTCCCTCCACTGGCGCTGTAACACACTTTGGTCGACAGTTATTTAACAGTCAAGGAATACTGTGTGGGACAGACGTGGCATGGTAGTTTTTTTTTTCTTTTACCAGGAGTATTGTGCGATATGGGAACGAGGATTATTGTATCGTATAGACTGGTGATGATATGTATTTTGTAGAAATATTCTGCAGTATATACTCTGGGAACCAGGACTTGGATCCATAAATGCCCTTATGATCAATTCCCTATTGAAACTTAGGTTTTGATATACAGGAAGAACAAGGAGGCTGTCAAATATTCCTCTGTTTTCTATTGTAGCTTCATGAATAAATCATAGGTCTGTCTATCTATCTAGTGCCAGACGCCTCAATCCCGTAAAGGGTGACTACAAACAAATCGCCTCCATGTCGCCCTGTATCCCTTGCTCCCACTTCACATCCCTTTCTCTCATATACCTCTCCACTCCATCCCTCCACCTCATCCTCGGCTTCCCTCTCTCTCTTCCCACATCCTCCTCAATCTGGATGCTACTAATGCCTCCCCCATTTGCTACAAGCAAATAATACGCAGAGCAGCCTGCTCCCCTATACTCCACCGTAGAAATGCTGAGAGGGCTCACAGTGTGTCCATCCAACATTATGATCACTTTCTCCCTCATCCCCATAGATATCATCTCAGTGGTCTTATGGTTCGCCGACGTAACATGGTTTGTGCCCGCCTCACACTGGGCTACCAACCTGTGTGGCACGTGGCTGGGGCGGGCAACGCACCTCATTTCTCCTCCTGTAAGCTGTATGACGCACCCATTGCCAACACCCTTGACCATTATTGCCTGCAATGTCCCCTTGTCTCTGATGTAATACCATACAGAGTCACATTAGTGGACACTTGTAAACATTTGTTGGAAGATGATAACCTAGATGTTATTCTTATGCGTCATCCACACTTTGGTGGGTGTTAATTTGTTATAGCTAGACAGCGTGTCCTGCGTGGCATGAGTTCTCCTGTACTCACCTCACATATGGCCGCATGGCACTGTACCAGGTTTGTCGCCTTCGGGCATAATAAATTAATCAAATCAAATCAATCTCCTCCTCAGTCATACACTCTTCTCGTTGGTCTCTCGCTCTCCACCCTCCCCACATGGCCAAACCAGTGTATTTCTCTTAACGCTTTCAATCACATCCACATCCACACCACAATGCTCCATCACCTCCTCATTTGTCAATCTGTCTCTCTAGGCAACTCTCTTAAATAACTCATTTCCACTTCTGTCACTCTTGACTTGTGTCCTTCCAACAAGTTTCAAGTTTCACTTCCATACGTTAGAGCTGGTATCACAATACTGTCATGGAACGACTTAATTACTTTCATGCTCACTTCATTGTTCCTCAAAGAACCAGCAACTTCTCTTCCCTGCTGTATCCATTCAAACACTTCATCGTCCAAACTTCCACCTTTACGCATCACACTACCCAAGTACTTAAACACACTCACATTTTCCGTTTCCTCACCATCCAGCCCTACTGCATATTTAGTGACCTCATTACTCTCAAAGACCTTAACTTTACTCTTCCCAACATTCACCTTTAGATTCCGTTTCTTACACACACTCCCAAACTCATTCACCAAACATTGCAGTTCTCCTTCATCTTCACTTAACAATGCAGTATCATCTGCAAACAAGTGTACAGGGAATTTCCAAACACTGCCCTCTCTCATTAGGGTCGCTTCAACATCCACTGCCCTTCCTTGTATCTCTTTTATAACCCCATCCATATGCAGATTTAACAACCTTGAGGACATGACACATCCCTGTTTCAATCCAACATTCAAATAGAAAGATTCATGCTGTTCACTCTCCACACGCACCGCAGACTTAGCACCCTCATATATACTCTTCACGGCATTCAACAACTTCCCAGTTAATCCATATATTCGCGTCATAAAAAGACTTTGTAGTTACTTGTAGAGAAGTTATATATATTAGACTTGTGGACGAGCGGTTATTATACTTGAGTAGCTTTGTAAGGAGATAATCTTCTTTCCCATTTGTCATTCAATGACAAGGAGAGGTAAAGAATAGTATGGGACTATTTTTATTTGTCTTGGAAATATTAACAAGTCTCTCACACAGAGCAAAGTATAAAGTAGAGTCCCGCTAGCTATCTCCCTATCTCTCTCTCTCTCTCTCTCTTCCAAGTTGCTAAGCCTTTCTTCCTACTCCCTGCCGCTTCTATGGCCTCTCTCCTTCTGAGCTCTCTTTCCTAAATTCTGGTGAAACAGGAGTCGTATCACGTGTGTTCACTGTGGTTGGAAAGTTCTAGAAGCCTGTGTGTGAGTATGTGTGTATGTGTGTTCACCTGGTGTATCACTGACAAACTAACTGCATCATCTCCTGACTCCTACTTCCTATTCTGTCGTCAGCTTTTCCTCAGTGTAACTTGCAAGATCATTTCCCATTCCCAGGCTCGCATAGAGCTGTCTATCTGTCTATTTATCTATCTATTTATCTATTTGTCTATTATGATTTGTAATTATAATATGGAGTCCTAACATATGCTCGGTACGCGCCACTGGAGGTCCTCCGACAGCAATTATCATTGACATATGCTAATCTATTAGTACATAATATTGATTATAATATTGTATACATATAATATTCATAGTAAATTGCAATGATTCAATAATATTACATTTTAAACAAGTTGTATACATATTTGAATAAATGCAATGGTTGTTGTATGACACTTTGTAAGACGTGCATGTACAACAGACGTACGCATATAATTGTGCAGTGGTAATATTGCTAGGTTATACATTACATATTGAGTTATCCCTTTAGTAATGTCTAATATTTCACCTAACTTGTATGATGATACTGGTAATACAGAATTGTGGTATAGTTGTATGACTAATAACATTGTAGTAGCACTGTGGTAATACATAATTGTAACATTTTATGAATTGTTACAAAATATTGTGGTAATGCATAATTGTGTTGGCCTTATAATTGTAGTTACATTTTGTTAATGCAACTGTTACATAAGTGTCTTGGCCTTATAATTGTAGTTAAATTTACAAAAAAGTTACATCTTGTTAATGCAACTGTTACATAATTGGCAAGAGTAACATAATGCAATCGTTTGTCGTTACATAATTGTTACATATCGTTTGTAGTTACATAATTGTAGTTAAAGTTACATAAAAGTTACATCTTGTTAATGCAACTGTTATATAAATGAAAAAGATAACTAGATCTGATGTGAGAGGTGTAAGGCTGAGAGGAAGACCACGAATAGGATGGATGGACAGTGTGAAGAGAGCGCTGGATGCGAGAGGGATGTCTGTTGAGCAAGGAAGAGTGGCTGTGCGTGACAGAAATAAATGGAGAGAAATTGTAAATGAATAAGTGATGACGCAGCCCTGAGGGGATATTCTTCCGCATTTGGTCTGATCAGCTAGTCAGGTCAGGTGCGGGTAAGGGGATGGGTCTGTTATGATGTGGCAGGGGTAAACCAGTTCTGCTGTCGGGCCCTGCTGCGGATGTCACTGATTGCATTGCCCAGTTGACCCTTGTGCGGTGTGGTGCGGTGAGGATCTGTCCGTTCTCCCCTTTGGGGCTAAGATGCGAATGAATGTGTTTGAATGGATGAGTAAATGGAGAGTGAGTCGTCCTGTCTCGGCTACCTCCCTTTCCTTGGGGGAAGCAGCCTAGGTATATAGATAGATAGATAGACATATTGTTTGTAGTTACATAATTGTAGCAAGTGTAACATAATGCAATCGTTTGTCGTTACATAATTGTTACATATCGTTTGTAGTTACATAATTGTAGCAAGTGTAACATAATGCAATCATTTGTCGTTACATAACTGTAGCAAGTGTAACATAATGCAATCGTTTGTCGTTACATAATTGTAATAATTGCAGTCCTGACATATGAATCCGGTCATTCTGCGGTCGATGATAGTGATGATGTGCCATGCCACTTGCTTGTGGAGACAACAATTTGCTTTTTTGTTTGTAGTTTATGTGGTATTTTGGCATATGTAGTAACACTTACACTTATTTTCATTTGTTTGTTATGTGATCTTACTCTATTTCTCTCTTTTTTCTTTCTTACTTTTTCTTTCTTTTTTTTTTTTTTTTGTATGTATTGATTTTCTATAGTTTGTTTTCATTCGCTTGTGTACGCTTGTTCTATGTTGTTCATGGTTGCATAATTACTGGCTAATTTCCTTGGGATACTTTTTTAAAGTTTAGTTTATATTGCACAGATATTACTGAAAATGATACTATATAGCCCCATATTTTGTTATTTTATATAAAAAATATATACACTATATACAGTATTAACTATATACACTGACTTGTTGTTCACTTGTACCTATCGTGGGCAATATATGTGTCAGCACTGTGGAAATCATTGTCTTCACGATTGTGTTGAAGATGTTCACTCTTGCTAACGTCATTTGTGTTGGCCATTTTTTTTTTTCTTCCTTGTAACTTAATTTGTCTGTTTCCACTAGGTAGCTTTAATTAATAAATGTTTAGTACAGTTCTTTTAATCGCTCACTGAGTAACTGTGATGGTATATTTTCTTTATTACTTTGTAGATGTAATAATGTATAGCTGTATGTATGAAACACGTATTTTATGGAGGTATAAATAGTAACACTCGTTGGTAGTAAATAAATGCTATAATAAATGAATGAATATATACAGTGTAGAATATTTATTGTTGGTGATTATTTAGTGTTTGAGTTATGCAGACAACTGAAGTAAGTATGTGTATTTAAGCTGTAACTATACAGCACGTTTTATATGTTTGTGCAGAAGCTTATTTTCTATCACTGTGTATTGTATAAATGAAATAACTATGTAACTCACTAATTTTTACCGTGGTGGAAATGGTGTGAGTGGTGGTGCAGGTGGTGTGTTGACCGACGTGGCGTATTTTCAGCAAGCACGCATGATGACGTCGACTTCCCACACTGGTAGCTGTGGTGAGTGAATGAGTAACGATGAGTAACTTGAGTGAAGATGAGTGAGTAAGATGAGTTGTGAATATGGACTTGGTATTTGCTTCGTCGTCTTGACCTCTTCACTCCTGTGTCAGCGGTGGAGGTTGGGTGGATGTAGCAGAGAGAGGAGGGTGAGGTCTGGTGGTTATGAGTCATGAGTCGTGTCTCACTCTTCGTTTGTTTGTTTTGTATTTTCTTACTTGATGTATTCTTGGTCCTTTTTTCTTGTGATTTACTCGTTGTAGGATGAAGACTGCCGCTACTTGTAGGTGCGTGTAGAAGATTATACAGACGACTCGTAGAGTTGTTACTTGTAGTTGATTGTAGATGGTTATAGTTCGTTCACTGTAGAACTGAAGTTAATCTTGTAGAGTGTCGCCTGCTTTTGTAGAAATTCAATGTTGATTCGAAGACGAGGTGCGTTCTTTTCGCTGCTACCAAATGTCATAAAAAACTTTGTATTTACTTGTAGAGAAGTTATATATATTAGACTTGTGGACGAGCGGTTATTATACTTGAGTAGCTTTGTAAGGAGATAATCTTCTTTCCCATTTGTCATTCAATGACAAGGAGAGGTAAAGAATAGTATGGGACTATTTTTATTTGTCTTGGAAATATTAACAAGTCTCTCACACAGAGCGAAGTATAAAGTAGAGTCCCGCTAGCTATCTCCCTATCTCTCTCTCTCTTTCTCTCTCTCTTCCAAGTTGCTAAGCCTTTCTTCCTACTCCCTGCCGCTTCTATGGCCTCTCTCCTTCTGAGCTCTCTTTCCTAAATTCTGGTGAAACAGGAGTCGTATCACGTGTGTTCACTGTGGTTGGAAAGTTCTAGAAGCCTGTGTGTGAGTATGTGTGTTCACCTGGTGTATCGCTGACAAACTAACTGCATCATCTCCTGACTCCTACTTCCTAGTCTGTCGTCAGCTTTTCCTCAGTGTAACTTGCAAGATCATTTCCCATTCCCAGGCTCGCATAGAGCTGTCTATCTGTCTATTTATCTATCTATTTGTCTATTATGATTTGTAATTATAATATGGAGTCCTAACATTCTTAATACTTTCCACATTCCTTGTCTATCCACCCTGTCATATGCTCTCTCCAAATCCATGAAGGCCACATACAACTTAACTCCCTTCTCTAGAAATTTTTCCATTAAAGGCCTAAGAATGAATATCTGATTTACACAACCTCTTCCTTTCCTAAACCCTCCCTGTTCTTCTCCAGCTAATTCTTTTATTTCCCCAACTCTGTCAATAAGTATCCTACCATATACTTTTCCTGTTACACTAAGAAGACAAATGCCCCTATGATTACCACACACTTGTTTTTCCCCTTCTCTTTTGTATTGCAGAATAATTATACTTGACTTCCAATCCTCTGGGACTCTACCTTCCTCCCTGGCCAATCTGCACATCTTCCATATCCATGTTACTACTATCTCTACCCCATGCTTCAGCATTTTACCACACACTCCATCAGTTCCTGGGGTTTTCCCCATTTTGACTTTCTTCATTGCTTCCAGTACTTCCACCCTACTAATTCCTTCCTCTCTTCACCTCCCTCTTCCTCCCAGCCATTACCCAGCCACTCGCATCATATTCATTCTCTGTGTTCAACAATTCCTTAGAGTGTTCTCTCCATTTGCTCACTTTTTCTCCCTTCTCCACTAGCAGTATACCAGTTTTATCTGTCACTCCCCAGCTTACTTCTGTATCACCGTTTCTAATTCTCTTTACCTCTTTTCATATCATTTTCTTACATTCCTTCCTCTTTTCACTCAAATTCCTTCCATATTCCTTATCCACTGTCTTCATACTTTCTCCTGCTAATCTTTTCACATCTCTCTTCATTTCTACAATAACTCTGTCTTCTGTCACTCAACTTCCTCCACGTCCCTGTTTCCCATCCACTTACTATATGCTTTCTTCTTTTGCGCTACAGCTTGTCTTACCTCATGATTCCACTATGCTGTTTCCTGCACCCCCTTTCGTCTTCTCTTCACCCCACACACCACCTCACATGCCGCACAGATTTCTTCTGTGAATATCTTGCACACTCCTTCCATGTTCCCCATCTGCTCCAAATCATATTTACCCAAACGCTCCTCCACTTCTCTCATATATTCTGTTTTTTTCCCTATCCTCTTGCAACCTTTCTACCCTACATGTATGTACTACTTCCTCCTTCCTTCCCTACTCCTACTCCTCCATTTCATTTGAACCTTGACTTTCACCACCGCCAAGTGATGGTCAGAAAGTCTACTCCCTCAACCTCTATATGCTCTTGTATCCATTACACACGTCATTCTATCATCCACACACACATAATCAATCATCCTCCGTTCATTCAGTTCACCACCCACCATTCTCATCACTCGCCGTGTATACCTGCGGATCATTTTGTGTCTAAAGAGAGTATTGACTATCATCAACCACCTCCCTGCACAAACGTCCACTAGAGCACTGCCATTCTCATGCACTTCTGAGACACATGCCACTCACCAACTACTCCGTTCACCATCACATTCCCTATTTTTGCATTCATATCTTCAGTCAAAAACACTCTGTCATTCCTTTCAAACTTTTCCATGCACCACATTTGTCCAGAACTCTTCTTTCACTCTACTTGCACGATCTTGCGTTGGCGCACACACACACACAGTTGCCCACATTTATAGTCCAACTTTCAGTCTTACCCACACAATCCTTGAGCCGACAGATCCACACTCTCTTATTGTCTCCTTCCATCTCTTGCACACAATACAAACTCTTTCTTTTGCCCTCTCATTCTCCCCTACTCCCTCGCATATACCCTGTCCATACTGCCATTCTCTCACAATCTCAGCTTTCCATTTTGTCTCAGTTATTCCACATACATCCACTTTTGCATCCTAAAGCACCTGGACATTCTCTCTCTCTCTCTCTTCACCTCATCATTCGCACCCCTTACATTCTATGTTGCAATCCGTACCATGTCCTTTGGTCGGTCCTTAGTCGTCACCTGTTGGTCAGTCCTGGTCCGAGGCTTCTTGTTCGTGTTTTTAGTTGTTTTCCAGGGAGGGCCACTAACCCTCCACCAACCCACTTGTTGTCATTTAAGGAACACGTGTTCTAAATCTTAGGTACCAGGCTAAAATTTCAGCAGTATATAACGTTTTCTACAGGAAGATCAGGGAAAAGAGTGAAAAACATTCCCTTGCCTAGTTCTTCCTGTAAAAACATCTCAGTTACGACAGGGAATCAGCAGTGAATGTGTTTGAGAATCCCGCCCCAGACATATAAAATGCAGACATGAAGTAATAGGTGTTTTATAAACCAGGAATACCGGTATTAAAACATCAGGAACCAATAATAATGTAAGATACAGAACTTCGATGACAATTGTCATGAAAACTGGTAGTATTTCACGACGGAACGAAAGGTAGTGGGTAGTTTGGGAATAATCTGTTAAGGAATCATGAATAACAACAAATAATGAAAGACAGTTTTTTTTTAGGAACCAGAACTGTCTTATGACACAGAATTAGAGGGGCAAAATATTTCAGCAACCAGGAATATTATGCGATAAAAAATCTGTGTGGTAGTTGTTGTAGGTAACGGGCATTATAAGGCACTGACTTAAACTAGCAGGTGTTTAGGAAAAAGGGATAATTTGCGATATACACACAGGATGGCAGGGACATTCAAAACCAGGAATAATTTACGGTTCAGCTTTCCATGACAGGTATTTCAAAGATCATTTACTGTGAAGCAGAAGTATACCACGATACAGGGCTGGGATAAGTATTCCGGGAGCCAGAACTGTTATACGGGTCAGAATGAAATGTGATCCATGCCTCTGACATTAACCTCTATCATTAACCCACTGATTGCACAGGCTTTCTGTGCTCTAAATCAGATTGTCAGGAGGTAATTAGAACACAGTACCAAAGCTAAGTCAACATTCTGAAAAGGTTATAGAGACTGTTTTCTGATCCGCTGACTATGTATGGCATTTGTCTGGTGCATAGCCTCTTCTACAGTTAGTATATATTAGCAGAGTTTGATTATCACACTGGATGGGTCAGGTGGAATAACTGAGGCAAAAAGGGAGTAGAAAATAATAACATTGCAGGTAGGTACCCATTGGTTTTATCAATTTCCATATTAATGCAGTTCTCATGTAGCCTCTGTATTCAGTTACTTGTTTCATATCAGCCACCTAAATTATGTTTCCTGCTTTCTGCTTCCTGTTCACCATTCTCATACTTTATTGTCGCTGAAGCAATGTATCCGGATCTTCCATCAGATCAAGATTTCCTTTATTCACCAGAACATGAATAGCTTTCTCTTGCATCATTTTTTCCCTTTTGTACTTCTACTTACATATGTGTACACTCACAACCATTCACATAACACTGAACCAGTCTGGAAAGATCCTGTTCATTGTTTGCAGGCAACACGGTATCAACCGCACATATATTGACATTCTGCCTCTCACCACCCTCTCTGTTTTTCCCCCTTCCATTTTTAACCTGCCACACAACCCTGTCCAAATATGTACTGAACAACCGTGGGAGCAACACTCGCCTTTGTATCACTTCAACACGGTATTGAACCATTCACTCAAACTACATTTATCCATAAGTGCAATGTATTTTTACACCGTACACCATTTTCTCTACACACTGTAAATGCTTTATAAGGCTTCTTAAATGCCATAAACATCATACAGCTCCTCTCACACGCTGTCTCCACTGTCTGTGTTACTGCAGATATTTGATAAACACCTTCCTTGCCACTCTGGAGTTCATGTGAATGTGTATGGGAATTGGTAGGAGGAGTACTCCGAGATGGTTTGATTTGTGAATGTAATGAAGAGTGAGAGACTGACTAAGAGTGCACATCAAGTGAAGCAAGAGAGGGGGAGAGGAGGACCGATGATAAAATGGAGTCACAGGATGGACAAACAGATTTATAATTACTACAGAGCCACCTTCTCTACAGCCTACAAGGAAGAAGAAAAAAAATCTTAAACAAATAGTGACGCACAATGTGAAGCCATTAAACCCCGAAAAGAGACTTAACCTGGCAATGTATTACAAGAATACAAAGACCAGTCACCTGCTACTAAGGAACAGCCCCCGCCAGGAGAGATACTTCAGAGGTCGCATGTTGTATACAGGTTTACTTGTCAACGAGGGAACTGTGAAACCCTCCCCTCTGCCTGTGTGGGCATAACGAACTTAAAATTGTCTCGACGCCTGAGTTACCACCTTAGAGCTGGAGCACCTAAACACCACCTTAAATAGTAACATGGAATTGCCCTTACAAGGAAAATATTGGAAGAAAATACAGAAAACTTAACTACATGTGAAGATGTACGACGCCTCCCCTTACGAGATGCACTGTATATCAGAGAACTAAACCTCAAACTCAATATACAAGCGGAAGATCTCCAAGCCCTCTCTAGCTTACAGCAGGCCACACCCCAAATATAACAGCCAATCAGGACCGAGCACATGCAGTTGTCTGATCCAGGACACGGATTAAATGGCTCCCACCTTACCTGCTCAGTGCGTCGTCGTCTTCGTGGTCACTCGAGCTCGGTCCTAAGTGAAACGTGGGTGCACTGACCCAAGACTTTTCATGCAGTCGCCCTCATCTACTGTCTCTATCGCCTCTCACAAAGTCCTCTGAGCTCTGCTGTCTCCGCCAATGCCATACACGACTACAGATATACACTGATAGTTTCACTGTCGGCTGTATACTGCAGTCAGTAGGTGTATCACCAGCTCCCTCACACCTTCACTTCCTTCACCATCTTCCCCCCTTCTCCCCCCCACACACATTACCCATACACACAACCACATCACTGCACACTAATCTCCCTATACCCTTTGCAGTCTTTGCCCACCCCACCGTAGGATTCCCTGCCACTCCACTACTGGCAAACCGAACCCCTGAGGGAAGGCCGTTTAGGGTCGCCACGAGGGGGGTCACTAGGTGACTGGGGAGCCATGGAGTGACAGGGAGGCAACCTGCTGCTAGGGATAGGTTTCCCCTTCGGAGGCAATCCGGTGTAGGCACCAGGGTCCCTCCTGACAATGCCCTTTAAAGGGTGGGGGGAGGTAATAACCCGGTGCCACTGATCACCGGCTGGGTAGGCCTGGGCATTCTGTCTCTCTAACTCTCCTAATACCCAAGTATGAGCTCTAGACATCAGTCCCCCGCAGCCACCCCCAAAGAAGTGACGACCCAGAAACTAATAGCAATCCAAAGAAAAACACTGCCAAGAAACCTAGACTGATTGGTGCCCCACCTACAGCCACCACACCCAGCTATGACCCTGAAGATTTCTTTGACTTGATTTCTGAAAATGACGCCATGATTGTTGATGAAGAAAAAACCTCCAACTTCATCAGCGCCACGGATCCCGACTCAGCCTGAACAGACCCAGCCCTAATCAGCTCATCACAAGAACCCTCAAGCATCACGACACATGACCGGAGTTTTACCCACGTCACAAGCAAGAAGAACAGCAAAAGAGATGGGCACCCCTCCAACAACACCTCCTGCGCCTCTTAGACCAAAGAACAGCCAGGAAACACCATTCCCTCTGCCACCAGCCCACCAAACCGAGCATCCCGGCTCCCTGCAATATCCGTGACGTCCCCCTTCAAGAACACTTATGACATCGTCCTGGCAATACAGGACGATCACCCCAACCTCAAGTTTGACTTACGCCAGACAACATCCCTCAACACGATAATCATCCCACCAGACGACTTCACACGAGACACCCTGCCACATATACTCTCAGCTGCTGGGACACCTATCAACATAAAGCTGGTAGACCCCAACATCACCACCCACAAAGCCATCCTCATGGGCTACCCCCTCACCTACCCCCTAGGACCCATCTGCAGACACCTCCAGGTAGGGCAAGCAGTACGATGCCAGGCCAAGGGAGTGACCACCAGGCAAATTCTTATCACTCTGAGGGGTGCCATCCCTCAAACACTAACACTCAGCAACTGGGGCACCTTCTACCTCCGCCCCTACTCTCCCGAACCTCTCCGATGCTATAACTGTCAGCGATATGGGCACCACCAGACCACGTGCCCCCACCCCCCAACATGCGCCATGTGTAGTGGCAAGCATGCAACCCAGCAATGCCTCGACAAGTTCAAGGCCAAGGAGCCTGTCACGGCAAAGTGTCCCAACTGCCAGGGCAACCATCACGTCTGGAACAGGTCATGCCCAGTCAGGAAAGGAAGAGTAAAGAGAGGCACAGAAAGGCAGAACCAGTGGTTCATCTGGGGATAGCAAAAACCCCATCCACCAACTATCACACCAAAAACCCTCTCACAAGCAGAATTTCCCCCCTCCCGAGAAACACCCAGACACCCTCAGTGGCCCCAGGCCAAACATTAAACACACCCAAAACTCAGAATACACAACCGACCCACTCCCAGCCCCAGGCATTGATCACTCAAGTTACGCAAGACTCTGCAACACAGACAGGCAGTGACACCATCTTCCCAGGACACACTCTACACCCCGGCTAAATACCAGTCGATCGAAAAGCACTGTGCATATTTGGAAAGGAACTAGGGAAAGCAATCATGGCCATAATCGGAGCACAACTCGGCCATAACCTCGGCCCCAGACCACTCGGCCCAATAGTGGACCAGATGGTCAACGAATATATGAAGAATCCCTCCCTCGTCCAAACCACCCAGATCAACCCCCAGTACCACACAATTATTCTCTTGAAATACACCACATCACGAACATATCTAACATCATCCTGGGTGGTGATTGCAACGCCAAGGTGTCGGCCTGGCATGTCAACAACCCTGACACAGATAGGGGGCTGGTACTACAATCCCAAACAGATAACCTTTTCATCCTCAACAATCTCCATCAACATACCCATATCCCACACCAAGCCCTGTTGTGATGCCCGATCCCTTTTATTGAATGTTGTTTGAGGCTGACTTACAACGAGCACCACAATTGTATCCCTAGAGTTCGTTCGACCCTTATCCTGATATTGTTGGACTAACTGTGGAATCGCTTGGGATCCGAGATTGTTAAAAATTAATTTAATTCTCTCTATCAAATATAACACACAAGGAAAATTGGTCATACTGAATAATTACTAATAGGAAAGAAATTTGGTAGCTTGATTGTGAGTAGCGTAACAATGAGAATTTTTAGGCAGCGTAACAATAACAACTTTGGGTAGCGTGACAATGCAATAACATAATTTTATATTCCCAAAATCGATTCAGCACAGGGGTCGAAAACAATTCCCACCAAGGCACGAGGGTTATGAGAAGAAGGTATACAGGATTTGAGAGATATAAGAGAGGAATGACAGTGAAACTCAATAAACTTTTCAAAATGCTGAATTTACTAATATCTCTCCTTTCTTTAAATCCCATTACAGTATACTATTCAATTTACTAATAAATGACAACTTAAACTGACTTTTTCTCTAAGAAATGAAACTTTACTTTTTGATAGAACTCTAGATTTTTCAATCATTTAACATTTTATTTACTCACTACACAGAATTTTCTCCACAATGAATTTTATACAGGCACATATACCTCAGTTAGCCAACAAATGTTATTACTCTTTAGATCTCACTCCTCCCCAACATCAGTGAAATTTCACATCCTACACTCGTGGGCATATGGGGCTTTCTCCGAGCACATCAGGCGAGGGAGAGTGCCTTGGGGACTCACTAAACAATTACATAATCAAAAGAACTAATCACTGTTTTGTGTAAATGGTGAGTGTACAGTGTAAATCCTAACGAACTTTGCTAGGGCAGTTACAATATGGCGGTTAGAGAGAGGTTTTGAGGTGGCGTTTTTGTACGTGGCACGGAGGCAAAACTGAGAGTCAGTTTCATTACAACTTAGGTCACAACGGCACACATAATATCACCGAACTTTCACAACACCAGTATGAACAAGGCAGAAGGGAAGAAAACAGAGTAATGAAACTCACCTGTACGTGGCATGGGGGCAAAACTGAGAATGAGTCAGGAGCTGGCTAACACCCCCCTTTCTTACTTTTCAAAATGCGGGAAACTAAGCGACTTGGATGACGTGTAGGGTACTTTTTGCTTTACCCCATGAGGGTCACAACTCAAAACTTCTGATTCTGAACGGATGTAGATATTAATTTTCTTTACTCTCAATCTAACAGGGAAAATTTAGTTATTCTAATTATCCCACACAAAGAGTCGTAAATTGAATCAACAGCAGTCGCTAGCATCCTCTTGGCGGAGGAATACATTATCCAACTATTACGCCATGTCCTCGGGTACTAGCTAACTAAAATTTTTAATCGCTTTCCCCCTCTATATGATATTATTTCTTCTATAAGCATGTTAATTGACATTATGACTTTAGTATGATTGCATCAGATCTGATTTAATAGAAAATTAGTACAGACGATACGCCACTCAAATACCCCACGTATGCCTCCAGCAAAGCTTCACCTACAACATATACAAATATTCTTAAGGACTAGCACAGCATAAATGAGATTTATGATCTTCCAGGTACAGAAATAATAATAAAAAGAACATGTATTTGTCACGGAGCTTTTTATAATATCACTGAGCTTTTTTTAAATAAATGCTAAGTATTATTTAATTGATATTAATATTCAATAATATTAAAAAGCAGGGACAATGATTGTCTTGCTACATCAAGCAATGATTACTTTACGCTGCTTCTTCGCACGATTCTCTAAGAACGAGAATTTATAAACTTTCTCAACAGTACACAGCAGAGACTAATTACTCACAAATGCTTAATTAGTACTGTTAGCCTCTGGAGAAAGTTACTTCACCCCTGACAATAAATAACTAATACTAATAATAATATCAGGTCCTTGCTGATGCTTAACTCCTGGCACAACGGATTTTAAGTTAATACAACAAGACTGGTCTAAGTACCAGTTATGAATAGTCAAACGTCTATGCAAGCTAGGACCTATGTGGGAAATAAGCTTAATTATGGAGAAATGAAACAAGAGTTTACTTTACATTAAGCTCAAGAAATAGAACTGTTAAATTTATTGATTACAAAAAAATAAATTTAACGTTACATTTCAAATCAAATCAATGAGACCGCGCTCACTCACACAAAAGCTAAATACTTACGCCTAGGAAAAAACACCTTAACTAAACTCTTAAGACTACGAAAATACAAAAAGGAAATACTGATCGATGAATGCTGTGTATCACCCAGGGGGTGGGAGCTTGGATTAACTGTACTCTGTGGAGCTTGGGTGCTAGCTGACCTCTCACACTTCTGGAGCACAGGACCTCTCTCTGTCACAACAAACACTCGACTGGCAAGTTGTGGGAACATCGGGGGAGCAGTAGGCTGCATTTTCTAACGGTCGAGGCAAGCAGGGGCGAACAATAAAGAAACAATAGTATCGCTCAGTACGGCACTTAGTGACGTGCATTAAATCGGTCACTTTTGAAAACAGTGACGAATGTTTTGAAAAGTATACCCCGAAATGGAGAGAGAAACGGTTAACTGAGCGATACACAGTGAGTTTTCCACTAATAGTTCGTGGCTTCTCACAAAAAGGGAAATGTCGCGAATTTGATTTGTGACATTACGCCCCTACAAAATTAAATTTTTTCCTTATGGGAAAAAAATTTGTGTATATATATATATATATATATATATATATATATATATATATATGTACACATCCTAACTCAGTCACACAAGATTCACACTGTGGTGTGTGTGCTATCCTGCTACAGGAGAAAGTCACAGTCGCCAGTGAGCGAAAAAACCTCGTATTTACGTTAATAGAAGCAAACTTGAGGGAAAAACTCCGTGACGATGGTGAAAATTCTGTACTCAGGTCAACTGAGCGAAAATTCGCTACATTTACACTGACAACTAATTGTTGTGTAGCGTGGTGTATGTAATACACGGTGCAGGTGTGACAGTTGTAGTGTGACTGTACCTATGTGTAAAATGACACAGTAAATAATATGGCGACGATGAAGGCAGAGGAGAAGAGGCGGCAGCGTGCGGCAGACGATCAGCTGGCCCGCACAGCAAAACTGCTACACCCATTGCTGAACCTGCAAAACCAATTGGGGTGGAGCATCAAAAGTGTCAATGTGACAAAATTTTATTATGTTACAATTACTCTCTCTGCCTAGCGGTCAGTGCTACAACGTACATTCGAGGTCGCCATTAATTATAGCACACGATTATGGTCGGCAAGTTGAGAATCCTTGTGCAAACTCAGGTCTTCCATAGCCTCGAACTGCACACGGGTCCTCAACCTTTATTCCTAAATTTCCGACAGAGGATGCCTACCCTGGTGAAATATTATTCGCCCATCACCAACTAAAATAGAAAATGGGAGGAAGTGCCTTAACCTACAGTACTTATATTAGTATCGGAGAGCTGAGAATCCTTGTGCAAACTTGGGTCTTCCATAGCCTCAAGTCGCCTCTGCGGAGTTCTCACTTCCCCCTTAACCTGCAGTACTTATATTAGTATCGGAGAGCTGAGAATCCTTGTGCAAACTTGGGTCTTCCATAGCCTCAAGTCACCTTTGCGGAGTTCTCACTTCCCCCTTAACCTACAGTGCTTATATTAGTATCGGGGAGCTGAGAATCCTTGTGCAAACTCGGGTCTTCCATAGCCTCAAGTCGCCTTTGCGGAGTTCTCACTTCCCCCTTAACCTACAGTACACATGTATGTACAGGCCCTGGACATACTGTGTCCTGTGGGGCCAACAAGTGAGACGTCAGGTCTACACTTTTGACTGGGAACCAGGTTGGTCCTTGAATTACTCAAAAAAAAGCTGGAAACCCTGGTGAAATATTATTCGCCCATCACCAACTAAAATAGAAAATGGGAGGAATTATTCCTAAATTTCCGACAGAGGATGCCTATCACGGAACCCAGCATACAACAACTGCTCATGTTAGTCAGCAGTTAGTAGGCGAGACATCAGGTCTGCACCTATGTTATCACTACCCTGTCTCTCAGCTGTCTCAGAGATTACAGGTGTGGTTACGAACGGCACAGGAAGGGCATGTCCCTGATTAGTGGTGATACTTTGTCACACACTGCAGGAACGGACAAAACTATCTATGTCCCGTCCCATCCCTGGCCAGAAAAAGTCAGCTCGGATACGGCCCTGGGTCTTCCTTTTGCCCATGTGACCTCCTGAGGCTGAACAATGACCCCATTGTAACACTGCTGGGCGGTACTTGGCGGGAACGACAAACTGCAGTCGAACTTCACCCTCGGGTGTTCGTGACTCACGGTAGAGCCGTTCTTGTTTGCAAAGGAACTTGGCTCGACCTCCCCGTGAATACTTTATCACTCGACCCTTTTGTTTGTTCCGCACGGCAGCAAGTGTCGGGTCAGAATGTTGTTCTTGCACAACAAGTTGACTACACATCAGATCTTGTGGCGATTCAATGATCACTGGGGTGACACAGTCTGGAGCCTCAGGTATGGCTCGTGTTACCGCAGCAGCCGAAGTCTGAGTAGCGTCATCATCGGAGCAACTATCCTTGACTCCTTGAATATTGCCTACTATAAGATCAAATAGAGGCTCTGGCATGACAACTGCAAGTGTCGTACCAGTATCAAATGGAGATGCCACCTGGATACAAGCCTCAGGGAACAATCTCACTGATCCATCAATAAGGTTTGCATGGATTTGTCGACCTGTATACTGCTCAGGCCGAACTAAACTCTGTTTAACAGAGCAACCTGAGGAACCATTGTCTCTCAGGACCTTCACAGGAATGCCTCCCACAAACCCTGGCTGTACAAGGAAGGTACTGTCACCTGTGGTGGGGCCTGTGGAGGAAGCAGCTAGCCACTCATGAGGCTGCTGAATTGATGCAGCAAACATTGTGCCTTGAGAATTATAAGGAGATGGAACATTGGCCTTCTGTGGAGGGGGGTTCACTGTCACTGTGGACTAGTGAACTGTGGGGAAGTACCCATACTGGTAGGGACGTGACCACCGAGCTGCTGCTGAGGAATGAAGGCTGCATTCGCTTCCTGCCTCTTTTGAGCTGGTGGTGAAAAAGTTTGTCCCGACGGTCGGTTGCGTGGCTGATACTGCTGCTGGTTAGGGTACTTGTTGTACCTCTTCCACTCAGGTTTCTGAGTGTTTTGCCCCTGGTCCTTCCACTGCGGTTTTGGACCTTGGCCATTATTCTGAGAATGGCCTTGTTGCTGGGATTCAGTCTGAGACGGCTTCCCAGACCTGGCAGTATCTTTTCTGCTCCAGGTGTTTTGCTTACGAGTTTGATACCCGTATGCAGTAAAGAATGCGTCAGCCTTTTCTGCCATTTGGCTGGCATCTTTCACCTGGCAGATCTTAAGCTGTGCTATGAGCTCAGCAGGCCACGACCTCTCTAGCTGTGTACGCAGCATAAGGTCAATTATCCCCTCACGCGTGGAAGGAGTTTCATCTTTCTCCATCCACTCATTTAAGTAAGCTGTGAGACGATCAAGGAACTGGACAGCTGTCTCCTTGTCTTGGAGACGAGCTTGCATGAACTGAACTTTGGCGTCGTCTACTGTGAGACCATACGCCTTAATGAGTGCAGCTTTCATCATCTCATATGTGAGATTGTCTCCACGAATTCTGTGGAGAATATTGAGGGCAGGGCCCTCAAATAGGCTAAGAAACTGAAGCCGCTTAGCTGCCTCATCCAGTTGATACATGTCTGCCATGTCCTCAAAACGAGCTATGTACGGCTCGATTCGCTCGCTTTCCTTGTATGAAGGAAGCTTGATGCGTGGGGTCGCCAGGACATGTGCAGGGGGAACGCTCGTGGAGCTTGGACCAACTGCACCAGACGTGTCTGAAGCCAAGGAATCTCGCTTGAGCTTCAGTACTTCAAGTTCATGTCTCTCACGTGCTTCTCGCTTGGCACGTTCGTGTTCTCGTTCTCTGTCTCGTTGTTCACGCTCGTATTCGCGCTCCTTTTCGTGTTCCTCACGCTGTTCTCGCTCGTATTCGCGCTGAATCTTACGCTCTTCACGGGCATCATTCTCACGCTGCTGCTCCTGATTATGCCGTGAGAGTATATACTCTTTAATTTCGGTTGGGTCCGAAAGACCCATTTCTTTGGCTTCCTGTAAAAATACAGTGGTAGCCATGGCGCTAATTTACTAAGCAAACCGAAACTGAGTACTGACTGCTTCGCAAACGAATGCTAATGACACAAGTAAAGAGTACAGACACAAGCTAGTGGTGACCAGTCTTATCTAGTTAACTGGCAAAGATTAAAGCAAAAATGCAAATAACTGAGAACTCAATAATAAACACAATGGGTACAGCGACTTCCCAGGAGCGAATAAAATCGTCTGGCGTTACCAAGAATAAAATACTAAATAGAGTTAAGTACTCTATGGATTAATAAAGCAAAAATTCACTTGCTAAATTAACGGTAAACACCAGTAAACTTGTGCCTATAAACTTTAGTGATAAATTCCTAAATATGAACGAGTGAGTACTATCTCGTGAATAGCTTTAGAGCTAGGGGCTAATATCCTGGAATGAGGTCGCCAATTGTCACGGAGCTTTTTATAATATCACTGAGTTTTTAAAAATAAATGCTAAGTATTATTTAATTGATATTAATATTCAATAATATTAAAAAGCAGGGACAATGATTGTCTTGCTACATCAAGCAATGATTACTTTACGCTGCTTCTTCGCACGATTCTCTAAGAACGAGAATTTATAAACTTTCTCAACAGTACACAGCAGAGACTAATTACTCACAAATGCTGAATTAGTACTGTTAGCCTCTGGAGAAAGTTACTTCACCCCTGACAATAAATAACTAATACTAATAATAATATCAGGTCCTTGCTGATGCTTAACTCCTGGCACAACAGATTTTAAGTTAATACAACAAGACTGGTCTAAGTACCAGTTATGAATAGTCAAACGTCTATGCAAGCTAGGACCTATGTGGGAAATAAGCTTAATTATGGAGAAATGAAACAAGAGTTTACTTTACATTAAGCTCAAGAAAAAGAACTGTTAAATTTATTGATTACAAAAAAATAAATTTAACGTTACATTTCAAATCAAATCAATGAGACCGCACCCACTCACTCACACAAAAGCTAAATACTTACGCCTAGGAAAAAACACCTTAACTAAACTCTTAAGACTACGAAAATACAAAAAGGAAATACTGATCGATGAATGCTGTGTATCACCCAGGGGGTGGGAGCTTGGATTAACTGTACTCTGTGGAGCTTGGGTGCTAGCTGACCTCTCACACTTCTGGAGCACAGGACCTCTCTCCGTCACAACAAACACTCGACTGCCAAGTCGTGGGAACATCGGGGGAGCAGTAGGCCGCATTTTCTAACGGTCGAGGCAAGCAGGGGCGAACAATAAAGAAACAATAGTATCGCTCAGTACGGCACTTAGTGACGTGCATTAAATCGGTCACTTTTGAAAACAGTGACGAATGTTTTGAAAAGTATACCCCGAAATGGAGAGAGAAACGGTTAACTGAGCGATACACAGTGAGTTTTCCACTAATAGTTCGTGGCTTCTCACAAAAAGGGAAATGTCGCGAATTTGATTCGTGACAGTATTAACTACTAGGTACAAGCATGTGTCTATACCTTAAGCCTAGAATGGATTAGGGTAACCATTTACAAATGTATAGGTTACGTACTAAAGCCTTAACTTACATGACTCTCCCATGTTTTGGGCTCTTGTGGCATTACACGGCTCTCCCCCTCCGGAAGCTAAATTTTCCCCCGTCCACGCCATAACACACAGCAGATTACTAACCAAGGGAGGTGTGCCAACGAGACAGATATTACTAGTTAAGCACCATCACCTTTTACTCTGAACAGACTTTAATTTCTTCATAACACTCTCATCATGACAACTCTTCATCCCCTCATAAGTGGCGCTCTTTCGGCCCACACATAACACCAACCACATACCCCTGGGGGTTGTTTCACCTGTCACATCTCTCTCTTTCCCCATTTTCTTATTGGTGAAGATATCAGTGCCCCAGCCAGCCTCCTGTCTGGGTCAAGGTTATCCACCCACCTGGGTTATGATTGGCACTCTCGATAGCAAGATGGTCCCGGGGGCGCTTCCACATTACTCTCTCAAACACACCTTCGTTTATTCCTCACATTCATTCAACCATGTGTTTCCAGCCCTCCACCCGGCATACTGACTAGCGCTTGCTACGTCCTGAAGTCACCTCCCTTCACCACGAACCATGCTGACTGTAAGTTGAGGGATGAGCTAGCTTTCCCCCTTGAATTAAAGCACTTGTCCCCACTTCAGCATTAGGTCTACTCTCTCTTTGACCTAACTCTGAGTTTGATCTTTTTTTCTTTCATATAACACCTCTGGCGGTTGACTTTCACATGGTCTGGTTTCGCACACCAACCTTTGCTGTCTTGGAACACAACTTTCCACCACAATTCATCACTAACATTCTTCAATCAACCTCCGGGGAGGCCTCCTAGTTCGAAGAGGTAGGTTCTCATCCTCGGGACACAGGGTAAACTCCTCCTCAAGAGGACCCAATAACCACTCCTCACTACCACTGTACGGCTTCACTTTGTCCGCTGCCCTTTGTACTTTGTTTCCAGTGAACACATTTTCTAACACATATCCTCCCCCGTCCAATAATACTTGCACTACTCAAGGGGACCCAATAACCACTCCTCACTACCACTGTACGGCTTCACTTTGTCCGCTCCCCTTTGTACTTTGTTTCCAGTGAACACATTTTCTAACACATATCCTCCCCCGTCCAATAATACTTGCACTACCCATTTCACGTTCAACTTTCGACATGTCCCTGGGATAGGGGTCTCCCGTTTTATCCACACCAGACTGCGAACTCCTACCGTCTGATTCTTACACCAGTGGTTTGCCACAGTTCTATACTTTCTGGTCATTTTCTCATGGGTTTGTTTAATTAGCTCGTGAGCAACAGCCAACTCGTCCTCTTCACCATCAACACAGGGCAAGGAAGCACTAACAATTCTAGGCGGGTAGTGAAAGAACAATGCGAAATAGGGTTGGTGTCCCGTAGAGGAGTGCCAGGCCTGATTCATCATGACCTGGGTTGGTTGCAGGAGTTCAGGCCAGCGGAGAGGATGCCCATTACTCAAACAGGCCAGCACACTCTTGAAGGTGCGGTGCATCCTCTCAACCATCCCATTACTCTGAGGATGATACGGTGTGATATACCAGATCGTAACATTCCACCTCTTGCAGAACTCCTGGAATTCCCGACTGCAGAACTCTCCCTCGTTGTCCACCATAACCCCTCTTGGAGTGCCATAATCTGCCATAAACTGCCCTAGGTTGTGTACTATCGTGTGTGTATGTTTTGTTTTAAGAGGATAGAATTTAACATACCTAGAATAGTGATCAATCAGTGTCATCACGTAGCAATAGCCCTGTACTCCAGCAGTCTATACTGATTCTTTCAAGTGGTTTATCCACAGGTGGAAACTCTTTATACTGTTGTAGTCCAGCTTCGCCTTTGAATCGCTGACAGGTTACACACTCTTTTACATACTGACAAATATCTACTTTCAAATTAGGCCAGTAGAAGAGTTCCTCTGCCTTTTGGATCGTCGTCTTCTGGCCCAAATGGCCAGATGTCTCATAAGCTAACTTCATTGCTTGACCGGTCTGTGGGACTACTAAACAATATTGGATAGTGCCATCTGACTTAACCCTGGTGTAATATAACAATTCATTCTGAAGTGCAAATTGACTTAGAGCGGCTTTAGGTAGTCTTCTGGCTGGAAACCTTTCACCTCGCAAATATTGGATAAGTTCTTCCCACATTAGATCTTCTTTCTGCTTATCTCGCATCTGTTCCCTTGTCAGTCCCAACCAATCAGACTCTGGTGAATGTAGTATGACTCGAACGGGTCTAGATAACTGATCTGCTACGTAATTATACTTGCCTTTGATATATTGAATGTTGTAATTAAACTCTCACATTTCAAGTATCCATCTATTCATATGGGGTGATTTAGTTTTTCTCTTAAATACACTGGTTAGCGGCTGGTGGTCTATAACAATCGTAAAAATGTTCCCCCACAAATAATGTGAAAAATGGCAACACGTTAACACTACCGCAAGAGCTTCTTTGTCACTGAGTACCGGGTCTCACATGGTCCCAATTTCTTTGAAAAGTACCCGATCAGTCTATCTGTCCCATCTGGTTGGATCTGACTCAGAACGCCTCTAACATGTGTGTTACTAGTATCAGTAGTGACGATAAACGGTCATTCTACACTCGCTCTGACCAGGATAGGTGCATTAATAAGGCATGATTTCAGATGTTCGAATGCCTCCTGGCACTGATCTGTCCATTCAAAATTCACTGTTGATTTGGTTAGATTGGTTAGGGGTGTGGCAACTTTAGCAAATGATGGAACGTGTTTCCTGTAGAAACCACACATACCCAAAAATTGGCGCACTTCTTTTACATTGGTCGGCCGCTTCATTTTGGAGACTGCCTAAATATTTTTATGATCTGGCTTACTACCCTCGGCAGAGATCTTATGTCCAAGGAAAGTGACTTCTTTCATCCCGAATGTGCATTTACTCAAATTCAACTTCACACCATTATGGGTTAGCAATGCAAACAACTGACTCAGCCAGTCGAGTAGGGTCAGAAAATCATGGGCCCACAAAATGGTCATCTAGGTAATTTTTGATCCACCCTTGTCGCAATAATGGTACTAAGACGGCCTGCATACGATGTGAAAAAATAGCTGGCGAGCAATTTAGCCCAAACGGGAGCCTTCTGAATCTATACAAAGTTACTCCATCACTGAAGGTCGTGAGGTCTCTACTTTCTTCATCAAGCATGTTTTGGAAATACGCCTCCCTCATGTCGAGTTACATAGTACTTATATCCCGCAGCTTGTTCTACTAATTCTTCGAGTCTGGGTAGTGAGTATATGTCCGTGGCAAGATGAGTGTTTACGTGCCGATAGTCCAGACACATACGCTTACTTCCATCTGGTTTGTTAACAAGTACTATGGGAGAGAGCCAGGCCGCGGTTGACCTCTCAAGGATCTCCGTATCTTCCATGTCCTGTAACATATCAGCGATGATTTGTTTCGCCTGTTCTGGATAACGATAGGTCGGCCCGCGACTTGGTTGAGGATCGGCTACCTTAATGTGTGCGGGAGGACCAGCAATAGTACCCAACTCTCTCTTATCTAGAATGAATAAAGGATCATGCTGGAGGATTACCTTGGCTAACTCGTCCCTTTGTTTCTGCGTGAGATGGCTCCACGATTGCTCGTTGATCAGCTTGTTCAGCCTTTGTACGTGCGTACCACTTTCATCTACTTCTTCATTATTGGGTAGCAAATCATTATGGATCTGAGTTACACTTTGGATTGTACCTGGTGACTGGTCCAGCATTCTTTCGTATGGACCCAATATTGTACCTCTCTTGAATGTCTTATCTACCTTAGATACGTTATTAAGGGGCAGATGTATTTGTCCCTCTGAGTTCACATTCACTAAGTATGGATGACTGTTTTGGCTGAACCTAGCTTGTGGGTGTACGATTAGCGTTGTTTCAGGTACTTCGGCGACAGGTACGGCTACGAATTTGGTCTGATAAGGACTAAATTTTTCTGCTTGCAATAGATTTATCTGTGTCAAGTCACTCTGCGTAGTTATCGATGCGATTGGAGCAGTCCTGACTCTCTGAACTTTGTTGCGTTGTCTCGGGATGTGATTGACTGTGTAGGGGGCTCCACCCCACATCAACGCCCTTTGTGCTCCATTCCAGATTAGTGGTGCCTGTCCAATTACGTCGCACCCCAAAAGCATTTCAGTCCCAAGATATGAATTTGGTACCACTGGGCACCATTGACTATATACTTTATCATCACCTATGCCGATGTTGACCTTGATCATGCCCAGGATTCTCAACGGGGCACCCGTGACACCTTGCAAGTTAGGAGGGTTTCGCCGTGTATTTATTTCCCCGCCAAGTCTGCGAGAGGCCTTTTCCGTGATTAGCGTATGACCACTCCCAGTGTCTACTACTGCTTCTAAGATTCTACCATTGACATTCACACTTATGGTAGGCGAAGTTAAGCCTCCGGTTAGTCATATCTGCATATTCGTATTCTGGGTTCGTTGTGCATTTGTGACTGGCTCGTTCTGTCCAGCAGTCGGAGTCAGGGTAGCCTGCGCATTCACAGCCGACTGAGCCTGCCCCGCTCGTCCGGGACAACCATTATTTCCACGTCTACACGCGGGTCCCCTGCAGTCGAAACAATGACCTGGAGGTGGTTTTCACCAGCACTCTCTCAAATCATGTGAGGAAGCTAAGCAATGTGGACAGTACTTCCGTCTGGTTACTGGTTTAGTTTGAACTGGTTTTATTTACTTTAGTTAGATCAACCTTCAATTCTCTTATTTGGTCTCCTCTTTCATCATGTCATTCGCGGCTACTGCAGCGTTTTCTGTCTTTACCGTCACAGGGGGTTGGGAAACGGACTGAGAAACGTTGAGAGACCCTTGCAAACCATTAGCTGATGTCGTATTAACTCTCCCAGCATATCTCTCTTCTAACAATTGTCTCTCATGCTCTAGTCTGTCTATGAATTTCCTCAGAGGGTATGAGTCGTCTAGGAAGCTCTCCAGCTTCTCACGGGATTCTGTTGGCAACCCATACCATAGCTTACGCTTCAACCTTCAATCTCGTGAGGGAATCTCGATTCCACCACCGCATGTTGACAAATGTAACGGTGTACGAACGATTGTGGGGGCTCTTCCCAACTATATGCCATACCATCCAGCTCTTGCCAGGCTCGGTCTATCGTCACTTCAACGGCAAACTCATCTCTAAGGTACTGTTTGAGTTCTGGCCAGGTGAGTACATGATGTCCCTTCTGATAATTATGTATGAACACGGCCAATTCCTGTCCCATTCGTCCCTTAGCTACCTGTATTCGGATCTCGTCGCTCTCATCTACCTGCTCTACTAACTCAAAAAACATGTCCAATCATGCGGTAGCCTCTAATCCTTATAACGTGGTTAACTCCAATATAGGTATGTCTTGCAGCTTGGTAAGAGATTTCCTAGGGATCATTGTCCATGAGTTAGGGGTTGAGTGGATTGGACCTGGGTTAGTACTGGGGCTATTAGAAAGAATTGGAGGGGGGACCAAGTTATTCATGGTGTTACTATCTTGCATCTGGGCTTCAATATTACGAATTTCTCTGGCAAGCCTTTCCATGGTTTCTACTACTGATTGCTCTGCTTCAAGTCTGGATAAAAATAACTGCCCTGGTCTAGACATTTTTAACATTCAATACCATAACTCTTTCACTACTTCTCTGATATCCGAAAACACTTTCGCAGGGGTGCATTCCCTGTCAATGTCATTGCTCCCTAGCCATAAAAGGACTAGGTCGCATTCCCACTCTAAGACAGCATTCAGCCGTTGATCATGAAAAAAAAAATTCCTAGCTCTGGCCCCTAGCCCTCTGAAAATCCGCAGCTCAACATCCCTCACCTCCAACCGTCTCGGGATCTGGCTGTATCCCACCAAAGCAACCTTTAACATTCCGTCTCTTTCTCTTGGCTTCTCCTCACAAGCCTGTAACCTTGGGGTAATGACTGGGAATTTATCCCACTGTGCTGCCACCATTATGTGATGCCCGATCCCTTTTATTGGATGTTGTTGTTTGAGGCTGACTTACAACGAGCACTACAATTGTATCCCTAGGGATCGTTCAACCCTTATCCTGATATTGTTGGACTAACTGTGGAATCGGTTGGGATCCGAGATTGTTAAAAATTAATTTAATTCTCTCTATCAAATATCACACACAGGGAAAATTGGCCGTTCTGAATAATTACTAATAGGAAAGAAATTTGGTAGCTTGATTGTGAGTAGCGTAACAATGAGAGAATTTTTAGGCAGCATAACAACAACTTTGGGTAGCGTGACAATGCAATAACAACTTTATATTCCCAAAATCGATTCAGCACAGGGGTCGAAAACAATTCCCACCAAGGCACGAGGGTTATGAGAAGAAGGTATACAGGATTTGAGAGATATAAGAGAGGAATGACAGTGAAACTCAATAAACTTTTCAAAATGCTGAATTTACTAATATCTCTCCTTTCTTTAAATCCCATTACAGTATACTATTCAATTTACTAATAAATGACAACTTAAACTGACTTTTTCTCTAAGAAATGAAACTTTACTTTTTGATAGAACTCTAGATTTTTCAATCATTTAACATTTTATTTACTCACTACACAGAATTTTCTCCACAATGAATTTTATACAGGCACATATACCTCAGTTAGCCAACAAATGTTATTACTCTTTAGATCTCACTCCTCCCCAACATCAGTGAAATTTCACATCCTACACTCGTGGGCATATGGGGCTTTCTCCGAGCACATCAGGCGAGGGAGAGTGCCTTGGGGACTCACTAAACAATTACATAATCAAAAGAACTAATCACTGTTTTGTGTAAATGGCGAGTGTACAATGTAAATCCTAACGAACTTTGCTGGGGCAGTTACAATATGGCGGTTAGAGGGAGTTTTTGGGGTGGCGTTTTCACAGCATCTGTACGTGGCACGGGGGCAAAACTGAGAGTCAGTTTCATTACAACTTAGGTCACAACAGCACACATAATATCACTGAACTTTCACAACGCCAGTATGAACAAGGGGGAAGGGAAGAAAACAGGGTAATGAAACTCACCTGTACGTGGCATGGGGGCAAAACTGAGAATGAGTCAGGAGCTGGCTAACACCCCCCTGTTACTTTTCAAAACGCGGGAAACTAAGCGACTTGGATGACGTGTAGGGTACTTTTTGCTTTACCCCATGAGGGTCACAACTCTAAACTTGTGATTCTGAATGGATGTAGATATTAATTTTCTTTACTCTCAATCTGACAGGGAAAATTTAGTTATTCTAAATATCCCACACAAAGAGTCGTAAACTGAATCAACAGCGGTCGCTAGCATCCTCTCGGCAGGGGAATACATTACCCAACTATTACATCATGTCCTCAGGTACTAGCTAACTAAAATTTTTAACGGCTTTCCCCTTCTATACGATATTATTTCTTCTATAAGCATGTTAATCGACAACATTATGACTTTACTATGATTGCTTCAGATCTGATTTAATAGAAAATGAGTACAGACGATACGCCACTCAAATACCCCACATATGCCTCCAGCAAAGCTTCACCTACAACATGTACAAATATTCTTAAGGACTAGCGCAGCATAAATGAGATTTATGATCTTACAGCTACAGAAATAATAATAAAAAGAACATGTATTAACTACTAGGTACAAGCATGTGTCTATACCTTAAGCCTAGAATAGATTAGGGTAACCATTTACAAATGTATAGCTTACGTACTAAAGCCTTAACTTACATGACTCTCCCATGTTTTGGGCTCTTGTGGCATTACACTGTTCCTCCCATCATCCCCAGACATCACCTTTTGCTCCACAAACCTCGCCCCCACAACATCCTGGAGACTGGTCAAGATCCTTGCCTCTGACCACGTCCCAATCATCATTACCACCAAAACCAGAATCACACCAGTTGGCCACAGACACACATACACTAATTATAAGAGAGCCAACTGAGAGGCCTTCTCAAATGATACAGAACAACACTTTGAAACATTAAACAGGACACCCATCACAAACATCAACACCGCTGTGCACACTTTCAATACAATTATTCAAAATGAAGACAAAAGACATCCCCGAGGCAACAGAAAGAGACACAACCCCAACATCACACCAGAAATTCAAGGCCTCATCAGTCAACGGGACACACTGCGACACTCCCCAACACCCCATAGCCTACACAAGACACCGTACAACAAATACAAGAACTCAATACTCAAATAAACAATATCAGACCAGCAAACACTAAATTGGAATTAATATATCGAAACACTTGATCACAAAACAAACACCAGCAAAACACTAAACAGCATTACACTCTCCAACAGCAACACTACACAATCACACGCTGCCATCACAACAACAGACATCATACCTTCAAACAAACAACAAGTAAACATTCTCATCAATCACTTTTCACAAGTCAGCCATGTAAACCCCATCGTGACGACCGACGTGTCATCCGACGTAAGAGACAGTTCCCCTCAGACCCAGACTTCGCACCTTTCACCTACAACCAGACGAAGCACATCATCAACAACCTTAAGCACTCATCTGCCTGTGAACCAGACAACATAAGCAACATTCACCTTAAACACCTTGGACCACAAGGCATACAAGCACTCACCAACATATCAGACTACAGCTACTCACACAACATAATACTCAACATCTGGAGGCATGGCATTATCATCACTATCCCCAAACCCGACAAAGACCCCACGTTACCTTCCTCACACCGCCCCATCCCACTCATCTGCACCCCCTCCAAAGTCACTGAATGACTGGTACTACAACTAGTTACACCCCATACCCCCCTACCCCTATCACAACATGGCTTTAGGCCACTACACTCCACAAACACTCTTCTTACAGACCTTACACAGAGAGTTTTTCATGGCATGAATTCAACTAGGCCACCACATGGAACACACCTAGTCACACTAGACGTTAGCAAAAATTTTGATGCAATCCCCTGCTACAACCTCACAAACAAACCATTTAACACGAACATGCTCAATAACACAAAAAGATGGCTGGCAAACTACTTAGCAGGCAGATGTGGACATGTAACATTTGCCGGTCAGTCGCTGAACATCAGAAACTTCACAAATGGCGTCCCCCAAGGATCTGCTTTGTCCCCTACACTCTTTAACCTATACATGCACGACATACCCACACCCCACACACCACAGATACACATAGCTTCCTATGCAGATGACATAACACTTATACATACACACCAAAACACAAACACAGCTGCACACATCCTCCAACCTTACCTCAACACACAACACGAATGGTTCACCACAAACAGGCTCAAAATAGCCCCAGCCTAATCTACAGTGACCCTTCTCACAAACTGGACAGCAGAACACAGTCACATTCCACACCTCACCATAAACAACAATCCCATACCCCCCCCCCCAAAAAAAAAAAAAAAAAAAAAATCCTTGGTGTAACAAACATCACTGTCATTTAAACAACACATCACAAACATTAAAAATAAAGTAACACCAAGACTCAATGCATTGAGGTCACTTGCCCATACAACATTTGGACAAAACAAAGAAACCACCACCACAGCTTACAAACAATACATACGTTCAATGATGAATCATGCAAGCCCTGCTTGGGCTCCTAACCTCACTAAAACACACTACAACTCTACAGACCATAAAGAACAAGGCCCTAAAAATAGTCACAGGCTGCACAGCTACTACACCCACAGACCACCTACATCAAGTAACCAAAGTCCTCAAAGTCAAGGATCACCTAGACATGAGAGGCACCCAAATTCTCGCAGCAGCCTCCACAAACCCACAGCATCCACAACACTACATGGCAGCACATCCACACACACCAAGGAACATGAAAACAACAACCAGCACATGGCATCATACACAAATACTGTCATCTCTCCCCTCTCGCCCGCCTCACACCAGCTTCCAGAACCATATCCATACTCAGATCACTCACCAATCCATTCAGTCACTTAACCCCTAATACACGGCCAATGGACAGCCGACCCCCCCCCCCGGGTGGCGGCGTTCGATCGCGGTCTGAGTACCTGTAGGAAAATATTTGCCAAAAATCAGAGATTAACCCTAGAACATTATACTTGGTATGGCAGATAGTACTTACATTCAGCTTTCTCCAAAGACAGGTGTTGAGCCTTCGTGGACTACCCAAGGACTTGTGGAGACTTGCAAAGTTGGGTAACAAAATCTTCATTTTCACACCTCCAGCAGGGTTTCCCTCTACCACAGCCTCATTCTGTCACAGTAAACTTTATACTACAACGTACAGGTAGTTTGGAATCCGTATTTGTACAATAAGCACTGAAAATAAGGCTAAAATCAACGAAGCGTACGGCCGACATGCAGCGCAGCGGCGGTCTTCCCGTCACTCAACAAACATTTCCATTTTCACAGCTAAAAACACGTATACTACATTATTTTCAATCATATTACTTCCCAAAAGATCACCGCAGCACGCTTTTTATTCTGCCTTACGCCAGTCACTTTATTCTCGTTCCTGTCGGCCGCTCGCACTGACTCAGAAGAGCTAGAACTCGCCATAATGTCACTTTGAAAGCCAGCGGTAAACTGACGCTAAACAGGGGCAAACCGTACGAAAAAAAGCTAGTGTTACAACTGGGGAAACAAGCATTTCCTATTAGCATAAACTGCTTGTGAGAGGAGAGCGCAGATTTACAGTTCTGAGCAGTCAGAGCGCTGCCATGTATCACAGCCAGGCTGGCCGGGCCGTGGTGGGGGGGGAGGAGGGGGGAAAAACGCGATACTTGGCAACAACGGAGGTCAGTAGTACAAAGGTAAGGTATGCTAATTGTAGCTAAAGGGTGGTGGTACTGATAGACAATACCAGCTGGAACATCCTTGCCCGCGTTTATTCAAAATTAACTTGAATCACAAATGCGACGCTCCGCCGTTATGTCCTTTTCGGCGAGCGTCGCAAACACGACGCCCCGCATTTTAGGGGTTAAAGACAACACACAGCTGTATGCACGGCCACCTAAAATCCACCCATCTGAATCCTATCTCCCTCGTGAGGACAGGATCCACCTGGCCAGGCTGAGATGTGGGCATCATCAAGCCCTCATAAGTTACCAGAAGAGGCTGGATGACTCCATCGCTGATGCCTGTCCAAAATGTAACACAGCACCCCATACTATTAAACACATGTAAATACACCTAGGTTAAGGTAAGCTCATGTGTATTGTATCATTAAATACATTAAGTATAAGTTGCTTATTAAATAGTGCTTAGGGTTGACCAATTATAATATTTGCTAGACACTGTGAAGGCGCTGGGGTGACTGACCATGATTGTTTGAAACTTTTTGGCAGGTTTTTCCGGTCATTCGGCAGTTTCTGCTCCTTTGGCACCTGCTTGGTCCCGAAGATGCTGAATGAGAGGACTTGCACCGTATTAAGAGTTCTTTCACAGTAGCACTACTGATCAGTTTATAACAATTTTCTACTTTATTATGTGAAAGTGAATGACTTTGTAGTATTTAATGGAATGATGAGACTGCCTTTATTTATTACTACATATTGTACATATTTTTGTTTCTTATAAAGGACTGATATGCAGAGAATGATTTTGGCATTTGTAATTCCACAGAGCAGTTTTTTTTGTGTGTATGCGAATGAATTTGTTTGAATGGATGAGTAAATGGGGAGTGTGTCGTCCTGTCTCAGCTACCTCCCTTTCCTTGGGGGAAGCAGCCTAGGTATATAGATAGATAGATAGATGTAAAAAAAACAACAAAAATTGTGAAGGTATTGAAATGATGTGTTGATGCAGTTTAAGTATAAAAACTTGTGAGTTGTCATTTGTGATAAGAGTACAGCACATCTGTGAATGATTGTCATTTTTTTTTTTTTACCATGAAAAAGTTAATGGTACTGTGTAAACAAGTTCAAGTATTAACACCCCAGAATATTGTGTTTGTGGTTGGAATAATTCACAAGCCCATTAATTTTTGTAGTCTGATTATGATTTAGTTTCCAGTCATATAAGCCACCAAGAAATTTTTAGATGAACCATCTATCTGAAAGCATCTTTAATTCATCCTGTTTCACCTTCAATAATTAGCACTGCTTTTTAGTTTTACAGTATTACACTCAAAACATGGCTTCAGTGTTTACAGTGCATTTCTCTTCAGTACAATAACATTTTTTTATTCTTGCCACTTCCAAACATTTTTATTCAGTTTTGGAGAGTTTTTGAACAGAAGAGGTTATATATAGGCATCACTTATGCCATTTTTGAACAGAAGAGGCTACATATAGGCATCACTTATGTCATCTTCAGTACCATTGTTTTTTTTCCTTAAGTTGAATATTATAATCTGAAAGTAATAAGAATAAATCAATAAGATATGTTAATGGATCAAAGGAGTTAATATGTTGGTCAGTTACTGTTGTTGTAAAACTCTGGTCTGTCTGGGTAAACCAATCCATCAACCACAGGTAAGCAACTGCATCACTGGGGCTGTCCTACAGGTTCTAATCGCGGTTGGGGCAGGGAACGGTTTAAGGACTTGAATTTCATAAAAATTAGACTTTACCTATCTACCAGAAGACCCACCAACATGTCGAAAAATTCCCCCGCTAATATCAATACACCAGTCCTGTATCAGACAGCCCTAGCATGTAATCAATATGGACGATCGGTGTTAGTGCCAGAGTGGTGACATGCAGAGGTGTTTGGTATGTAGGAGGGCTACTGTGTCTTGGGAGCAGGCTGTGAAGAGTTTGCCCAGAGTCGGATACATAAAAAAAAAAAAAAAAAAAAAAAAAATGTAGGGATCCGGTGTCCCCATTTGTAGACAGCGCCAGCAAAGCTCAAAATTACAGGCTTACAGTAGTACAGTATTTGCACTGGGTACTGTAAGTATCTAGCACCCCCTTGTGGCAGAAAGCACCTCCCGAGGGGTATGTCAGGGTCCTTCCTACAGCAGGGTGCAGGTAAATGTGAAAAAGTTTGGCTCAATGGTGGACACTGCAGCTGCTTAGCTCCATTCAGATGCTGACAACCAGCATACATGTGATGGCACTGTGTGGAGCTAACCAATCAGGAGTCAAACCTCCTCATATTTTCCTGCACTGACCTGATAAATGTGATTAAAAATAGGATCTTGCCAATAACGACTTCAACAGTAAAGTATTCGGCAATAATGGTAAGTTAGAATCATTGAGCTCTGTAGTATGCAGAAGCTTTCTCATGGGTAGCACTGCGAAATTTGTGTGTCCGTTGCCAGGAAGGTGCTGGTGTAGTGGCGGCCATGTTACACTATGCTTAATGCCCGCGGCTTTTGTACTGAGTTGCTTAGTGGGTTTTTGAAAGCAGCCTGTGATTCTGGAAAATATAGTGCCATGGTCCACTGTGCAGCTTAAGGAAGCAAAAATGGGCACAGGAATTCATCAGAGATGGCATTACATTACACAAGTAAGAAATATATCTTGTTGCTAATTCTGTAAGATTACTGTCCCCTGGGGAGGGGTGGGAAGATTCTTCCCAAGTATCCCTGCATGAATGAGGCAACTTAAAGGGATCCATTTATCTCCGATACTTCTCTCATGTCCTCGTCTCATCTGTTCACACTCTCTTGTAGACGTATCCATGTTTCTTGTGCCCTTTATCAATTTGGACACTCAGCTTCATGGAATGGCTAGTCTGAGGACTTCCCATACCAATTCAACGCCACTACTTCGATGTAAAACAGCTTCAACATTGAAATACTGGCCGTGGAAACCGATGGCCTCTACACCCCCAGGAGGAGGCTACGGAGGGGTATATGGCACGCACCTAACGTTCATGGAATATGAACATAAGTCCCACTGGGGCATGCGCCCCTATTCCCCGGAGTGCGCCCAGCGGGACCACCCCAGTCCAAGTGCACTACCCTTCGGCTGAACTAGCCCTCGCCAGGATCGGGATGGAGCTGGATATACAACTCCAAGCAGCACCCCAGTGACGGCCTGTAGCCACGCAAAACAAGAGACGGCCTGTAGCCACTCTGAAAATAAAGAGACGGCCTGTAGCCTCTTTGAAAAAAAAAAGACGGCCTGTAGCCACTCCAGAAAAAAGACAACGGTGTGTAGCCCCTCTAGGTGCTGCTGAACCCCCCTGCAGAACCCGTGACAGCCTGAAGCCGCACGTGGGGAGAGAACGGTACACCCCCTCTCCTTCTGCAGTTGCCTCGGAGGGCACGACGCTGGCAACGGCCTGTAGCCGTGCCAGTAGGCAGGAGACGGACTGTAGCCACTCCTCGTCTACATGTCGCCCTCCATACGGGACTTCGGCGACAGCCTGCAGCCGCTCCTTTAGGCAAGCGACAGCCTGTAGCCGTGTATTGTCTGCGGTCCCGTCAGGAAGTCGGGCCCCAGCGACGGCTGGTAGCCGCACCGACAGGGAAGGGACAGCCTGTAGCTGCCGTCCGTCTGTTGCCCAAGGGACCTTGGCAACGGCCCGTAGCCGCGCCAGGGTGGGATGCCACCAAAGTTCCTCGTCCCCTGTGACTTCACAACGTGAGGGCGACCTGTAATCAGCCCTGCCTTCCGGCGGAGGCGCAAGTCGCATCTCTGTCCACCAAGACCGAGGCCACCTCCAGGAGGAGGACTTCCACCCCAAGGACTGGTAGAGAGGCCCTGTGCTATTCCCGGGGCTGTTCTCCATCCAGTCAGCCCCCGAGGAGGAGCCACGCCTGACGCCGCAGCCTCACCCTGATGGTGGCACAGCAGGATGGAGACTGCAGCCAATGGACCTTTGAAGGCGACACCAGGACCCCAGGGCGAGACCTCTCCCCTACCCAACGAAGGCGATGACCTTCCCCCACCAGGCGCCTATGGGAGCGTCTGTAGATCCTGTTCGGCCCCAGTCCTGAGGGCCAGACCCCAGTCCCCATCCCCGATAGTGAGGGGCCCTTCACCACGCCCGACCGTAGCCCTCAGTGAGAGACAACGCCCCTGCGAGTTGTCCTGTGGGTGCAGGACAAAGGGACTCCTGAAGGGACTCCACCTACGCCAGGCCGACAACTGTGAGTCCCCAGGCCCTCCTCTTTCCCCTTGTCCTGACCAGTGAGTGTGATACATTGTTCCCACAGACAGAAAGTGAGAGACTAGCTCCACTCCACCAACAGTACACAGTGCCATCACATGTATGCTGGTTGTCAGCATCTGAATGGAGCTAAGCAGCTGCAGTGTCCACCATTGAGCCAAACTTTTTCACATTTACCTGCACCCTGCTGTAGGAAGGACCCTGACATACCCCTCGGGAGGTGCTTTCTGCCACAAGGGGGTGCTAGATACTTACAGTACCCAGTGCAAATACTGTACTACTGTAAGCCTGTAATTCTGAGCTTTACTGGCGGTCTACAAATGGGGACACGGGATCCCTACATTTTTTTTTTTTTAATACATCCGACTCTGGGCAAAGACTTCACAGCCTGCTCCCAAGGTCCAGTAGCCCTCCTACATACCAAACACCTCTGCATGTTACCACTCTGGTGCTAACACCGACTGTCCATATTGAATACATGCTAGGGCTGTCTCATACAGGACTGGTGTATTGATATTAGCCGGGGAATTTTTCGACATGTTGGTGGGTCTCCTGGTAGATAGGTAAAGTCTAATTTTTATGAAATTCAAGTCCTTAAACCGTTCCCTGCCCCAGCCGTGATTAGAACCTGTAGGACAGCCCCAGTGATGCAGTTGCTTACCTGTGGTTGATGGATTGGTTTACCCAGACAGACCAGAGTTTTACAACAACAGTAACTGACCAACATATTAACTCCTTTGATCCATTAACATATCTTATTGATTTATTCTTATTACTTTCAGATTATAATATTCAACTTAAGGAAAAAAAACAATGGTACTGAAGATGGCATAAGTGATGCCTATATGTAGCCTCTTCTGTTCAAAAATGGCATAAGTGATGCCTTTTTTTTTTTTTTTTTTTTTTGTGAGGAAGAAGGAATCAAAGGCAATGAGCGCGCAAAACTATTCCTTCCAAGAGAAAAAAAAAATATAAAAGAGAGCCAAATTCAAGATCCGATCATTTCCAGATGCCTGGACATACTGTGTTTGAAAAAATGGAAATCATTGGAAGTAGGAAATACAGATATAGGGAGACAGTTCCAGAGTTGACCTGTTGCATAAATGAAGGACTGGGAGTAACGGTTAACTCCTGCATTAGAGAGTTGGACAGAAAAGGGATGAGAGTTTGCTGCTAGACGGGTGCTACGCGCCCGTCGTAGGGGTGGAGGAATGCATGCAGACAGTTCAGAGGAACAGTGACCATTGAAGTAGCGATAGGAAATAGATAAAGATGCAACAGCGCGGCGAAGAGACAAAGGTTGAAGGGAGTCAGTAAGAGGAGGAGAGTCAATGAGGCGAAAAGCCTTTGACTCCAACCTATTGAGAAGAGCTGTGTGTGGGGAGCCTCCCCACACATGAGAGTTGTACTCTACACAGGGGCAGATAAAACTCCTGTATAGAGTCAACAATTGTGCAGGGGTAAAGAAGGAACGGAGTCAGCTTAGCACACCCAATCTCTTGGAAGCAGATTTTACAAGAGATGTAATATGATCTTTCCAAGACAAGTCCCGAGTAAATGAAACCCCAAGCATGTTCAAGAATAATGCAGGATTAAGCTGAATATTATCAAACATTAGTGGGTATACCTATGGAAGATTTTGTCTGGTTGATAGGTGCAAAAACTGAGTCTTTGATGCATTAAAAACAACAAGATTATTTTTACCCCAGTCAGAGATATGAGCCAAGTCAGACATTAGGTGTACAATAGCCTCATCCCTTGTTTGTTGAAGTAACTGCTGAGATGGACGTTGCGGGAATCGAATGGAAAGGTGAAAGGTGGAGTCATCAGAGTATGAGTGGATAGGGTTAGATGTACAGCTTAGAAGGTCATTGATGAATAAAAGGAAGAGAGTTGGTGATAGGACAGAGCCCCGAGGAACACCACTGTTAATAGATCTAGGAGAAGAACGATGGCCGTCTACAACAGCAGCTATAGAACGACCAGAAAGGAAGCTAGAGATGAAGGCACAGATAGAAGGATTGAAACCGTAAGAGGGCAGATTGGAAATTAAAGATTTATGCCAGACTCGATCGAAAGCCTTTGAGATGTCAAGTGCAATGGCAAAGCTTTCGCCAAAGTCCCGAAAGGAGGATGACCAGGAGTCTGAAAGGTAGGTGAGAAGATCGCCGGTGGAGCGTCCCTGACGGAACCCATACTAACGATCAAAAAGAAGGTTGTGATAGGAAATATGCTTTAAAATTTTTCTATTAAGAACAGACTCGAAAACTTTTGAGATACAGGATGTTAAAGCAATTGAACGATAGTTAGAGGGTTGGGAATGGTCACCCTTCTTTGGGACTGGCTGAATGAGAGCAAACTTCCAGCAAGAAGGAAAGGTACAAGTTGACAGACTAAGGCGAAAGAGTTTGCCTAGGCAGGGTGTAAGCACAGAAGCACAGTTCTTGAGAACAACAGGACGGACTCCATCAGGCCCATATGCCTTATTAGTATTGAGGCCTGTGACAGCAGAAAATACATCAGCTGAGGAAATTTTAATGTCAGCCATGAAGAAGTCAGAGGGGGTAAGTGATGGAGGAACAGCACCGGAACTGTCTAAGGTGGAATTGGAGGAGAAAGTCTGAGCAAAGAGATCTGCTTTATCAGTAGAAGAAATAGCTACAGAGCCATCAGAGTAGAAAAGAGGAGGGAAGGATGATGAGGTAAAGTTGTTAGAAAGGTTTTTGGCAAGGTGCCAGAAGGAGCGGGAAGAATTCGAGTTAGAGAGTTGAGAGCACTTGGTATCCAAAACTGAATAAAAATGTTTGGAAGTGGCAAGAATAAAAAAATGTTATTGTACTGAAGAGATATGCACTGTAAACACTGAAGGTGAAACAGGATGAATTAAAGATGCTTTCAGATAAATGGTTCATCTAAAAATTTCTTGATAGTTTTTATGACTGGAAACTAAATCATAATCAGACTACAAAAATTAATGGGCTTGTGAATTATTCCAATCACAAACACAATATTTTGGGATGTTAATACTTGAACTTGTTTACACAGTAACATTAACTTTTTTCATGGTAAAAAAAAAAAAAAAAAAATGACAATCATTCACAGATGTGCTGTATTCTTATCACAAATGACAACTCACAAGTTTTTATACTTATACTGCATCAACACATCATTTCAATACCTTCAAAGTTTTTGTTGTTTTTTTTACATACACACAGAAAAAACTGCTCTGTGGAATTACAAATGCCAAAATCATTCTCTGCATATCAGTCCTTTGTAAGAAACAAAAATATGTACAATATGTAGTAATAAATAAAGGCAGTCTCATCATTCCATTAAATATTACAAAGTCATTCACTTTCACATAATAAAGTAGAAAGTTGTTATAAACTGATCAGTAGTGCTACTGTGAAAGAACTCTTAATACGGTGCAAGTCCTCTCATTCAGCATCTTCGGGACCAAGCAGGTGCCAAAGGAGCAGAAACTGCCGAATGACCGGAAAAACCTGCCAAAAAGTTTCAAACAATCATGGTCGGTCACCCCAGCGCCTTCACAGTGTCTAGCAAATATTATAATTGGTCAACCCTAAGCACTATTTAATAAGCAACTTATACTTAATGTATTTAATGATACAATACACATGAGCTTACCTTAACCTAGGTGTATTTACATATGTACACCTTAAAATAGCACGACAAAGTTTCCAAATTTTTGAAAGGTTCCGCTTGCAAAGTCAGACACTCACAAGTCATGATGGCCGATGGCATATGCAGTGCTGACAAGCAGAAATCTTCAAAAGCATTAGGCTCAACTTTGAAACATGCTAAGCTATTGATGAACTGTTCAAATTTTGGCACTAGATATAAAAGAAAATCTAATATTTACTGGCGCTAAATTATTATGAAAAGCGCTAGATCTAGCACCAACAGCGCCAAGCTGGCAACCACGGATGCACAGGTACCAGCAATGAGCCAGTGACCCTGTCGCAGGTACCGATCAGCTCAGTATACATGCCGGAAGAGCAGAAAACTTTCATAATGGGACTATTTACGAAAACCGCCAAAAGACTGGAAATACTGTAAGACCAGATGCCAAATGAGAGCACTTTTACTGTATGATGTATTATCAACCTGCTTTGATTTCCATACAGTGCATACAAAAAGGTCCCTTTTCTCTATGTAAAGTGCCCTGACAATAGCAAATCATTTCTTCACCAGTATCTGGTAAATAACAGCCAATCCTGTAAAAAAAAAAAACCTGCTTTGAACATGCAGAATACAGTAATCCCTCCAATATCCAACGTAACAGAGCCATAGGCAGGTCCGGATAGTGGTCCTGTCCGGATATTGGGCCCCAGCTTCTGGACTTGTACTTATGGACCCTAACTCAGAAAAACACCTACCGGTACACAACTCCCTCTGGACATGCATAGCACCTATTTAAGACCCAAATCGCACCAATAAGGGACATAAAAGACTGAAATAAATGCAAAAGAAGCATAAAATGAGGTTTTTGAGGTAGGTTCATACAATATTCAACATTCTGGGTACTTACAAGTCCCTGGCTCCTGGACTGGTAGTTATGGACCCTAACCTAGCCCAACTCAGAAAAACACCTCCCCACTGCACATGCATAGCACCTAAGACACAGCATATTCACACCAATAAGGGACATAAAAGAGTGAAAGGAGGTGTTTGAGGTAAGTATAGTATGGAAAATGCAATAGAGTACAGTATGAAACATTCTGCCTACTTACAGCAAGTCCATGGCCATCTCGATGAATAACCGCCTCCTCTCAGACTCTGACAGTAAGAAGGATTTCCTGAAGCACTTGCAGTACACTGTTCATGAAGTCTTGCACTGAACTTAGTCATTTGCACTCAGAAGTCCATTCTCTTCACAGTGCACACTCTTGTCTAACTTATGCTCCATTGCAACATAATAAGTGTTGCATGCTGCACTTTAAGTCTTTCCACTCTTATAACCATTTTCTAAACCAAAAACACACATTAATTTACGTTAAATTTAGTTCAAAAATTGTTTGTCTTTTCACTCACAACTGTAAATCCTTAACACAATGCACTGTTTTTTTCACTGCACAACACTGTAAATTCCCGTGTGGTCTGGTGGAGAAGTTCTTGGCGTCTAATCACTGTCACAGTCTGAGAGTAGCACAGGGAGGTAACCTAAGGGTGCGTCGCTGGGTCGTGGTGATGGCATACCCACTGCAGACGACTCTGATGACAGACACAAACTCACGTCGAGCGGTGACTCCACCGTGGCTGATGTGCTGGGCTGTGGCTCGGAGCATGAGGGCCTGTCTTGGGGAGGCAATGGAGTGGAGCCAGGGCTGTGCACAGCGGGGGTCACGGGCCTGAAAAAACTGTCAATGGTTGATTGACGCAAGGAACAACGATTCTGACGATTTATGATGCGCTGCCTGAAAGCACGCACTTCCTCCACAAGTCCCAAGGGCCCCATCTCCCTGTCGCAGTCCGGGTGTTCCAGGTAGTCCAGAACGAACTCTAGGTGTTCCTGGAGTGCGCTCAGCTTGGGGATGGCTGGAGTTGTCATGCTGAGAGAAGTCCGCATCATCGTCACTGTCCTCGTCGGAATCTTCAAGCTGCAACTGAAGATGCGATCTCAATATCAGACAGGGTCTGATACCCAGGATCGCCCTCGTCATCATCCAACCACTCACGCACGTCGTCCACATCAACATCGTCGCCATGCGTACGTAGACATGCATGGAAGTCATCCATGTCAAAACCTAGGAAATCGTACTCCACATCCGTTCTGAGAAGCAGATGAGACCAACCATTTTCTAGAGTCTTGACAGGGATTTCCTTCCATGCACTGGCCCAGTTGTAGATTGCAGACTTGATGTAGCGACGAAGGTTTTCCAAAGTCCGCTGGCCTTGCGTGTCCCGTCCCTCCCTGCGCTCGTCCTCGTCCTCGAGAACAACCATCACCTCATCCAGGAACTTCCGGCAGTATAGGCGCTTCGTTGCCACGATCACTCCTTGGTCCATTGGTTGGATGAGAGCAGTCGTATTAGGTGGCAGAAACATGCACCTAATGCGGCCATTCTCAGCCATCAAGTCCTTGTCGCACGGGTGGGCAGGTGCATTGTCGAGGAGAAGGAGGGCTTTTACCTGGTCGCGTGGTATTCCCAGTTTCTCCGTCTGGTAATGTATGACCTCCTTGACGAAATGGCGGTGGAACCAGTCTTTGAAGATCTGGGCTGTGAACCATGCCTTCAAAGAATGGTACCAGACGACAGGAAGGACATCCATCACCCCATGAAGACACCGAGGCTGCTTTGCGCGGCCAACAATAACGGGCTTAAGCCGGTGCATGCCGTTAGCATTGGCACAACACAAAGCAGATATCCGTTGCTTGGAGAGCTTGCGGCCAGGTACACGCTTCTCCGTCTCCTCGGCTAGAATGTTCGTTGGCAAAGAGCGATAAAATAAACCAGTTTTGTCAGCGTTGTAGACTTGACCGAGAGTGAGGCCCTCCCTGTCGATCAAGCCCTTCACCTTGTGCCGACACTAGTCAACTCCATCCTTGTTAGCGTCCAAAGCTTCACCATGAGCCTTACAGTTGGTAAGGCCATGCCGTAACTTAAACGCGAAGAGCCAACCCTCGGATGCCTTGAAGTCTAGGGCGTCGTGAAGCCTGGCGAACTTCTCAGCAGCAACCTTCAGCTCCGTACCACGTACCATCACACCAGCAGGACGTTGCTGTCGATAACAAATCAACGTGGAGCAGTCGACTTCAGCAAACTTGGGAGTAAACATCACCTTCCTCTCCACGTTGTGTTTGCTTTTCGACGAGAAGTCAGCCGTGTACTGCATGAGTTTGTCTCGGGATCTCTTAATATCAAACAAAGTAGATCGGGCCAGGTTAAACTCGCGGAGGATGCGTGAGGAAGACCACCCCTCATCTACTTTCTCCAATATCTCCCGCTTCTTCTCCAGAGTCAACACCACTCTCTTCCTCTTCTCAGGCGGCGGGGCCATCATCACACACGCAAAGGAGAGGCACGAGAGCAGCAGGAGTGCCTGCAGCAGGTAAGGCACCACCACAAAAGCAAGCACGTGGGCAGCCATGACGACGAGCGTTCACTCGCGACGAGAGACAGGCAGAAAGTGGGGAGGATGAAGGGGTGCTCTAGCAGATGTCAGAGGAATGATGCGCCACAACAAAGCTGTCCCGCGCCCCGCACGCCAAGTTCAAATTATGGACGGGAAAAAATCTTTTTTTTTTTTCGAATTTTTACGGTTTTCAGACCATTTTGGGAATATTGGACCCCGGGACGATTATGTCCGGTTAGTGGGGATGTTCGGATAGTGGGCGTTCGGATATTAGAGGGATTACTTTGCAATAAAAAAGCTATGTGATTCAATCCTCCAGAGTCTGAACTTTACACTGTCCAAACTTTACACCGTCCAAGAGGGCATACTGTACACTGTAACTATGGGGATGGGAGAAAAATAAGATACATATTAATAGCACCAGAGAGCAAACCATCTTCTCATTAAGAAAAAAAAAAAAAATCTATACGACATTATACTGTAACTGATTCATGATACTGTATATTACAAACCTAACACTTGCATAATTAATACATATCTGCTGTGATCTCATGCTTCTGTCACAATATTCACCACTGCACTGACAAAACAAAGTGTTCTGTAGATAAATTAGCTTAGTGAGCATCAGAGGGATCTTCATTCTCTGATGGAGTACTGTATCACAAAAGTACTGACTTATATAATATACACACTGTACAACTAATAAACTACACATTATTGATTATTGCTGACATGACTCACAGAACTAATGAGTACGAAGGAAGTTCTGTTCATTTATGGTATACATCAGAGGGTATTTCCAGGTTGTAATGAAAGAATATGAATATAAAAAAGGAACAGGTATACCTATGACCGAAATCTTGCAATGCAATGAGTGAGACATGAGTGCTGTGTTCAACAATCCTAGTGAGAACCAATTAGTGGGCCAGGCAGCTCAGAACACCTGACTGCTGTTACTGCTGGTGAATAAGCTCAAACGAGGGATGCATGGTGGATGTAACACCTCTCTTACTTCATTCTCCCAACAGTAGCTGTGTTTCTATCTAAGGCAGTCGCCTGAGGATACATATTTTATTCAGTGGTAGGTGGTGGCAATCATCATCCACTCACTTGATGTAGTGCTGCCTACTCCTTCTTTAGCCTTTCATTCTTTTTCTGTGCCTGCCCTCCTCTCTTCCTATTTCTCCCATCTTTCATGTCACTTCTTATTGCTTTTCTTTCCTTTACAGGTGGCTTTACATTGAGTGACAAGCCTAATGGTTTCCTGTAAGCCAAGAAACCATTTACAATGCTGGGTGGTAACCATATAACCAAACCATACGTGCTCCCAACGTGTCAACAAGTGGGTTGGTGGAGGGTTAGTGCCCCTCCCCGTAAAACAAATAACTCAAAGTCAAATGGCCACCCCTTACAGGATTATGGCATCTGGCAATAGACAGATAGACAGACCTACATCTACATCACAGTTAAAACAATACAGTAACCTATACACTAAGGCTATTTTGTATTTTTTTTTTTCAAGGCCTATCTGATTTTCTCTAACCTGAAAAAAAAAGAAAAAAAAAAAAAAAAGGGGCAACTGGATAGGGCAGTAGTGTGTATACCCCCTTCCTTAGCAGACTTCAGAAGCATGTGACTGGCTAATTTTACCTAGATCCAGCATAACAACAGTACCAAGCAAAGATGCAGTAAAACCCCTCCTCTAAGCTCCCTGGGAGGTGATAACACCCCATCCAGAAACCCAGAGACCAATACAGACCATATACACAAAGTGGGGTGGGTGAAACGGTGACATAACTGTTCTCAGCTGCAAAAACCAGCCTTGCCATACCAAAACAATTTTTTTGTCACCTGCAAGTTGCTACAGTACCTGGACAGGGTTATGTAAAGAGTGTTTCCACTAAACAAGCCATATAGCTTGGTACATAAAGCTGCCATTCCCATTCTTTTAAAAAGGAACATTTTACATGCTCAGAAACAACCCTGGTTATTAAGGGCTCTTTTTTTTTCATTCTTTCTTTCTTTTTTTTTTTTTACTGTAACCTCAACCAGATTTGGCTGTCAAAGCATCGGTCGATGTTTTCACTGCATCTCTGTACAGATTCCACTCTTGAACTTAATATAGGATGCAGCATTGTTACCTACTAAACTACTTATGCCACTAAGATACTCAGTACAGTACTGTCTTACTTGAGGCCAAAATCTTCCTACTGAGTATTTTATATCCTGTCATTTGGTAGCCAACTGCAAAAGCATTAAAAGTGGTAAACCAAGACTATTACAGTTTGATGTAAAACATTTTTATTTTTAATGTTATGATGATGGTTTCAACAAGTAAGCATTTTAATATCTTTTAATACTGTTGTACATATATATATAAGGCTATTAATTGCAAACATTATACTTAGGCTGATGAGTATAGTTTTCCATCTCATAATCAATAATAATAAGTCAGATATGGAGAAAAGAAATTTGATTAGTCATCTAGACTCATCCAATATGCTAAAAAGACAAAAATTATGTTGCCATACATCACATACTGCACAGAAAATGTTCAATACTGTACTATTACAGTTATGGGCTGGAGACAGCAATGTCAACTTAGCTACTGTGGGCACTTAGAATAATATCAGTTATGAAAAACAGCAGCAGAAGACGAACATGTCTGACAAACGCTTGAAGAAGGTAGAGGAATGGTAGCAGCATTAATATACCTTGGAATTTATTTTGTATCTGTTACATGACCTTGAGGTGCATGATAATGTTAAGAAGTTGATTATATTATGATATACGGTACAGTACAGTACTCATGCACAGAAATGCTTGGTCATGACCTCAAACATATTTATATGACTTAACAGTGTTGCTCCTCTACTACCAGTGGTGACTATATTCTATTATTCAATGACTCATTAAAAACCATAAGAGGCACAGTAATAAAAACAAATTAGTTACTCAAATCAAGGAAAACGTAGATGTTATAGGAAAAAAATATTACAGTTCATTAACTCTGCTGATTACATCAATGAATTTCTCCTTACTTCAATAATACATCATTGAATAGTGCATGTGTCACTGTCAAACTGCAGCTGAAAACTCAACCCTTTATCACTCCTTCTGTCCTTGGCAAATACCCCAATGGTCTGTTCATAACAAACAGCCTTATCTGTGGGAAATATAACTATTTTACAATACTCCTCCACAAGGGTAGGGAGCAGATCAACAGGATCTGGGACAATGATTAGTGTAACCATATAGGCAGAACAGAAAGGAGCTCCATTAGCAAGGGATGACTACTGGTTCCTCTGCAGCAGCTAAATGTCTGAGATTTCCTATGAATTTATGTGGTCCAACAGAGCATTAATACTACATATCTTCATGTCTTGAGCCCTAATTCAGATGTGGCTGACACATGGATTTTTTTTTTTTTCTAGGCTTCAATAATTTCAGTAGAGCAATTCTGGTCTGTCTCTGTGGTGATGAACAGAATCCCTGAATGCGAAGCTGCCACCAACTGGGGTATCTAGATGGCCATGGGCAACCATAAAGTATGGGGGAAACCATGAAGGAGCCAAACCAGAATATTAAACACTCATGTTCTAAATCTTTTGGTATCATTTTTTTGGGAGGAGTTAGGAACAGGGTAGGTGGCAGCATACCTGTCTTAAGGGCAGAATGCCAGGAGATTAGTGTTTACTGTTCATTTCCATTTCTTACACTCACAAGACTGTGGCACAAGTGGTGAAGAAAGGAACTTCCAGCAAAATCACTTGCTCAAACAATGAAGAAACTACTTCTGCCACTCAAACGGCTTAAGTACTAGGCCTTGCTTGCGCTAATTTCAATGACCCTCAGTTATGGCACAGGAATGGGTTTCCTTGGTTGACTAGTGAAATCAAGCCTCAAATTTGACTTTATCTGGTTACCAACTGGGCTGTAAGGTGTTTGAGATCTCTGTTAGGTTAAAATCCCTACTACTGTATAGTGAGGTCTCTCCAAAGCTGCATAAAATTGCCCAGTAGCAGCAGGAATAAAATAAACTCTAACAAAACTGCATATAGTAACAAAACCCTTTCCTGTGTTAATAAAATCAACTGGTGGCAGGAAGAATAAAATACAAGAAATATCACTGTAAATTGCCTAAAAGAAAACTCTACTAAGCTAACTCAAATCATTTGGCATAGTGTGTTTACTCCAACCTGAGATACAGTATCCCTAAATCCTTTCATCTCAGTTGATGGTGGTGTGGTAAGAATGGATGGCTGATCTGACTAGGAGATTTATTACTACCTCATAAGTAAGGCTTAATGAATTAATGCCACCATCAGTTGGTATTCAAGTTAAGGAAGTAGCTCAGTTCTGTCAGATGAAAATAAACTGACTACACTGGAAGAAGTGCCAGCTGGATGTGATAACAGTGACTTGGTGGATGACATTGTTTATTCTTGCTAATCTCCTCATGACTCCATTCACTTTATGGAAAAGCTTTTGAGATGGAAAGGTTAGATAAAGCCTTCATTAACCTTCTTCCCCCTCCCCCACTACCAGGAGGCTCTCCTATATTAAACAATATTATCTAGTAGCCATCCATCCATCCATCATCTAATCCTACGTTGCCCCATGAGGAGCATAGGAGCCCGCGGATAGGAAAGTTGGTCCTGGCATTTAAGATGACAGTGACCAGCATCACTCATCCCTGAGTGGCATTACATGAGCAATAAACCCCAACCACCCCTTGGATATAAACCTTCACCAGCTCAATCCAATTGGAGCACCTTTATTACCCACTAAACCACCAGGAGCCAAAATATAATAAAATAAATGAGACAAATAGAGTACAGTGTCTCCTATGCTGACTAAAGTCCACCACTACCACCAATTATAAAATATAAGAGTCCATAACAGTACTGTGCCTCCTATGCTGACAAAAGTCCACCACTATCAGCAACAATAAAATATGACAGAATAACAGTACAGTGTCTCCTATGCTGTTATAAGTCCACCACTACAACCAAAACTAAAATATGAAAGACTGAATAACAGTACAGTGTCTCCTATGCTGACTAAAGTCCATCTCTACCACCAACAATACAATATGATAATAACAGTACAGTGTCTCCTATGCTGACATAAGTCCACTGGCATCACCACAATAAAATCTAGGAGACTCCATCACAGTACAGTGTCTCCTACAATTTCTGATGTCCATCACAACCACCAACAACAAAATCAAGCATCCTAATGCCTTTGAGATAGTGACTTTAAATATATTAGTCTGGTGGCAGAAAGAATAAAATAATGAATATCATTGCTATACTTATACAATAAACAGTTGACAGAGCCATCTTAATAAAGTTAACTAATACAGTAGTAGCAAATACCTTAAAAGACAAACATTATGCTCTTAGTCTGTCCAAAACAAGAAAAATGAATTGTTGTCCTAACCTCTTTCATACAATGACTTCAAATAAAACAATGTAGCAGCGGCAATGGTGGTATTTATTACACAATGCTGGTGGCTGACAGATGCCACCAGGTGATGGTGGGACCACCAGCCACCTTTCCTCTCCAGCTCGTCTATCTCCACTTCTTCCACTGCTACTTTTCTGAAAGGAACCAAAGCACTGGTGAATTTTGTACATATCACATCTGCAAAGTGCATCATCACCATCATCAAATGACTTTTTTTCCCCCAAGTAAGGATGGGTTGAAGTTGTTGTTAAGTAATGCAAGTCTGTCTGGCCAGGCAGACCCATCAACCCAAGGCAAGCAACCGCCCCTGTAGGGCTGTTCTATACGGTGAACTGATGTTCCTGTCAGGACAACAACGTCTCACCAGCAAGGCACAAAGAAGAGTGTGGAGGCTAGGTTCCCAAACAAATGCCACATTTGTGTCACTCCACCTAGTTAACAGGGGCACCATAGTGGGCTCACATTCAAAGAGGTCTTCCTCAATGCATGTAACTGTTGCAGTGATCAATGGACTGTTCAAGTTCACTTGTGGACTGAAGGTACAGTCTGACTGACCTGCAGGTGATGCCCACTATTACAAAGACTGCATGTCTGTGTTCAGGGGATCCCCCCTTACATTTACTAGCTTCTACAATACTGTACTAAGGAGCCTTTCAGGTCCAGTGACATTAAATTGGCAAATGAGGGACCAGGAATATACTATATACACTATGTTTGGACCTAATTCAGTCAAGAAAATTACAGATAATTATCTGGAATAGCACTATCGTTACAGTTTAGGTAATGTTATGTTAAGTATCAATTAAACAATTCTGACCAGGAAAGAGCAATAAATACTCTCACACTACTGTACTTGTAATGCATTCAAGCAAAGCTAAGATAACCCATCTTTGATAAATCTTATGTCTGAGCCCAAATTTTACAACAATAACAATGTTTTATTTTTTAACACTTTCACGCCAGATTAGAAGGGATCTTCACTATCATTTTTCCATGCTTTGCATAGTACTTAGTAAGTGGATGGTGGTGGGGGATATTCAACCCAAGCTGTGTCCTAACCTAACCAAACCAAACTTACCCTAACATAATTTTACTGTATAGGCTACTCAGTAGCTCTACACAATTGTGGAAGTACTGTATTTAAAAAATAAAAAATAAATAAAAAAATAAAAATAAAAAAAAACTTTTCCAAGATGGAAGTCATAGTGACGACCACCTCTACTTCAGGATGAAATGTCAAAATTGCATTACAGTATTATCATTATTATTACAGTAGTTATTATTATTTATTATTATTATTACCCCTGGGGGTAGGGAGGTTTCAAGAATACTCTCCCAGTATCCCTGCTTGTCATACGAGGCAACTAAAAGGGTTGGTGGTGGGTTAGTGCCCCACCCCATAAAAAGAACTAACTAAACAAGCGAATAAAGCACCTCTGACCAGGATGGACCATACGTTGACGACTAAGGAACGGACAAAAGACAATCTTAGGGTGGGGACGTGGAACATGAGAGGAGTGAATGATGAAGTGAAAGAGAGAGAGATTGTGCATGTGCTTGAGGATGCAAAAGTGGATATATGTGGACTGAATGAAACTAAATGGCTAGGTGAAAGAGTGAGAGAATGGGAATATGGTTTAGGAATATGTGCAGGAGTTAATGAGAATGAGAGGGCAAGAGATGGAGTATGTCTGATGATAAGCAAGAAGTGGAAGGAGAATATAAGAGAGTATGGAACAGTGGGTGCAAGGATTGTATGGGTAAGGAAGAAAGTAGGTATACAAGCGTGGGCGGTTGTATGTGCGTATGCGCCGACAGAGGACCAAGTGGCATGAGTGAAAGATGAGTTTTGGGCGAGTGTAGAAGCATGTATGGACAAGTTTGCGAGGAGTGAATGTTTCTGATTGGAGAAATGAATGGCAAAGTCAGGAATGTACGAGTGGATGGAGTGGTGCTCAGTGGGGTGTGCCAGCTGAAGCAGTTGGGAATGGTAGTGCTTTGTTGGACATCTGTGCTGGTAAGGGGTTAGCAATAGTTAACACCTACTTTCAACATAAGATAATTCACAGGTATACATGGAGGGTTATGAGGAGGATGGATGGTGAACTTGTTGAACGAAAGGCAATGACAGACTATGTGTGTGTGGATGAGTGAATGAGAAGACAAGTGGTGGATGCAAGAGTGTGGAGAGGGTGTGGGAATGGAATCTCAGACCATCACTTAGTGATGGCCAAGGTAAGGCTGCAAAGAAAATGGTTGAAGAGACAAAGGGGAAGACAGGAGGAAACAGCTCCTGTGAGAAGAGTGGAGATTTTGCAAGACAGTGAGAGAATGGCAGAGTATAAGAGCATAGTGGAAGAAAGATTGGCAAGGTACCGTATGAGTTAGAGCAGATGGAAAGGGTGGAAGACGTAAGATATTCACGGAAGAGATAGGTGCAGGGTATGAGTTGGTTTGTGGAGTGAGGAGGAGATGCAAGGGTGTGCAAGGGACAGCATGGTGGAATGATGAGGTGAAACAAGCTGTGGAACAAAAGAAGAAAGCATATAGTGAATGGCTAGCGAGTAGAGGTAGGGGAGAAGATGAGAGAGAGAAGAGAGAGGTATATGTGAGCAGGAGAAGGGAGGTGAAGAGATTGGTGAAGGAGTGTAAGAAGAAAGTGGATGAAGAATTTGGGAGGAATCTGAGTGTGAAATGGAGGGAGAGTAAGAAATTGTTCTGGAAGGAGGTAAAGAAAGTCAGGCAGTGTGAAAGGGGAAATAGTAGGGAAGTGAAAGATAGGAATAATAGATTGTTGGTGGAGAAGAGAGAAATTGAAGAGATGGAAGGAGCACTTTGGATTTGTTGAATGTAGAGAGTGAAAGCAATGCGAGTATAAGTGGTTGGGGAATGGCTGGGAGAAGGAGAGATGAGAGGAGAGAGGAAGAGATCAGTAGGGCAGAAATAATGGAAGCAATGAAGAAGATCAAGATGGGAAAGGCCCCAAGAATTGATGGAGTGTGTGGTGAAACGCTGAGGTATGGGGGTGAGATTGTAGTCGAGTGGATATGGAAGTTATGTAGATTGGCTTGGGAAGAGGGAAGGGTTCCAGAGGACTGGAAATCAGGTATAATTGTTCCTTTATACAAAGGAAAAGGGAAGAGAGAAGTATGTGGTAACCATAGGGGTATTTGCCTTCTTAGTGTGACTGGAAAAATATATGGTAGAATACTCATTGATAGGGTTAGGTATATAACAGAGAAGCTAGTTGGAGAAGAACAAGGGGGATTTAGGAAGGGAAAAGGGTGTTTACATCAGATATTTGTTCTAAGATGTTTAGTGGAGAAATATGTAGAGAAGGGAATGAAAGTGTATGCTACCTTCATGGACTTGGAGAAGCTTATGACAGAATAGATAGACAAGGTATGTGGAAGGTATTGAGAATATATGGAGTGGAGGGGAAATTGATGAGTGCTGTGAAGAGTATGAACGAAGGAGCTAGGGCTACGGTGCGAGTGGATGATGAGCTGAGTGAGTTCTTTGATCTCAGTGTGGGACTGAAACAGGGTTGTGTGATGTCTCCATGACTGTTTAATGTATACGGTACATGGATGGCACTGTAAAGAAGGTGCAAGGTAGGGCAGTGGATGTGAGGCTGGCTCTAATGATTGAGGGTGAGATTTGGAAGATTCTGGTGGTGTTGTTTGCTGATGATACAGTATTGTTGAGTGAAGATGAATGGGAGTTGCAAGGTTTGGTGAATGAATTTGTGACAGTGTGTAGGAAGAGGAATCTGAAAGTTAATGTAAACAAGAGTAAAGTTATGGTGTTTGAGAGGAATGAAATCACAGAATGCACGGTGAGGTTGGATGGCGAGGATATGGAGAATGTGAGTGCATTCAAGAACTTGGGTAGTATGATGAGCAAGGATGGAACCTTGGGGGATGAAGTGCGTGAAAAGGTACAGCAGGGAAGGAAGGTTGTTGGTTCACTGACAGCAGTGATGAGAAATAGAGAGGTGTGTATGGAAGTTAAGACGTCACTGCATGATAGTATTGCGATCCCTACCCTGACGTATGGAAGCGAGGCATGGACCTTGCAAGAGGGGAACAAGTCAAGAGTGAGTGCAGTGGAAATGAGCTACTTGAGAGGAGCATGTGGAGCGACATGAAGGGATAGGTTGACAAATGAAGAGGTGAAAGAACGTTGTGGGGTGGATGTGGATGTGGTTGAGAAGATTAGGAGAAATACACTGAGGTGGTTTAGACATGTGGAGAGAATGGAGAATGAAAGACTGACTAAGAGGGTGTATGTAGGGGATTTGGAGGGAGGGGAAGACCAAGGATGAGGTGGAGGGATGGAGCTGAGAGGTATATGAGGGAGAGGGGAGTGAGTTGGGGGGAGGGTAGTTAAATGGTGGGTGACAGAGCATTTTGTCTGCGGCCACCCTTTGCGGGATTAGGGCGTCGGGCTATAGATAGATGGATAGATAGAGATAATTATTATTATTATTGTGCTAAGACTTAGTACATTACATTAACCTTTCCTAACCTTGCTCACGTGAGTAATTTTGTTCTGTATAATTACCAATCATTCTCCAGTCCTACGTCAGATTATTCAGTAATAAGCAAAATTATATTCAGCATATATTAGGTTTAAGCCAAAAATTACACACACACACACACACACAAAATGTGGTTTTTACATTTTCTGGCTTAATTAGAGATCTTCTCTACAACATCTGTCACTAATGTTTCATTTAATATTTAATAACAAAGGGGGGAGGAGGATCTACAGTTCCAAGCTGTCCACTATTGCTTATTAATTAAACTTAGATTTGGTTAGACTATGTTAGGCTGTTAGGTTAGCTAAGGTTAGGTTAAATTGGGTTAGGTGTTGGGTAAGGGTATTTAAACACACACACAATAACAGAGAAGACCCCTTCAAATATTGTCTGTAAAAAAAAATAATCTATCTATCTATCTATTGCCAGACGCCTCAATCCCGTTTGGGGTGGCCACAAACAAATCACCTCCACGTCGCCCTGTCCTCCGCCATTTCACTGCCCTGCTCCCAACTCACACCCACCTCTCTCATAAGGGCCTATACTAAAAATAATTTAGGACTGAAAATGGATACCGGTATACAAATACATATACAGTACCCGTCTACCTTATAGAGGCATTTTGTTCCATATAAGTACCAAACATCCTGTGATCCTTACCTACAGTACACACACTACCTGTCTGTGTCTATGTCCAGATGCCATAATCCTGCAAGGGGTGGCCATTTGTCTTTGTTTTATGGGGAGGGACACTAACCCTCCGCCAACGTATTTGCAGACATATAAGGAACACATATGGGTTGGTTATATGGTTACCACCCAGCACTGTAACTGGTTTCCTGGCTTACAGGAAACCAGTAGGCTTGTCACTCAGTGTATGGCCACCTTGAAAGGAAAGAGAAGTAATAAAACGTGACATGAAAGATGGGACAAGAGGAAGAGGCAAAAAACATAGCAAAAGTATGAAAAAGTGATGGAAAAAGTAGACAGCAATACATCAAGTGAGTGGATGATGTTCGCTACCACCTACCACCACCAAGTACTGATAAAATTTTACCGTACGGGTGCAGCAATTCCATCTGCCTCCTTACAATCTCACATTCATAAGGAAAGTAATTTTAGCCAGTATGGAACACTGATGCTTACCGATTTTAGACAACAGTACATATTGCGCATACAAAGTTTACCTATTTGGAGGTACCGGGTATTTAAGGAGGCTGTCTGGACACCTGCAGTGGCTTGCTTGCTGACAGTCCAACCATCCTAATCCAATCCAAATGGAGGACTTCGTCCCCCAGACCCCCTATCATTTTAACCATCGAGAATTGCTACTACACAATCGAGAACTGCCACTACACCTAACATTGGAAGTCCCTAATCCCTATCATACCAAAACTTCTATCATAACCATCCTAATCATCGAGAATTGCCACTACACAATCTAGAACTGCCACTACACCTAACACTGTAAGTCCCTAATCCCTATCATACCAAAACTTCTATCATAACCATCCTAATCACCAACCCATTTGAATAAGAAATTTGGAAGACCTGCACCTATATGGTAAAGTATTAACCAAATATTTTATGCCAAGTAGGCCAGTGTTGAGTTGTTAAAGAAACCTGTGGGACAAAAACTGTGGTGAATCACATTATATAGTTTATAGTGGTTCCAACATAACTGCATGTGTCAAACTTTGCCACTTAAAGGTGGCTGGCCCTCCATGCTGCTCGATCTCTGGCAGCCATCATCTATCTATCTATTGCCAGACGCCATAATCCCGTAAGGGGTGGCCATTTGACTTTGAGGCATTTGTTTTACGGGGAGGGGCACTATTTACCGGTATATAATAAATATTAAGCCTGTCTTCTGGTGGTTCCTTTTGTATATATGAAGGGCCCAAGGCTAGAATCCCAGTTGAACCCTTTAATTCAGTCCTATCTATCTATCTATCTATTGCCAGACGCCATGTATCCCAGATGGGGTGGCCAAGGGCTTAGAGTTAATTGTTTTACAGGGAGGGGCACTAATCCTCCACCAACCCCACTTGACGTAGGGATGCCAACAGCATCTGGTGTTCCCAGGCGGTCACCCATCCAAGTACTAACCAGACCCAACGTTGCCTTCAAAAATGTAATACAAATATCCAAAATAAAGTCGAAAATCTTGGATGCCTAGGTTAAAATGACTTATGAAGTACTTACATGAACTGCCATGTAATGAGATGGTTGATAACACTGGTTTACAAAAAATTTGAGGCAAGCATGAAATTAGGTGTCCTAACCTAATTTTGGGGTGCTGATTTCAGATTCAAAATAAGTTTTCACTCATTACCTCTAGTTTTTGAGATATACAGTACATGTAAACATGTACGTACATGTAAACGTATAGGCCTAGACCCAAAATATTCGCCAAAAATCCATTTACCCTCTTATTTTCTTGGAACTTGTTTAAAACACGCACCACAACAAGGTCAAACAGTTAGGCTGTGTCCAAGCACTAGACACAGAAGGACTGGGGGTCTAGAAGCATTTTCGTGCCTGGGAAACACAGTGTCCAAGAAAATCCTCTTGGACATGAACAAGGTGCTTCTTCCCCCTCTTCATATCAAGCTTGGCCTTATGAAGAATTTCGTGAAGGCCATGGGCAAGGATGGCGCTGCCTTCCAACACCTGTGCACACTGTTCCCAGCTCTCAGTTCTGCTAAGCTCAAGGAGGACATCTTCGTCAGACCTCAGATCCAGGAGGTGCTGAAGAATGAGGTATTCAAGGAAAGGCTCACCTTGAAGGGACTGAGAGCATGGGAAGCATTTAAGGTAGTCTCCCATGGCTTCCTTGGTAATACACAGGCACTAGATTACCAAGAGCGTGTCGAGAAGTTGTTGCAGGCTTATCAGGATATGGGGTGCCGAATGTCTCTCAAGATTCACTTTCTCCACTCCCATCTCAACTTTTTCCCCCAGAACCTCGGAGCAATAAGTGACAAACATGGGGAAAGGTTCCACCAAGATATAACGAAGATGGAGAGCAACTACCAAGGCAAGTGGAACCCCAGCATGATGGGGAACTTCTGCTGGATGTTCCTGCACGACATCCCGAAGGCAAAGTACACCAGATCTTCCAAAAAAAGTCACTTCCGACTGTCTGTAGTATTATGATGTGTATATTGTATATGCTTATCACCAAGTAATAGTAATATTTAGTTCTGTCAGTGTTGTGTGTCTGTTTTGTTTCATTGTGTAATATGCCATTTTAATATATGAAATAAACTCATTATATTATAAATATATGCATTATAATTAAAAAAAAAATGGGATGTGAAAGCAAAAAAACTAGAGGTGATAGAGCAATACTATTTAGAAATTTGAATTAAGCATATCAAAATTAATCAAAAACACCTATTCACATGCTTGCCTCAGATTTTTTTTTTTTTTTTTTTTTTTTGTAAACCAGTGTAATCGAATAATTTGGCGCTTTTGCAAACTATGCCGGTAATAAAGAAGGGTAAAGCAGCATACAAGAGAATACTGTGGTATAAAGGCGAGGTACTAGAAAGTTGGAGGCTCCTTACCAATTTACTGATGTATCTGGCATGTTAGTATGTTCATACTGTGCTTTTCCAACAGTGCTCTCACTTTTGCCAGCAATGATTACCCTAAAACCACTCCGAAATTACCTTGAATTCAACAGAATTACCTTGACAAATAATGCTTCCATATATGCTTCCTAAATTACAGTAAATATAGGCAACGCATTGGAAATAGTAAATAATGTTTTAATATATATATTTTCTATATTACACAAAATATGGACAATAATACATTGAAAATAAAAATAAGTATTAATTATCATATTTATGTGTATATCATTTAAATATCCTTTTCGAAAGTTTGGTAACTAAGTAATTTAGCTTTGGAAAAAAATGTCACTTGCAGTATTATATAAAAAAAAACTTTTCATGGAATAGTAATAGCGCCATAAGGCAATCCTTTTTATAAAACAGTATGTACACTCATGATGTTAAGTAGTGAACCAAGCTAAGAATCTCACAATACACTGCTGCAACCACTAACACACACATTCACACACACTTGTCTATCCACTACCCTTGACTTGGTCAAACAAACTAGCTGAAGTGGCAGACGAGTGTATTCGAATTTGTGTGTTCGTGGTTGAAGTGTCATATGGGGTTCTCAGCCTGATCCACTACTTACCGACGTGAGTGTAATTCAACACAGAGACTTACAGGAATACACCTAAAAAGAGAGACTATACAATTACTGTATAAACATAAATGGAAATGTCATTTTACCTAAAATACCTGACCTACAGGAATCAAACAACTGAACAAGACTTAGTGGGATGCAGTGCATAACTGCATATTACTTGAATTTTTCTAACAGTATCTTCCTGCACTCCTCATCAGTTGCATTACAAACTATCTTCCCCATATCTTTTACTAGTTTTTCATCCACTTGTAGCTGATCACTTGATATTCCCTTTCTTTTCAGACCATACTTTGTATGTAAAAGACCTACCAGGCTCTCCTTTCAATGAATTTCTCATATCAGTTTTGATGCGCCTCAAATGGCTAAAAATCCTTTCTACGGATGCATTTGAATGGGGCAAGGAAAGAGCCGTCCCTACAACTTTACAAAGGTTTGGATATTTCTTCTCTCCATTGATGTTTACTTGCCGGAATTGCTTTTGTCAAAATTCTACTGGATCTTTCACATCTTTGAACTGCCCTTCTAAAGCTAACTGCCGCCACTCCATATCTGCTATTTCCTTACTACATATCTCACCTAGGTAGGGCATTGCTTTGAACACATTTGCAAGACTATTTGGTTGTCTTTTCAGAGCATTCTGAGGGTTCAAGAACTCCAGGAAAGCCAGAGGAATTGTTGCAAACACTGACCTAATTTGAATGGGGTCTGGTTAGTACTTGGATGGGTGACCGCCTGGGAACACCAGATGCTGTTGGCATCCCTACGTGTCAAGTGGGGTTGGTGGAGGATTAGTGCCCCTCCCTGTAAAAAAATTAACTCTAAGCCCTTGGCCACCCCGTCTGGGATACATGGCGTCTGGCAATGAATGAATGAATGAATTCTATCAGAAATGACAAACAATTCCGTTTGAATATCTTGATCCCCTCTTTGTCATGACAGGCTGGGGGGTTTGACAGTGTTTCTGTGGCATTTATACCAATATATACCTGACTTATGGGGACTCTTTTATTCTCATCTTGAAAGTCCAGAGTGTAAGGATCACATTCTCTTACATAGTTTAAATGTATATAGTCACTCATTACCTCTCGAAGCAGCATTTGTAACCTACTGTCTAGAGAATGAAGCATGGGTTTATCACTTTGGAATATTTTATTGAACTGGTTAGTTCTCTTTAGCTGTACCTGAATAAACTGCAATTGAGCCCTGATGAACTGGTTACTTAGACTGGTAAGAATGCTCTCGGTCACATGTGAAGGATCTTTCTTTTCATTTACCACACTAGTGAAGTAGAGCCTTAAAGCATCCCACTGTTCTAAGATTCCATCCACACATGCCTCCAGTGATAACCATCTGGTCTGACCGTAGCTTAAGAGCTTGTGGGGAGTGATATCTAAAAACTCTTGGAACTTTTCCAGCTCTTGTCTACGTAAGCTTGACCTACTAAAATAGGAAAAGTCATTTCTACACAGGTCCTCAAGGGAAACTGAGAGCTTTAAACATGAATGGGAAACACACAAATGAATCATGTAACAGCTACAACGAACAAATGTCACATAAGGGAGATCTGCTTTCATAAGAGATGTTACACTCTGGTGTTCACCGAACATCACATTACATGTATCAGAACAGTAACCTATGATATTATCCAGTGGAATTTCCTTCTCTTCAAAAGATTTTTTCAGTGATACATAGAGAGATTCTGCATCACATTTTTGGACTTTCACCATGTCAAAAAATGATGTTACAACTTCATGTGTATCATAATCATAGTACATTACACAGATAGCTAGTTGTTTTTCACTACTAACATCAGTAGTTTCGTCTGGGATCACACTGAATTTGGTAACCTTCAATTTGTCAACAAGTTGTTTGGAAAAATTATAACCTAACCCCTGTCTCATTATGTTTGTACATTTGGTTGCAGACATTTTAAGATTTTGCAGTTTCTCATGTTCACCCTTGTTTGTTGGACAAGAGGCTTTAATCAGTTGAAGTATGGGTTGTGAAAGAGAAAAGGGTAAGTTATGTTCAGCAACAAATGCACATATACGGCTTTCTGTTTTAAGAGAGTAATTACAGTTCTTGTGGGTGTTTTGAATGGCTTGTTTAATGGGCACTTGTGAATTTTGTATGCTAGCATTTTTCAAGTGCATTGCTGATTTGGCATACCTTTCAAGTCCTGACTTTGCACATGGAACAGTAGTCAAACAAAATTTACAAACTGGCTTAGTACTTCCTTGTGCAGGGGACTGCAACCAGCTCTTGAATATTGTGTTCTGCAGCCACTCGTTTCGGAATCCTTGAGTAAATTTTTTACGTTTCTTTTTAACACTGGTTGTGAGCTGTTTATCTTGACCCTTTGAGTTACTACCACTTGATATACCCACAATGACTTCCTCATCACTCGAAGTCACATCCGAGTCCGTCACAACAGCTGATGCCATATTTCTGAAGCAATATGAAATTACAATATAAACTAGAGAGAAAACAATGCATTTTCTGTTATATTCCAGAAACTTGTAAAATAAAAATAAATTTAAAACCGCTGAAAACAAGCAAATGAACTTATTAAAATTTGTTTGGAATTAATGTAGGCTATTTAAAATTCTATAAGAAAAATATCAGTCTTTGATAGGTTGCTTTTGACTAGGTCTATGTACTGTAGATTAGTACTTTATCATAGAAGCTCAGTTGTTTTAGTAGTTCAAAAACTAACTCCCGATTGACGCCCTGTTCAGATGAAATGCGAAAAGGTTTACTTGCATTCTCCATTGAAAGGACATAACCTGTCAATACACATATTTGCTTAGCATAAAAATGGTCTCCATTCAACAGTAAAAATGTCAGAATTGATGTAAAATGTTAGGTTAGACCTACCGTAATCTAACCTCACCGACTTATCAACTACAATATATATATATATATATATATATATATATATATATATATATATATGAATAAAAAAAATTAAATTAAAAAAACTGGACCCGGTCCATAAGTAAACAAAAACCGAAAAAATTTTGAGAAAATGCCAAGGGGCCACAACTTTCAGCAAGCACTGATCAAATAAAACAAGAAAAAATACATAGAACTGTTATTCCACAATTCGCATAGCAATGATCAGCGCATTACCTTATGCATGATCGGAATATTCAAAGGTAAATACATTTGTCTATAACTAAAGCCATAATTTAAAGAAAAACAAATACCGGTAGGCCCTATACCAACTTTGGTCGTAGACATGGCTAAAACTCACAACACATAAAACTAATAAATCAGTCTTTTTGGCCTAAACAATAAAATTCTCAAATGGTAGCCACCAGTTTATAAGTTACACCAGAATATTGTTTTCCTCTTGAAGGGGTAAAAATCTACTATTAATTAACAACAATGATTATTGCTTACCTTTAGTTGTCGTAGCTAGCTCTAATACTGGGTATAAGACTAGTAAAGAGATCAGAAGCCTGAGCCCTGAACACTAGAATGCAACGTGTGTATAACATTTGTAGAGTGGACGTGAATGGTTCGCGAAGCTCAGCTCAGTCAGCTGTGCTCATGTGGACTTGCAAGTGTTACCAGAATCAGTGTTACCAATATCATATTGCTCCTAGCCAAAAAAAAAAAAAAAAAAAATCAGTTTCACCGAATCGTGGATTTTCCAAAGAAGAATCCTTTATATTCGTACCCAAAAAATACCCGAATTACCTTGCACTTATCTTCATATTACCTTGAAATTACCTTAAAAATTCTCGTACCTTGAAAATTACCTTGAAAGCTCATCAATTACTTGATTCAAGGTAATTACCTTGAAAGTGAGAGCACTGTTTTCCAATGTCAATAAGCAGAAAAAAAAAAAAATCACGTCCCACAGATAAATACAAAACCAGGGACCAAGAAGGCACGGATAGTTGATCTCAACCTATTACATCACCAAAACTGAGGTAGAATTTCGAAAACTGGACTGGTGCTAAAACTATTATTTATAGAGGTTAATTAATAGAGCAAATAATGTGTAAAATTCTGTTAAAATATATTGATTCTGTAAGAAGAACAATAATTGTCCCAAATGCGAGTTTGCCTCAGTTTCAAAACGTCAACAAACAAGGAGTTCCGAGATGGCTTTAAAATATAATTATTATCACTCGCCTGTCTATGTACTGTTATGCTCGAGAAATTTCTTGTTTTCCCAGGAATCTGTGTTGTTAATTTTCGTATCAGCACATAGTATTGCTTACTTGGTATTGCTTAAGTTTAATTAAGTACTAATTCAATTTATAAGGCACAATGTCTGGTGCAAGTTTGCAGGAGTACCTGAGGTGTAATGACCTGCAGAAGTTAGGAGCAGACGACAAATTGCTTGTGAAGTCTTACGTGGAACTGATGGCCGAAGTTTCTGTCATTAAGTAGCTGGGTTGCGGGGTGGATGGACAAGTGTTGCTGGTTACATACAAGGGTCAGAAGGCTTGTTTGAAGGTAGGGTATGAACGACGAGATGTGTATGGCGATGACACCACGTATTGGCAAGCGCATGTGATGGCCAAGCTGGACGGGATCGGGGGAGCACCCAAGGTGTATGCAGTCTGCTCTGACCGTAAGGTGATATTGATGGAGTACGTGGAAGGCACACCCATGGAAGAGTTTTATAAAAGCGGTTATGGCATTGACAGTATTGACAGGATCCGGATTGAGAATGGTGTGCGACAGGCAGTGAAACAGATTCATAAGGCCGGTTACATGCACAACGACATCCACGAGATGAACGTGATGGTGTGCGGACTGCCCGGAAATTATGGCGTTCGTATCATTGATTTTGGAAAGAGCAGATTCCTGAATGCCGAGGGTATGAGTGCTGAAAGAAAGATGGCCAGGGATCTGAGCCGTGTAGAAGCTATGATTAACCGGCTGAAGTTTTGAAGTGGGTTGTGATGTCAATGATTGCTTACGGTACCTTTTGTGATAGTTAAGAGGCATAGGAGTCAGTGCTCATAAAAGGTGACTTCTCTCTGTTTTAGTCTCAACAAACTTGTCACACAAATTTTTAAAAAGATTCACAATCTGGCGTGTGACTGCTTCATCTGAGAGACTGTTCCAATGGTTCATCACTCTTGCATTAACACATTTTGTCCTCTGTGTGGTTCTGTGCCTGAGTTTAGCTAGCTTCAGGCTGTGTCCTCAGGTGTTCGGTTAGTTGTCTCTTGATGCAACTTGTAGAAAGTTTCCATCTTTAACCACATCAGTACCTACCGTGGAGTACCTTGTACTTCTGGATCATGTTGCCACGAATCCTCGTTTCCTCCAGTGTGGTGAGGCCAAGACGGGCCAGTCTTTCCCACTAGGACAGTTCGGATAGCTCTGGGACTACTGTAGTTTAGTGGCTCTCCGTTGTACATGTTCTACCTTGTTAATGTCTAGACAGGTGTAAGGTGACCATGCTTGGATACTGCATTCAAGCTGGGGCCTGATCAGAGATTTGTACAAGGGGAGAAACATCTTTGCATCCAGGAATGTGTATGTTTTTCTTCAAAGTCCCACCATGGAGTTTGTGCTGGCTGCTGCCTTGGTGACTAGTACTGTTAGCTTCAGGTTGGGGGTAACATATACTGTACACCTAGGTCCTTCTCCTCCTCTGTGGTGGTTAGTGGAGTGTCACCCATATGGTACTGGTACTCGATTTCCTCTCCCCAGATGCATGACCTTACACTCCGTTGAAATTCAGAAGCCATTTTCTGCTCCACTCCCGTAGTCTGGTGGTGTTTTCCTGAAGAATCTCTATCTGCTGGGTTTCTGATTCTCCTGACCAGCTTGGCATCATCCGCCAAGAGCTTATTGCTTGATTGTGACATTTCATTTTGAAGTAGAGGTGGTCATGACTATGACTCCTTTTTTGGAAAAGTTTATTATTTATTTATTTAGTTATGTATTTTTTGCAATACTTCCACAGCTGCGAATATCTACTGAGTAGCCTATACAGTAATATTACGTTAGAGTACGTTTGGTTTGGTTAGGTTAGGACACAGCTTGGTTTGAATATCCCCCACCCCCAACCACTGACTAAGTACTGTGCGAAGCATGGAAAACTCATAGTGAAGATCCCCTCTAATCAGGCGTGAAAGTGTTTAAAAAAAATAACTTATTGTAAAATGGGGGTTCAAATGTAAGATTGATGAAAGTCAAGAGGGGTTAGCTTAGCCTTGCTTGAATGCTTTACAAGTACTGTGAGATTATTTACTGCTGTTTTCTAGTCAGGATTGTCTGATACTTAACTACCTATCCTAACATAACATTACCTAAGCAGTAATAGTAGTGTTATTCCAGATAATTATCTGTAGTTTTCTTGACTGAGTTAGGTACAAACATACCAGTAGTGTGTACAGTACATTCCTGGTCCATTATTTCCCAGTTCGATGTCACGGCCTGAAAGACTCCCCAGTACAGTACTGTAGAACCTAGTAAATGTAGGGAGTGATCTCCTGAACCCGTTGACTGCTATACTGTATACAGCCTGGGCTGTTCCGAGTGCGACTGTTCAATACAGCCCTGGCAGCGTGGGTCCATTTCGAATATAGCGCCACGGTGACCAAGGCCGACACATACATTCCATTGTGGTATCAAACACTTCGATGTTCTTCCACGGCTTTACCAGGGTAAATATTGAGCTAATATTTTGCCACCATATACTTTGGCATGTATTCTCTCAATTCCTAAGACAAAATTTGGCCTTCGGGAAATTTCAGTTTTACCCTTATGTCTGAGCACCACAAACACCTCCAAGAATCCGCCATGAGCAGTTAACGGGTGAACACAGACATGCAGTCTTTGTAATACTGGGCATCAGCAGCGTGTACGTCACTGACTGCACGTTCAGTCCACAAGTGAACTTGAACAGCCCATTCATTATTGCAACAATTACATGCATTAAGGATGACATCTTTGAATGTGAGCCCACTATGGTGCCCCTGTTAACTGGGTGGAGAGACACTATCTATTTATCTATCTATCTATTGCCAGACGCCTCAGTCCCGTAAGGGGTGGGCACAAATAAATCGCCTCCATGTCGCCCTGTCCCCCGCCATTTCACTGCCCTGCTCCTGGTTCACATCCCCCTCCCTCATATATTTCTCCACTCCATCCCTCCATCTCCCTCGGCCACCCCCTCCCTCTCCCCCCCTACATCTCACTCACGTACACCCTACTCGTCAGTCTCTCCCTCTCCATCCTCTCCACATGGCCAAACCACCTAAATGTGTTCCTCCTAACGCTTCCTATCACATCCACATCCACACCACAACGCTCCTTCACTTCCTCATTTGTCAGTCTGTCTCGCCATGTGACTCCACATGCTCCTCTCAGATAACTCAATGCCACTGGTCTAACTCTCGACTTATGTCCGTCCAACAAAAGCTTGACTTCCATACGTTGGAGCAGGTATTGCAATACTGTCATGAAAAAACTTTTTCACTTCCATGCTCACTTCCCTGTTTCTTATCACTGCTTTCAAGGAACCAGCAACATTTCTTCCTTGTTGTACCTTTTCAAGCACTTCACCCTCCAAACTTCCATCCTTACTCATCACACTACCCAAGTACTTAAAACGCACTTACGTTTTCCATTTCCTCCTCATCCAAACTCACTGTACATTCACTGACTCCACTTCCCTCGAGGACCATAACTTTACTCCTCCCTACTTTTACCTTTAGATTCCGTTTCTTATGCACTTTCCCAAACTCATCCATCAACCCTTGCAGCTCCCCTTCGTCTCCACTCAACAACACAGTATCATCTGCAAACAACAGTACTGTACTTGGAGTTTCCAAACACTGCTCTCTTTCACTAGGGCCACTTCCACATCCACTGCCCTACCTTGTATCTCTTTTATAACCCCATCCATATAGCCTGCAGACTGAACAGCCATGCAGACATGACACATCCCTGTTTCAATCCAACCTTCAAATAGAATAATTCACTCAGTTCACTGTCCACACTCACTGCAGCCTTAGCACCCTCATACATACTCTTCACAGCAGTCAGGAACTTCCCATCTACTCCATATTCTTAATACTTTCCACAATCCTTGTCTATCCACTCTGTCATATGCTTTCTCGAAATCCATGAAGGCCGCATACAACTTCTTTCCCTTCTCCAGAAACTTTTTATTGATTTGTAGGTTTGCTTCAATGATATGATCATTATATGCATACAGATGATGATGATAATGAAGATGATGATGATGGTGATGATGATGATGATGATGATGATGGTGATGGTTACTATTATTTGAAGGTTAGTTTTAATGATATGATAATTTCATGAATAAGATGATGATGAAAATGATGATGACGATGATGATTCTGATGTTTAGTAGGTTAATTATGATAATAATAAACTAATTTCATATTTTCCTCTACATCTGTTGTTCGCTATGATGCTTTAATGTAAGAGAGAGAGAGAGAGAAGAAATGGACAGTTTGACAATTAATGGGAGATCGACTGGTTGAAATAAATCTGAACCAGAAAAAAAAAAAAATGGCCTAAAAAAGACAGAGGCAACCGAGAGGAAAAAAAAAAATAGAAAGGAGAGAGAAGAAAAAGCAAGACGAAAGGCGAGTGGAGAAAAAGAACCATAAGGAGCATAAAAAGAATAAAATCAGGAGAAACGAGAAGAAATAAAAGGAAGATAAAAAGGCGTTTGTCCCCACGCCGGGTGGAGCTCCACTCCAGTCACCTTTGGTAGAATCTCAGGTCGCTCCACCTTCACCTTGGCTCCTACTTCTCTTGTTTTGATATTATAATATAGTGAAGAACGAGAGATAGGAAGAAAGAAAAGGAAGAGGGAATGAAAAGGAATTAGAACAAAGTGAAAGAGAAGGAAAAAAGAAACGATATAAAGGAAAAAAAAAAACAGGAAAGAAAGGGGAAATTGGGGAACTGATGAGAAAAGGAAAGCAAAAATGAAAGAATATGCAACACCAATGGGGGTACCCGGTGTTGCGTACCCGGTGTTGCTGGGCCCAAAAAGCGAACACTCTAATCATATTTGTTCTAGTTTAATCTTTCTTTCTTCTCCAGGAAGACCATGTATGAAGAGAGATTATAAGAGGTCCAGGAACCTTCTGTTTCAGCTTTCGCAGACTAAGTACAGTACCGTATTTGTGATCACTTGTTTACTATTACTGGTGACCTCAAGTGACCTCTGACAGGTATCATTAAATGACCTCAGAAGTAAACCCCACATAGCCTATGTCCGAAATGGAGGTCATACGAGTCTTCATGCCAAAAATTGGGCTGCAGGGGTACCCGGACCTGCTCAGGCCAAAAAAGCGAACACTCTACTAGTGACCTCAATAACCTAGATCTGAATTTTGATCCCCCTGAAACCATCCTTGGGTCACCCTGATTCAGAGTACAATATATATGGGTCTTGGGGTCTCTGGCCCTTGGTTTGGGCGTGATTGAAGGACAAGGGAACAAACAAACAAATAATGCAGCTCTTATATATTCTCGTGTGTACATATGTGTGTGTGTGTGTGTGTGTATGTATATATATATATACAGTATATACGAGTATATATATATATATATATATATATATATATATATATATATATATATATATATATAGATGTAGGAGAGAGATAGAGAGGGAGAGAATGGGATATACTTGGTAAAGGATTAAACTCAGTACACCTATGTTAAATGTCCAAGGTCGCTACACCTTACTTCATCTCGCTTCTGTCTCTCTTGCATCTTGTGTTACTTGAACATAGTTGTGACTTTGATCAAATGCAGCTAATGATGGTGATGATGTAGGTTAGTACTGATCATGATAATTTTTGTTCATCTCGTTTCCTATCTCTCATGTATTTTATCAAACCTTAAGATTGTGTAGAGAGACGGCAGAGAAAAAGAAGTAAAGAAGGAAGAAAGGAAGAATGTAAGAGAGGGGGAAAAAAAGGAAAATGAAATAGCACAAGGATAAACAGGTAAAGTGTGCTTATTGAACGCGTGACGAGCGAGCTAGCGCCATGTTATCACAATTCCCCTCTGATATAAAGTTATAGGCGGAATCTCTAATATTTATATGCTAAAGCTGATGCCAGAAAACACAGTATTGCGACGGAAAATCTTTTAGAATTTGATTTCGTAATTGAGGCGCTCACTGATTAGGGCCAAACACTTCCTTAGAAAACTCGAAATTCCAAGAGATCCCTACGCCTTTATGGGTTAGCATTTAATTGATACCGGTAACAAAATTTATTGAATGGATGTGTCACACACAGAAAGAAATTCAACTATACTTCACATAGGAGTAAAAATATTAGCATCTGCTTAGCGAGATGTCCGGGTTGGGCCAGGCCGCTCATTTCCAAACTAAACTGAGAGTAAACATTGCTCGCTCGCTTGTAATAATGAAGATTGAAAAACAGGACTTGGAGAATGAAAGAAAAGGAAAGGAAGAAAATGGGAAAGACAGGAGACAGAAATTAGAGATAAGAAAAAAGGGTAAAGAAAAAAAAGGAAAAGACAACCGTAAAAAAGAGCATACAGACACAAGGACACCCACGCTCAGCAATTGGCCTAAGAGCTAAATGTTTGGCTTTGCTCGGTGACCGGGATTTTGAACAGATTACATCCACATCAAATTATTTCATTCTTGGCCAACCTTTAATCTTTCCACCATCTTTGGTTCAAATCAGATCAAAACACTGTGAGTTGACTTTCCCCAACCATCTTGACCTTTGACCTTTGCTTGTGATAAAGACCTAGGACTGTGTTTTCTCATAATCGAATTTCTTTATTCTTGTTTTATCCTCAACACTTCCACAAAATTCAGCGCATATCGAATAAAAAGTTTAAATTGGCCTTGCTATGTGACCTTGGCCTTTAACCTAATCTAAATAACAACAGGTCAACCTCTCTGGTGACACTCGTTTGAACCACCAAGTTTGATCCCAGTCAGGACAACTCTGTTTTATTTACTTCTTGCACACACACACACACACACACACACACACATTACGGACGAGGGAATCACCTATACACAAGAGAAAGATATTTGTGAAGCACTAAATAAGAATTTCCAATCAGTTTTTACAGAAGAAAAAAATTTTGAGAGGAACTATGTGGAACATGCATGCCCACACATACTACTAGATATACAAATATCAGAAAAAGTAATACAGGAGGAGTTAAGTAAATTAGACAGAGGAAAAGCAAATTGTCCTGATGAAATTTCATGTTGGGTGCTACGAGAATGTGCAAAGGAGTTAAGTAAACCATTATTTTTAATTTTTAAGAAATCCTTGAGTCAAGGTAAACTACCTGATATTTGGAAGAAAGCAAATATTGTCCCCTTATTCAAGAAAGGGAATAGACAAAATCCATTCAACTACCGACCAGTATCACTGACCAGTGTTGTAAGCAAGGTATTAGAAAAGCTTATAAGAAAGGCTTGGGTTAATCATCTAGAAGAACACAATATGATAACAGAAAGACAGTTTGGTTTCAGAAAAGGAAAATCATGTGTTACTAATCTGTTGAGCTACTATGACAGAGCAACAGACACAATATAGGAAAGAGAAGGATGGGTGGACAGTATCTATTTAGATTTCAAGAAAGCATTTGACATAGTACCACACCAAAGACTTTTATGGAAACTGTACCATCAAGGAGGAATTCGAGGCAAACCGTTTTGTTGGATGCAAGATTTTCTCATAAAAAGAGAAATGAGAACAGTACTAAGGGGAAACTACTCATCATGGAAAGAAGTGACTAGTGGAGTACCACAGGACTCAGTGTATATAAATGATATAGACAGTAACACTGGAAATGAAAGCTATCTAAATATGTTTGCAGATGATGCAAAAAACAAAGAATTACTAACACAGACTCTTGTAAAGAGCTACAAGAAGAATTAAATAAACTTCATGACTTGAGTAATACATGGCAAATGGAATTCAGTGTGGACAAGTGTCATGTAATCAAGTTTGTAAAAGTGGAAAAAGACCTGATTGGGATTATACGTTAGGAAATAAAACCCTACACACATCAGAAAGAGAGAAGGACCTAGGTGTGATTATCAATAACAGACTATCTCCGGCTGACCACATCAGTGAGAAGGTACGGAACATGTATACACTGCTTGCAAATATGAGAATAGCATTCACATACATAAATGAAGACATGCTAAGAAGGATAATAACATCATTCATCAGACCAACCCTGGAGTATGCATCAGTAGTCTGGAGTCCTCATCTAAAAAAAACACATAGACAAGATTGAGAAAGTTCAAAGGGCCGATACAAGATGGATACCAAGCTTAAGGGATCGTAGCTTAAGCTACGAAGAAAGACTAAATAAACTGAATCTACCAATACTACAGGAGAGAAGGAAAAGAGGTGACATGATAATGCTATATAAATGATCATATCAGGGAAGAAAATAGGTATAAATGATTACTTAACATATGTGGAAGCATCAGCAAGAAGACACTGCAAAAAACTGCATAAGAAGAGAGGTGATAAAGACGTGAGGAAATTCAGTTTCCCAAACAGAGCAATTGATCAGTGGAATGCACTAACGAATGAAATAGTGTGTGCCAAAACAATTGACAAATTTAAGGATATGTACGATAAATATGGTTTAAGACATGGGACAGTACGAGCTTGACTCATTCCTGTAAAGATACAGTTAGGTAAGAACACACACACACACACACACACACACACACACACACACACACACATATATCGACCTTTGACCTTGTCCAGTGACCTTGACTGGGTTACGGTGATGGAAAACTTCCGCCAGGGCCCTCCCACACCAGCATGCCTTTGGTTGGGTATAATTATAATAATGAACATTTTGTGGAAAATAATGGTGGTGACAGTATTGAGATGAAGACGATGTAATTGATGATGACAGTGATGCTAATTATGATGATGATGGCGATGATGATGATGATGTACGGTAGATCAGTACTGATGATAATAACCGTAGCCTACTTCACCTTGCCTCCTATTTTGTACGTTGTAGTGCTTTAACCCTTTAACCGCGGGTGTCATTCCAGAATGACAGTGACAAAACTGGACCAAACCACGGGTGTCATTCTGGAATGATCGTGAATATTTTGAACACCGCGCGTTTTCCCGGCGCGCAAATAGTCTCACACAAGAGTAGCTGTCGAGTTCTTTCACGCCAGCCATCCCACACCTCCCTCCTCCAACCCCGAGGGGGCCCCCCCCACCCCTGCCCTGACCCGCATCAGTCAGTATCTGTCCAGCTCTGTGCGTGATAATGGCGCTCCGTCCCAACTCATCGTCGCTCGCTTCCTCCTCTACAATGATTAGTGCTAGTGTTCCCTCTACCTCTACACCGGTAAAGGAACTGCCGACGGCGAGGCAGAAGGGGTTGAGCACTCCTGAAATTAGAACTGAGCTGGACAAAACTGTAAGTACTACTCTTGATTGTGGCAGTGAAAGTGACACACTCACAGCAAGCAGTGATGATTTGGCAGTGATTGGTGGTGTCATAAAGACTTTGTAGTTACTTGTAGAGAAGTATATTTTAGACTTGTGGTCGAGCGGTTTTTATATCTTGTAGTAGCTTCCCCACCAAATGTCATGTAGTGACAGGAGAGGTAAAGAATAGTATGGGACTATTTTTATTTGTCTTGGAAATATTAACAAGTCTCTCACACGGAACGAGTATAAGTCCCGGGTAGCTACCTCCCTGTCTCGCTATCTGTCTCTCTCTCTCAAATCGCTAAGCCCATCTCCCGTCACCTGTCTCCTCTGAGGCCTGTCTACTCCTCTGTTGCCTCTTCTGTAGCTAATCTCCATCTCAGCTCTCTTTCCTAAATTCTGGTGTAGCAGGGGTGTGTCACGTGTGTTCCTCGTGGATGGAAAGTTCCCGTAGCCTGTGTGTGAGCATATGTGTATGTGTGTATATGGCCACTAGACGCTGTCTCAAGCATTCCTCGCGTCAGAGTGTGTAAGCATGTTTAGCACTGCTCGATTCTCGCAGACACAACACCTCTCATCATCTGACTCCCTGCTTCTATCTATCTATTTATCTATCTATCTATTATGTAGTCCTACATCTGCTCGGTCGCGCGAAAATGGCGTACCATCGACATTTAATAGTTATAATATATTAATACATACTACATACACATTACAATGAACTTATAAGCTAATTAAGTGAAATACATAATATTGTAAAAGTAACATAATTGTATGAATATTGTATACATATATTATTCATAGTAAATAGTGATTATTCAGTAATATTACGCATATAATTGTGCAATGGTAATACTGCTAGGTTATACATTACATATTTGAGTTATCACTTTAGTAATGTCTAATATTTCACCTAACTTGTATGATGATACTGGTAATACAGAATTGTGCTATAATTGTATGACTTATAATATTGTACTAACATTGTGGTACTACATAATTGTAACATTTTATGAATTGTTACAAAATATTGTGTTAATGCATAATTGTGTTGGCCTTATAATTGTAGTTACATTTTGTTAATGCAACTATTACATAAGTGTCTTGGCCTTATAATTGTAGTTAAAGTTACATAAAAGTTACATCTTGTTAATGCAACTGTTAATTGGCAAAGTGTAACATAATGCAATCGTTTGTCGTTACATAATTGTTACATATCGTTTGTAGTTACATAATTGTAGTTAAAGTTACATAAAAGTTACATCTTGTTAATGCAACTGTCACATAAAGTGGTACATATTGTTTGTAGTATTGTTTGTAGTTACATAATTGTAGTTAAAGTTACATAAAAGTTACATCTTGTTAATGCAACTGTTACATAATTGGCAAAGTGTAACATAATGCAATCGTTTGTCGTTACATAATTGTTACATATCGTTTGTAGGTACATAATTGTAGTTAGTGTAACATAATGCAATCGTTTGTCGTTACATAATTGTTACATATCGTTTGTAGGTACATAATTGTAGTTAATGTAACATAATGCAATCGTTTGTCGTTACATAATTGTTACATATCGTTTGTAGTTACATAATTGTAATAATTGCAGTCCTAACATATGCTGCGGTCGATGATAGTGATGATGTGCCATGCCACTTGTTTGTGGAGACACAATTTGCTTTTTTGTTTGTAGTTTATGTGGTATTTTGGCATATATAGTAACATTTACACTTATTTTCATTTGTTTGTTATGTGATCTTACTCTATTTCTCTTTTTTCCTTCTCACTCTTCTTTCTTTCTTTCCTTTCCTTTTTTTTTTTTTTTTTTATGTATTGATTTTCCATAGTTTGTTTCTCTTTGCTTGTGTACACTTTTTCCATGTTGTTCATGGTTACATAATTGCTGACTAATTTTCTTGGGATACTTTTTTAAAGTTTAGTTTATATTGCACAGATACTACTGAAAATGATATTATATAGTCCCATATTTTGTTATTTTATATAAAAAAAATATATATATACACTATATACAGTATTAACTATACACACTGACTTGTTGTTCACCTGTACCTATCGTGAGTAATATGTGTGTCAGCACTGTGTGGAAATCATTGTCTTCACGATTGTGTTGAAGATGTTCACTCTTGCTAACGTCATTTGTGTTGGCCATTTTTTTTTTTCTTGTAAGTTAATTTATCTGTTTCCACTAGGTAGCTTTAATTAATAAATGCTTAATACAGTTCTTTTAATTGCTCACTGAGTAACTGTGATGGTATATTTTCTTTATCACTTTGTAGATGTAATAATGTATAGTTGTATATATGAAACACGTATTTTATGGAGGTATAAATGGTAACACTCGTTGGTAGTAAATAGATGTTATAATAAATGAATGAATATATACAGTGTAGAATATTTATTGTTGGTGCAAGTATTTAATGATTGAATTATGAAGATAACTGAAGTAGGTATGTGTATTTAAGTTGTAACTATACAGCACGTTTTATATGTTTGTGCAGAAGCTTATTGTCTATCACTGTGTATTGTATGAATGAAGTAACTATGTAACTCACTAATTTTTACCGTGGTGGGAATGGTGTGAGTGGTGGTGCAGGTGGTGTGTTGACTGACGTGGCGTCTGTTCAGCAAGCACGCATGATGACCTCAACTTCCCACACTGGTAGCTGTGGTGAGTGAATGAGTAGCGATGAGTAACTTCAGTGAAGATGAGTGAGTAAGATGAGTTATGAGTCGTGTCTCACTCTTCGTTTGTTTGTTTGTTTGTTTGTTTGTTTTCTTTCTTTCTTGATGTATTCTTGGTCCTTTTTTCTTGTGATTTACTCGTTGTAGGATGAAGACTGCCGCTTCTTGTAGGTGCGTGTAGAAGATTATACAGACGACGTAGAGTTGTTAATTGTAGTTGATTGAAGATGGTTGTAGTTCGCTGATTCGTCGTATAAATTGCAATATTGTATCAATATTTTGTTAAACTACTTGCAAGGCGTCGTGTGATCTCTTGACCTCTGCATCAGCATGATGATCTGGGAGACGGAGGGGGCTGGATGGAGAGAAGCGTCAGGAGCAGGTTATGTTGTTGGTTGAGAGAGATATTCTTGTTTTCAATCTTGATATTTTGTAGGAATTTAATGTTGATTCGTAGACGAGGTTCGTATACGTTCGCTGCTACCAAATGTCATAAAGACTTTGTAGTTACTTGTAGAGAAGTATATTTTAGACTTGTGGTCGAGCGGCTTTTATATCTTGTAGTAGCTTCCCCACCAAATGTCATGTAGTGACAGGAGAGGTAAAGAATAGTATGGGACTATTTTTATTTGTCTTGGAAATATTAACAAGTCTCTCACACGGAACGAGTATAAGTCCCAGGTAGCTACCTCCCTGTCTCGCTATCTGTCTCTCTCTCTCAAATCGCTAAGCCCATCTCCCATCACCTGTCTCCTCTGAGGCCTGTCTACTCCTCTGTTGCCTCTTCTGTAGCTAATCTCCGTCTCAGCTCTCTTTCCTAAATTCTGGTGTAGCAGGGGTGTGTCACGTTTGTTCCTCGTGGATGGAAAGTTCCCGTAGCCTGTGTGTGAGCATATGTGTATGTGTGTATATGGCCACTAGACGCTGTCTCAAGCATTCCTCGCGTCAGAGTGTGTAAGCATGTTTAGCACTGCTCGATTCTCGCAGACACAACACCTCTCATCATCTGACTCCCTGCTTCTATCTATCTATTTATCTATCTATCTATTATGTAGTCCTACATCTAGGACTACAGTGGTGAACCATTTTCCATTGATAGTGACAGTGATGAAAGTGATCGTGTTGTTTCCCCCCCACCACCCCCAACTTACTCTGGGAAAGGAAAGGCTCCTATGGGCAAATCTGGTATTCCACGTGGGAAGGGAGTGAAGCGCAGGCTCACGTCTCCCACACCAGGCCCTAGTACGCATTTCCCATCAATTTCCCGTTCCCCTAGCCCTATTGCCCTCACATCATCATCATCATCATCTGTCGTGCCCTCTCCTCAGTCTGCATCATCTGAGGAGTACGAATTACCAAAGCCTGCAAAGCGAGGGAAGGCAGGCCGTGCAGGCCGTGCAGGCAGGCCTAGAACAAAGGGGATGCGTGGCAGTTGGAGGGCAAAGCTGGACGATAAGCGAGGAGATAAGCAAGGTGATAAGTGGGGTAGAAAGGGTCAAGTTTCACCACGCACCAGGTCAGAAACCCCCCCGCCTGCCCCCCAATCAGCTCCCTCACCCTCGCCACCCCCCCACTCACCGCCCCCGCACTCACCCCCCTCCCCGTTGCCTCCTGCCTCACCCACCTCCCGCTTGCCTCTTGCCTCACCTCCTGCCTCACCCATTGCCTCCACCTCAGCTCCTTCTCACGGGGAAACGAGTGGAATGCAACCTGCCCCTGCCACTGAACCACGCACAGGGCAAGTGGATGCATTTGTTTGGTCTGATGGTGCAGATTTTCAGCCACACAATCCACCGTTTGATATGACAAATGCTGGAATACAGCCTGCCTTCCCATGCAACGCAGGAGATGACTTTGTTGATTACTTCCTGGCCTTCATGGATGATGAAATCGTGCAGCATGTCAGCGATGAGACCAATAGGTATGCAGCTCAGTGTGCAGCAGAAGGGCTGGGACCTATTGGCTCACCAAAGCAAGTGTCGTGGTTGCCTGTCGGGATCAGAGAGCTGTATGTGTTCTTTGCACTAATGTTTTTGATGCCCCATATAAAGAGACATGAGTTGGAGGAGTACTGGCTCGTGGATGACATAACTACTATCCCAATATTCGGGAAGTATATGTCACGGGATCGGTTCCGACAGCTGCTTGGATACCTGCACTTCGCTGACAATGCAAACCCGTCCCAAACTGACCCTTTGTGGAAAGTGAGGGATTTTCTCAATAGGATTAGGGATCGATTTATGCGATTTTTCCGGCCTATGCAGAAAGTCGTCATAGACGAATACCTGGTATTGTTCAGAGGACGTCTCAAATTCATGCAGTACATCCCCAGCAAACGCCACCACTTTGGGATAAAGTTCTTTGTGCTGTGTGACTGTGAGGCGGGGTATATCCTGGATTTTGTCATCTACTCGGCTAGCACAATGGATGTGAACAGGAAAGACCCCCTTGGCTTCTCTGGCTCCGTTGTAAAAGTGCTGATGGAGAGGTATTTTGGTGGTAATCATGTGCTGTACACAGACAATTACTACACAGCACCGAAACTCTCCAAATACCTTGCTGAACACGGCATTGGCACTGTTAGCACTGTACGGAGCTATAGGAAAGAGTGGCCTAGTTTCCCCGAAGCATCATCATCATCCAGGGGAGATGTTCACCTGAAGAAGTCAGACAAGCTTCTTGCGATTAGGTGGCATGACAAGAAGGTCGTGAATATGATCAGCACCATCCACAAGGGGGAATTGAAGAGAACTGGGAAGGTCAGCTACAGGACGGGAGAGCCAATCATGAAGCCTGATGCCGTCATTGATTATAATGTAAATATGAGACTTGTTGATAAGTCTGATATGATGATTGGCGAAATCGACTGTCTCAGGAGAAACACCCGATGGTACAGGAAGGCTTGCCTGCACATGCTTGATATGTGCATGCTCAACGCCTTCATTCTCTACAAGACACAAGTCAGGGACATAAGGCAACCATCACTGAGACAGTTTTCCAAGACTGTCGTGCAGCAGCTACTTGCACGATTTGGTCAGATGACGGCATTGATCCCGAGGCGACACTCTGACACACAACCTGACCGTCTTGAGTGCCTCAATGGGGTGCTTCTGAAAAGCCTAGTATTCTGTCAGATGGCTTCACTGTAGCAGTAAACACATTCCCGCGCTGTATAAAAAGCATAATTTTATTTGTTAAATATTTACACTGTTGTGTGAAATTGTGAATCATGGTAATGTCATATGCCGTAATATAAATAATACAAATAGAAAACGTATATATAACGTATCATGAATTGTTTATATTTATCATAAACTGAAATTAAAATATCACTGATGGCATGTGATGGCAATCCGCCATTTCAGTGGTCCTATATTATTTAATTTCTGCTACATTTAGTGCAAGTTAGATTCTTAATACATAGTTTGTTCAGAGTGTAAAGTACGCCTAGTGGGTATCTTGACTCATCCAGTCTCTATGTGGGCAGAAATTTAATGTTGAGTAAATACTGGCATTCACCATCATAAATCATCCGGTCTGAGGAACCGTCCCAAAACCAAGATTGTTTACGCGTCATTCTTTGCCCGGTCTCACCGAGGACAGACGACTATGGAAGGTACACAAGGCAAGAGATCGCCTCCAAGTGATCCACAAGATTCACACGGAGTCAAGTTCAGTATTCACGATTTTATACATATATATATATATATATATATATATATATATATACATATATATATATATATATATATATATATATATATATATATATATTGAAATGCGTGGCTTTAACGGACACACATATGGTACTCCGGAATATTCCGGAGAATACCATAGTATCCCCGACAACGAGGCGAACCAGAAGCAGCGGAGTTCACCCTCAAGAATGCCGACACCCCCACTCGGACCCCACGGGGTAGCCGCCACCAGCCACCACCACTCTGGGCAACAACGATGTATGTCAGCCCGGGCCGTGCGCCCCTGTGACATTCAACCACCACGCCGCCGCCACCATAGGCAAAAGACACTACCTTCGCGTGGCGGAATCACCGAGTTAGCTAGGGGTGGAGTCAAAAACAATACTCCAGGCAGCGCCCCTCAGGTAGAGACGATCTATGGTCGCTCTCATAGTGAAAAGGTAGAGACGATCTATGGTCGCTCCCATAAAACCCCGGTAAAGACGATCAATGGTCGCTCCCTTGGCCCTCCGGTAGAGACGATCAATGGTCGCTCCCCCAAAACCCAGGTAGAGACGATCAACGGTCGCTCCCCTAAAGCTCAGGTAGAGACGATCAATGGTCGCTCCCTTAGCCCTCCGGTCGAGACGATCAATGGTCGCTCCCCTAAAACTCGGGTAGAGACGATCAACGGTCGCTCCCCCAAAACCCAGGTAGAGACGATCTATGGTCGCTCCCTTGGCCCCCCGGTACAGACGATCAATGGTCGCTCCCCTAAAAACCAGGTAGAGACGATCTATGGTCGCTCCCCTAAAAACCAGGTAGAGACAATCAATGGTCGCTCCCCTAAAGCTCAGGTAGAGACGATCAACGGTCGCTCCCTCAGCACTCCAGTAGAGACGATCGATGGTCGCTCCCAGGGTATAGTGAGGAGAGGGACGTCTCCACAATCGGAGGTTGAACTCCAGGGGTCTCGCTCCGGAAATTCTCGGAGAGACCTCCCTGTTTCCCCCGGCCTCTGTTCCCTACACGTGGCCTTTGAGCAGACCCACCTGTCGGGCCCCCGTGACAGCCGCTGCCACAGTCCTCCCCTGACGGCGCCCCTGCTCGTGGGAGACCGCAGTCTGTCGCCTCTTCCGGCCCGCCCTAGGACACCCGGGCGAGACCTCACCACGCCCCCGCGACGCCGGGACCTGACCCAGAGGTTCCTAGACCTCTTCGGCCCCAGTCCTAAGGGCCTTACGCCGGAGCCCAGTCCGGAAACCCCCGGACGCGAGAGGACGCCCTCGCGAGTCGCCCCGTGCCCTCTCAGCTCGCCCCGCCCTGACGACGCCCTCAGTCCGACCGGATCACCAATGATGTGTCCGTGTTTCTCTCCATGAGGAAATACGAGTGACCCTGTAGCAATCGTGAAGTAGGTTAAGTGTGACTCCTTTTCTCTTAGAATAAGTATTGTGCAGTAACTTTATGTAATCTCCATTGGGGCAAACCAGGACATAATACCCAGTTGAAGGACGAGAATGTGGGTTGAGACCTCAAGTGAAAATACGTGCGAGTGTCACCCCGAAGCTTTCTAAAGACATATCTCTAGAACCCGAAGGAAGACTAAAATATTATTGGAGTTCTATTGGCTAATCTCTAAGTAATATGGTGGAATAGTATTTACGAGTGTTCCGACTTTCTTACGCGTTGTGAAGCGAGAGTCTACATATCATACCTAGGAGGTGTGTGGTGAATAAGTTTGTGCCTACAGAAACCTATTTCCACCAAAATAACAAGGAAGGCGAGTAATAACGATATTCCCCTCCTCCTCACGCTATTCCTAAAAACTCTTTCCATTCCTCGCTCCCGCTCTTAAAGTCAAAGTAAGAATCAGAGTTAATTGTCAAAGAATCTTCGCCAACAGAAAACACCTAAACTCCCTTGCTAATATCGGGCATCCTTAAATATTACCGTAACTGTCTCCTCGCCGTTTTAAGTCACTCTCCGTGTCTCCCCTACCTCCTCCTGGTGGATCACAAACCCCCCCCCTCCCTCCTCACGCGCTCCGCGCGCACCTGTATTTACTGCACTCCTAGTACTAAGATTTGTTGTATTGTCATTAGTATCTAGAAAGCTAGTATCCTGCGAGATACACAATATTTTAGATAAGGTTTTTGTATTGCTCTATATTGTGATGTAATGTCTGCTGAAGTGTCCTGTGTCTGACTGAAGTAATATACGTGTATGGTGTTGCCGAAGGTTTTTATGTCCTACCTCTCTTTATTGCACTAGCTCCGGTCTCGAAAGAGGACCCCGCTCCGCGTTGAGTTGAATAGGTACGAGAAGTCGAGCCTAATTCAACCCAGCATTACACTGGTGGCCAGCGGTGGTTCTAGATCTAAGCGTAGAAGAGAGGTAAACAGGAAATATTTGGGAAAATGGCAACTAAACCGCACGTTCAGTTACCCAAGTTTGACCCTGACCAGTATGACATACACACATATCTTGCAATAGTTAAACCCTTACTAGATATTGGCTTCGATAATGACCAACAAAAAATTGCAGTCACACTACCACTACTGGGTAAAGCCGCAGCGAATATTGCGCCAAAAATTGTCCCAGAACTCACCTGGCAGAACTTTACCAAGTTCGCGGTCCAAGCCATCACCCCATCACTAGGGAAAGTGGTGGCTCTATCCAAATTGGATAGCTTTACTTATGACGGGGATTTAGATAATACCCTGTTACAGGCAAGATGCCTGGTTACTGCTGCCTACCCGGAGGCAGATGAAGAAACCCGGGATCAACATACATTTAATACTCTGCTCAGAGTACTCCCAAGTGTTGTACGACAACACTTCACTATCCATGATCCAACAGGAGACATGGATAGAGATATCAGTTTAATGAGGCACCTTTTAGCCGTCCATGCCACCCCTCAACGCATCGGCGAAACAAATCAATTCCCCGTTGACCTCATCACCATCAACCCGTGGGAATTTTCTCCGTGCTACCACGGATGTCCGATCCACGACATCCGTGAGCAGCTAGAAGCTGCCCAGTGCAGCCAAATGACACGAGGGCGCTTACAAACCTCCCCACCATACGCAAATTCCCCTAAGCCCCAGGGGAAGAAAAAACAAAAAGGGAAAAACAAAAAGCGTCCCCCTGCCCCCGCATTCCACCGTAATGGCGGGGGCCACCTCACCTCTCCCCCAGTCTACGACAGGGGAGAACGTTATCTTTCCTTTTCCCCCCCTCTCACTATCTCTTCTGTTCTACCTTCCCCTATTCCTGCCCCTAGTTCTAACCTTCCCACCCCACACACCACTATACTCCCGCAACACAAAACCGGCCTCCCTCTTCACAGGCCTCCTAGGACCCTCTCCACATCTTCCCCTAACCTACTTCCTAAAACCACCTCCCCCCGTCTACTGCCTTCCACCTCCCACCCCGCGCCACCCACCGCCATCACTTCACCACCGTTCGCTTTCCTTGCCCACAAGGTTAACTCATTCACCTTCCCTATCACACCCTCCTCCTCATCCCCAAGCATTCAAACAACCCCGCGAAACCGCATCTCCCCGCCACCACCGTCTCTCTCTCCCCCTACACTTCACCCCACCTTTCCTCGGCTCCGACGGCACACACCTGCCACATCCCACTCCACAGCCCCTGCCAGGCCACCACGGGTTCAGCACCGCACACCGTCCGCCATCGCCCCCACCCCCGCACCATCCCCTAGCTTCGTACCCACCGCCCACCCCACACCACTAGCACAGAGCCCTGCTACCGCCCAGACCATTCCACCACCAAACACCGGGATGGCACCACAAGATCGCACTCCCTCCTCGCCACCTACCTTCCAAGCCAACTCTCCTGCCACCTCACCGCCACTACCAACCTCGCAACCCCAACCCCCCCCTGCTCCCGCACCGCCTGACACTTCCACATACGAGTGCGATAGTTCCTCCTCTCCATTCCCCTCCACCTCCCCTACCACCTCAGCCTCCACCGCCTCCACCACCCCCTGCACCACACCTGACATCTCACCCACCACGCCTTGCTCACCCTCACCCCTTCCCTCCGCCGCCTCACCCTTTCCACCCAAGCCCACGTGCCCCGCCCACCCCGCCACCCCCGCAGGACAACCCACTACCACCGCCCTCTCCCCTCCACACCTACGCACGCCCACTCCGACGTTCTCACCTTCTTCCGCGTCCCCAACGCGCGCGACGGCCCGCGCTAACCGACCCCGCCCACCCCTCATGCCTGCTTCCCCACCCACACCCACCCTCAGAACCACTACTACCACCCCCTCCGGCCGACTCTTATGCCCACCCACCCGATACACACACACCGTCAAAATACATCAGGCCCAAATCCCCTCTACCTCTACTCCCCAGAGACTCAACGCCGCATTACCACGACACAAGACCCGGCCTTCACCCACACTGTCCAGCATTCAGCCTCCAACCACACCGACAGCCACACCAAGCAACATGAGGATTAAGCGGGCCGTATGGGCCCCTACCCTTACCAAGAACCACCGACTCCACGGGCCACACCACCTGTCAAATATCCTCCAGTCGACCACCGCCCCCTCCACCCTCTTCCTCACCTATGACCAAGCACAGGAGGAAAATTCCTACACTGTCGCCTGGCAGAACACACTCCGACACCTCCAGCCCGTTTACACCACCCCCAACACTCTAGCATTCCACCTCCAGCCACAGGGACGTGACTTTTTTCAAGAACACGGTGGTGAAATGCGTGGCTTTAATGGACACACATACGGTACTCCGGAATATTCCGGAGAATACCATAGTATCCCCGACAATGAGGAGAACCAGAAGCAGCGAAGTTCGCCCTCAAGAATGCCGACACCCCCACTCGGACCCCACGGGGTAGCCGCCACCAGCCACCACCACTCTGGGCAACAACGACGTATGTCAGCCCGGGCCGTGCGCCCCTGTGACATTCAACCACCATGCCGCCGCCACCGTAGGCGAAAGACACTACCTTCGCGTGGCGGAATCACCGAGTTAGCTAGGGGTGGAGTCAGAAACAATACTCCAGGCAGCGCCCCTCAGGTAGAGACGATCTATGGTCGCTCTCATAGTGAAAAGGTAGAGACGATCTATGGTCGCTCCCATAAAACCCCGGTAGAGACGATCTATGGTCGCTCCCATAAAATTCCGGTAGAGACGATCTATGGTCACTCCCACAAAACCCAGGTAAAGAAGATCAATGGTCGCTCCCTTGGCCCTCCGGTAGAGACGATCTATGGTCGCTCCCATAAAACCCCGGTAGAGACGATCAATGGTCGCTCCCATAACACCCAGGTAGAGACGATCAATGGTCGCTCCCTTGGCCCTCCGGTAGAGACGATCTATGGTCGCTCCCATAAAACCCCGGTAGAGACGATCCATGGTCGCTCCCGTAACACCCAGGTAGAGACGATCAATGGTCGCTCCCTTGGCCCTCCGGTAGAGACGATCAATGGTCGCTCCCCCAAAACCCAGGTAGAGACGATCAACGGTCGCTCCCCTAAAGCTCAGGTAGAGACGATCAATGGTCGCTCCCTTAGCCCTCCGGTCGAGACGATCAATGGTCGCTCCCCTAAAACTCGGGTAGAGACGATCAACGGTCGCTCCCCCAAAACCCAGGTAGAGACGATCTATGGTCGCTCCCTTGGCCCCCCGGTACAGACGATCAATGGTCGCTCCCCTAAAAACCAGGTAGAGACGATCTATGGTCGCTCCCCTAAAAACCAGGTAGAGACGATCAATGGTCGCTCCCCTAAAGCTCAGGTAGAGACGATCAACGGTCGCTCCCTCAGCACTCCGGTAGAGACGATCGATGGTCGCTCCCAGGGTATAGTGAGGAGAGGGACGTCTCCACAACCGGAGGTTGAACTCCAGGGGTCTCGCTCCGGAAATTCTCGGAGAGACCGCCCTGTTTCCCCCGGCCTCTGTTCCCTACGCGTGGCCTTTGAGCAGACCCACCTGTCGGGCCCCCGTGACAGCCGCTGCCGCAGTCCTCCCCTGACGGCGCCCCTGCTCGTGGGAGACCGCAGTCTGTCGCCTCTTCCGGCCCGCCCTAGGACACCCGGGCGAGACCTCACCACGCCCCCGCGACGCCGGGACCTGACCCAGAGGTTCCTAGACCTCTTCGGCCCCAGTCCTAAGGGCCTTACGCCGGAGCCCAGTCCGGAAATCCCCGGACGCGAGAGGACGCCCTCGCGAGTCGCCCCGTGCCCTCTCGGCTCGCCCCGCCCTGACGACGCCCTCAGTCCGACCGGATCACCAATGATGTGTCCGTGTTTCTCTCCATGAGGAAATACGAGTGACCCTGTAGCAATCGTGAAGTAGGTTAAGTGTGACTCCTTTTCTCTTAGAATAAGTATTGTACAGTAACTTTATGTAATCTCCACTGGGGCAAACCAGGACATAATACCCAGTTGAAGGACGAGAATGTGGGTTGAGACCTCAAGTGAAAATACGTGCGAGTGTCACCCCGAAGCTTTCTAAAGACATATCTCTAGAACCCGAAGGAAGACTAAAATAGTATTGGAGTTCTATTGGCTAATCTCTAAGTAATATGGTGGAATAGTATTTACGAGTGTTCCGACTTTGTTACGCGTTGTGAAGCGAGAGTCTACATATCATACCTAGGAGGTGTGTGGTGAATAAGTTTGTGCCTACAGAAACCTATTTCCACCAAAATAACAAGGAAGGCGAGTAATAACGATATTCCCCTCCTCCGCACGCTATTCCTAAAAACTCTCCATTCCTCGCTCCCGCTCTTAAAGTCAAAGTAAGAATCAGAGTTAATTGTCAAAGAATCTTCGCCAACAGAAAACACCTAAACTCCCTTGCTAATATCGGGCATCCTTAAATATTATCATAACTGTCTCCTCGCCGTTTTAAGTCACTCTCCGTGTCTCCCCTACCTCCTCCTGGTGGATCACAAACCCCCCCCCCTCCCTCCTCACGCGCTCCGCGCGCACCTGTATTTACTGCACTCCTAGTACTAAGATTTGTTGTATTGTCATTAGTATCTAGAAAGCTAGTATCCTGCGAGATACACAATATTTTAGATAAGGTTTTTGTATTGCTCTATATTGTGATGTAATGTCTGCTGAAGTGTCCTGTGTCTGACTGAAGTAATATACGTGTATGGTGTTGCCGAAGGTTTTTATGTCCTACCTCTCTTTATTGCACTAGCTCCGGTCTCGAAAGAGGACCCCGCTCCGCGTTGAGTTGAATAGGTACGAGAAGTCGAGCCTAATTCAACCCAGCATTACATATATATATATATATATATATATATATATATATATATATATATATATATATATATATATATATGTATGTATGCAAACGTGAGAACACATGAGTAAATACTACTGCATCCTCTTAAATGTCTACCCCCCAGTGAGATTGCATCCAGGTCAAGAGGACTGGTATGTGCACAAGCTACTGACTCAGTCAGTGGAAGATCTTACAAACATATGTGTGTGGACAGGTGGCCTGGAGACAGTTCTCACATGACCATACCATTAGGGACTTGCCAAGAGGGGGCAATGTGTGTGAGATATTGATGATAAGATGACCTTAAGGTATTTATTTGGTAGGCACTTGGTGAAATGTAAAAATTAAAATAACCACTAGTTCTCAACAGAAAAAGACAAAACTTCACCGTAACACTTTATTTACAAAAAGCTACAATGATACATATGAATATGACTCACTCATGGTGCAAGGAAGCTGCAGGGGAAGGTGTCTCTCTCTCAGCTCAACAGTCAGGAACTCACATTACTGAACTACGAGTATATGTGTTTGTGGGTGTGTCCATTTACGACAGTAATGTAAACACCGTCGGGTACAGGGACATGAGAAATGAGCGTAGCTTAGTTAAGAGCTAGAGAGGCAAGATGTGGGAATGACAATCACACAAAGATATCGCTCAGTGAAACACACTGCCTGTACATAGTCACTTATGAACCAATGACGAATGTTATGAATTTAGCTTGTTTCTGCTCTGAGTGAATCCGTGACATTACACGCCATCAAAATAAAATTTTTCATGGAAACTTGACTTGATGACATCCCTCGTGAAAAAACTTAAACACGGGACTGTCTTGTGGTGCGCAAGCGTGAAGGAAGCGAGCAAAATGTTGAATGCCAGTATTTACTCAATATTAAATTTCTGCCCACACAGAAACTGGATGAGTCTAGATACCCACTAGGCGTACTTTACAGTCTGAACAGACAATGTATTAAGAACCAAATTTGCACTAAATGTAGCAGAAATCAAATAATATAGGGTCACTGGAAGGACGGGTTGCCATCACATGCCATCAGTGATATATTAATTTCTGTTTATGATAAATATAAACACTTCATGATAGTTATATATGTGTTCTATTTGTATTATTTATATTTCGGCATATGACATTACCATGATCCACATTTTCACACAACAGTATAGATATTTAACAAAGAAAAATATGCTTTTTAAACAGTGCGGGGAATGTGTTTACTGCAACAGTGGAGCCATCTAGCGGAATACTAGCTTTGAAAGCACCCCATTACATGAGCCGGCACCAGCTTGTGAAATTGCCTCTTACAGCAGGCGGCAGGTTGTCACAGGGCCGCTGCAGAGTATGTTCTACCACCACACGGAGGCCTAGGACGAGAAAAATGAGCACACACCAGTGCCTGGAATGCCAAGTCGCTCTATGTGTAACTCCGTGCTTTGCCGAGTACCACTCTCTGAGTAAATACTGAAAGTGACAGTGATATATAGTGATGCGACAGTGACGTGCTTTGCCAATAATTGTATAATGGATAATGTAGTAATAAGGGATATTTTGCCTAGAAAAAAAAGGAAATATTGGCCAGTATAATAAGTGATATTGTAATAAGAGAATCGGCGGCACTTGTGGAATTCTGCGGCACTTATGTAATTCTGTGATGCGCCAGTGACGCAATATAGTAATAAGTGCAGTGTAAATATAATGTATATTGCCCATATTATATGTAAAATAATATTAGAAGTTAGAAAGAATGAAAAGATCGCATGAAACGTCAGTGAGCGGGTGCCGCCGCAGTGAAGTGAGGCGCAGCCGCAGTGAAGAGCGGGTGCAGCCGCAGGGAAGTGCCTTTTACCTACCTCAGTGAACACAGAGTGGGTGTTTATCGTATGTACAGTGTTCATATATGTTTATATTACTATTATGAGAGAGTGGTTGGCATTTGGTACTGGTGTGTGGGGCGTAAAATAGTTATTTCACACCCCTCACTTCTAACGGCTCTCCCCGTCCTGTGAAAGTCAACAAAGTCATGAAACCTACATCAATGGAAAGCTGAAGGTTAGTACTTTCTAATGGTACCTTATTTTTTTCTCTAGCTTTATTCTGCGCAGAGTTATTAAGGTTTAAAGGTTTGTTTACATTTGGCTGAAACCCCCGCGGGAGAGGACAGTCAGACCAAAATAATACCCGCGGTTAAAGGGTTAAAGGGTTAAGCCAGTAACTAGTAGCGGATCCTTCTATGCTAAATAAATCTGTGCAGCGACTGAAAGAATGTAATATGAAAGCATGATCTCAACACGCATGGATGTCATTTCTCGTGTACGATATTCCACGTCAGCAAAGCTGGGAATAGCGCCGCTACTATTTGAATAACGATGGTGGTAACGGCATTACTTTTTTTAGCCAGCAACGAAACTGAGAGCGCCGCTACTTTTTGGCCGTACTCACGCGTTACCGCGCTCCTCGCTACTCACGCGACGAATACAGGTCCGGAGTCGGTGAGTACATACAGATATGCCGACGGTTTGGTTGTATTTATTAATGAAAATAATACTTTCGTCAATTCTGTCAATTAATGATGTCTGTTCTACATTACATCAGTAGTTTGTTAATTATTATTTATTAGTAATGTGCAATAATTAGACAGGAATTTGCTAGTTAATTATCGATCATTTAAATTAAGTAAAGATAAATAAGGATGTCAGCTAGATGTAGGCAACACACACACACACACACACACATCTCTAACTATCCCCGTCTCTAACTCCCGCTCTCTCCCCCAGTCTCTCTTTCAGACTAATTCTTCCTACGTTATTATTTCTTAACAGTGTGTAATATGTATCAATGGTAGGCCACATTATTTTGCCTTTTATTTATGTATGTTACTTTCAGTATGTATACTAGGCAACAGTGTAAATGAACATTTGTTACATTATACAGTAAATAGCTTTTTCCTGTACCTTCGGCTCTAAGCTTCATTAAAGTGACACCGACATATTTTTTTTTTTTTTTCAATATAAGCACATACTGACATTACTGGTACACAACATAACCACTCAGACTGACTAATATTGTCAAAACAGTATATAGTGTATTGCTATATCACAGATTATTGTTAATCTTTCCTTCGTCTACCTTTTTTTTTAATCCAAACGAGCTGTGGAACAAAAGAAGAAGGCATATGGTGAATGGTTGGCGAGTAGAGGTAGGGGAGAAGATGAGAGAGAGAAGAGAGAGGTATATGTGATCAGGAGAAGGGAGGTTAAGAGACTGGTGAAGGAGAGTAAGAAGAAAGTGGATGAAGAGTTTGGGAGGAATCTGAGTGTGAAATGGAGGGAGAGTAAGAAATTGTTTTGGAAGGAGGTAAAGAAAGTAAGGCAGTGTGAAAGGGGAAATAGTAGGGGAGTGAAAGATAGGAATAATAGATTGTTGGTGGAGAAGAGAGAGAAATTAAGGAGATGGAAGGAGCACTTTGAGGATTTGTTGAATGTAGAGAGTGAGAGCAGTGTGAGTATAAGTGGTTGGGGAATGGCTGGGAGAAGAAGAGATGAGAGGAGGAAGGAAGAGATCAGTAGGTCGGAAGTAGTGGAAGCGATGAAGAAGATTAAGCTGGGAAAGGCCCCAGGAATTGATGGAGTGTGTGGTGAAATGCTTAGGTATGGGGGTGAGATTGTTGTGGAGTGGATATGGAAGTTGTGTAGATTGGCTTGGGAAGAGGGAAGGGTTCCAGAGGACTGGAAATCAGGTATAATTGTTCCTCTGTACAAAGAAAATGGGAGAGAGAAGTATGTGGTAACCATAGGGGTATTTGCCTTCTTAGTGTGACTGGTAAAATATATGGTAGAATACTCATTGATAGGGTTAGGCATATGACAGAGGAGCTAGTTGGAGAAGAACAAGGGGGATTTAGGAAGGGAAAAGGATGTGTAGATCAGATATTTGTTCTAAGATGTTTAGTGGAGAAGTATCTAGAGAAGGGAAGGAAAGTGTATGCTGCCTTCATGGACTTGGAGAAAGCTTATGACAGAATAGATAGGCAAGGTATGTGGAAGGTATTAAGAATATATGGAGTGGAGGGGAAATTGTTGAGTGCTGTGAAGAGTATGTACGAGGGAGCTAGGGCTACGGTGCGAGTGGATGGTGAGCTGAGTGAGTTCTTTGATCTCAATGTGGGACTGAAACAGGGGTGTGTGATGTCTCCATGGCTGTTTAATATATATATGGATGGGGTTGTAAAGGAGGTGCAAGGTAGGGCAGTGGATGTGGGGGTGGCCCTAATGAATGAGGGTGAGATTTGGAAGCTTCCGGTGTTGCTGTTTGCTGATGATACAGTATTGTTGAGTGAATATGAATGGGAGTTGCAAGGTCTGGTGAATGAATTTGGGACAGTGTGTAGGAGGAGGAAGCTGAAAGTTAATGTAAACAAAAGTAAAGTTATGGTGTTTGAGAGGAATGAAGTCACAGAGTGTGCAGTGAGGTTGGATGGTGAGGATATGGAGAATGTGAGTGCATTCAAGTACTTGGGTAGTGTGATGAGTAAGGATGGAACTTTGGGGGATGAAGTACGTGAAAGGGTACAGCAGGGAAGAAAGGTTGTTGGTACACTGAAAGCAGTGATGAGAAATAGGGAGGTGAGTATGGAAGTTAAGAAGTCACTGCATGATGGTATTGTGATCCCTACCCTGACGTATGGAAGCGAGGCGTGGACCTTGCAAGAGGGGAACAAGTCAAGAGTGAGAGCAGTGGAAATGAGTTACTTGAGAGGAGCATGTGGAGTGACGTGGAGGGACAGGTTGACGAATGAAGAAGTGAAGGAACGTTGTGGGGTAGATGTGGATGTGGTTGAAAAGATTAGGAGAAATACACTGAGGTGGTTTGGACATGTAGAGAGAATGGAGAATGAAAGACTGACCAAGAGGGTGTATGTAGGTGAGGTGAGGTGGAGGGAGGGGTAGACCGAGGATGAGGTGGAGGGATGGAGTTGAGAGGTATATGAGGGAGGGGGGGGTGAGTTGGGGGGAGGGGAGTCAAATGGTGGGCGACTGAGTGACTTGGAGGCATTTTGTCTGCGGCCACCCTGGGATTAGGGCGTCGGGCTATAGATAGATAGATAGCGGGAGCGGGAGCGCCGCTATATTTCGTATCAAGTAGCGAAACCAGAAACGCCACTACTTTTTCGAGCTAGCAACGGAAATGGGAGCGCCGCTACTTTTTATTAGTAGCGTTCCCAGCATTACACGTCAGTCCAGACGATTATACAGGATGGCCCGTAATTAGCGTTCCACTAGCAACTCACGTGGTGTTGCGTGACGGCTCAGTCGGCTGGTGTGGGTATGGCTGTGGCAGTGGGAGTAGGAAATGATAGATATTGGTAACACCAAGGAGTCCCCACAACACACAAGAAATAGCCCTGCGGGGTGAACATGCAGCGTTATATAGGAGTCACCCAGTATTCTGGTGATTGTGAATAATAGGAGACTGAGAGTGCTGGTACTGTCGCTGTTGCCTCTCTTATGGTTGGTACATTATCACTGCGTTTTTTCTCGTAGCCTACTCAGGCTGTTTTATGGAAACACCTTAGCACCGCCCACCTGGCCTGCTTATGTTCTTATAATTCCGGCTAACACCAGGTAATTTTATTAGGCTAAGAATTGGTCATAGCAGCCAAAGGACTGTATCATATCTAAACCCTCTCATGCTCGTGACAATGTGACATTCTATTCCAGCTGATGACAGTGTTATGCGGCTAAGAGTGAGTCACAGGAGGCTGTGAGTGTTAATGAAGGGGATAAACTCTCATTTGCAGGTCTCATGAACATAACGGTGACAGCAACACAAACTGAAAATGCATATACCGGTAGTTGGTGCTAATCCGTCAATACCATTAGTGATTCAACATGCAGATTACAACACCAAACCCAAGCCTTGTTTGTGAGATGGGGTTGGCAGGGCAGAGGTTGGGGATGTAGTCAGAGAGCATTAATGCTTGCAATTATGAAAAGTTAATCCGATAATGCCCTTGTTTTTTGCAGCTCTCGCTGAATGATGGTGATAAATTATCTGGCTTCTGACTGACAGTTCACAAAGTTATACTTCTTTTCCTGACCATAATCATCGTCATCACATCCCAGTTTCCATACACACAAAAATGAGTAAAACGTTACCTGTATATATAAATGAATGAATGGAAACTGTAGTTCATTATATTATTCGGCTACTGTTGTTGTTTATTAATCCCACAAAGCAAGAGAGTATCATCTTAGGCAACGCGCCCTATACCGTTGTGTGTGTGTGTGTGTGTGTGCTTTAACTCCTAGGCAATTTGATGGATCTGACTGAAACTTCTCAGGGGAGTTCGTTAGGTTCCTGCTATATACAATTTTGCATTAATGATTTTAAAGGGGTTCAACCCCCACTGCCAAATAATAATTCTCAAAAAGAGTGAGAGGAGGGCAGATATAGTTTTGATATCTTGGTACACATTGTATGATGGACTCTCATCCGTAATGTGATATTTGATGAGCGTGACGTCATCATCGTTCTCTGGGAGGTCAGTGCCCCCTCGTAAAAATAACAACCATCAGAAATAGGGGAAGACGAGCAGATGGATTTTAACGAAACTTCACAAGTAAGTTCGCCTGGTTCTTTGATGTTTTCCAATGTATAAAATTTTCCAGTAATATTTTTAAAGGAGTCAGCCCCTCTCCAGAACTTATAAACGAAAAAAAAGATAAAGAGAGAGAGAGAGAGAGAGAGAGAGAGAGAGAAACGGAGCGCAGATATGGCTTTGATATCCTAGTGTATATTGTACAGCAGACTCTCATCTGTAATGCAATATTTGGACAGCATGAACCCCTAGTGGTCGTTGGGGGTTAGCCCCCTCCCAAAAATAAAAATAATTATAAATAGGGGGAAATAATGACACGGATTTAAACGAAATCGGCATACATATCACAGGATTGGGTATGCAGTTTCCATGTTTTCTTTGAATGCACAGGAAGAAACTGCACATCCACTTTGTTGTTGTTATTATTATTATTATTATTATTATTATTATTATTATTATGCCTCCTCAGATTCACTTAGGGCATTGAGCAATTTCTTTACCACCCGGTGCATGCATAAAGCCTACCGTTATCCCTCCCTGTTTACTCTGCTAAATGTGTTTTGATCCACTGATGCGTAAATGTCTTGCATCCCTCTTACGTGTTCTTCACTGTCCACCTTACTGCGAGTATATAATGCACACATTTTCTAACATTCTAGAATCACCCACTTCGTTACTTACTTAACAAAATTAGAATTGTGATATATTTTCTAACACCATGCTTTCATAACTATAGGTTTCACAGAACACTTGGCAGTTACTGAACGATATTATTTATTAACTGTACCACAGTTACCTTTACTTATACAAAAGGACTCACTCTTAGTCTCCTTCAGCACCACTGATAGAACTATTTATTCAGTGTTTTGGACACTTTTTCCACAAACATATCACTGCACTCTCTCCATTACATTTGATCACTTCTGCGTGTTCCACAACCACACTTGTTGCCTTCCTATTCGTCATACATGTCTCTCTTCTTTTCTGCCGTGGACACACTCTTGGCAGCCAAATTCTTTTGTTGTGCTGCACTAAACCCAATCCTTTAAGCAGCCAATCTTTTTCATTCAAAGTGATCAGTTTCACAAAAAATTCTTTCCACATTTTTTTCTTCTTTCACTTCAATTTGTTAACATCTCACCATGTTAATGTCTTACATGTAAAATGTTTACTTTGATTTCTACATTTTCGGTCTTCTTTCCAAAGCAGTTTTGATTTACACTGAAGTTTATATCCGTTTCCTTTCAATTTCTTCACATACCTTTCCCTTTCTACACATGTGTTGCTGATATAGTATACTCCCTCTTTCTTTAACCTGGACTATTTTCTTGCAGTTTCTTCATATGCTTCTTCGTTTTCTCTTTCACTGCTATATCTGCTTTCACTTTCGCCATGCTTCTCTGCCCTTACTAGCTGACAAACTTCCACTACAGTCCATGCATTCAATAATGCCAATCAAACACTCTTTGTATGCCCTCCACATGCATGGATTTTAACTTACCCTTAACAATCTACGGTAGATGCTCATGTTATTTTTTTTCTCGCTCTTACCTTCCTCTTACCATGGTACTGTACCGTCCTCTCTTCACTCCCATGTCTAGGATACATCCATACACTTAAGCACACAGGCTTTTTTTTTTCTTCTTCTTCTCCATTACAAAGGAAGAATGGTGGACTGCTAAAGAGGGTGACTTTGGCCTGCAGTCCGCCGCCTTATGTTCAGACTACTACTAATGCTGTTACTACTGTTTGTATGCCCTCCTTTGTGTTTTTATATGAAGAAGTTATTCACAGTGATGTCTACAGGATTTCAGTCTTATTGCAGCTAGACAATTTCGTTCTACTATGGAAGGATTTCTGGTAGTAATAGAGTTAAAAACATCGAATTCCATCAGTATTCTCTTTCTGCAGTAAAATATTACAAAGGTGAAACTATGTGTTTCCAAAGCTTAATTATGTAGTTAACAGGCAAGAGGAAAACACTGTCACGCTGCTGTTACTCACTCTTATCCGAATAAAATCGCCTGCCGAGACCTGGAATACAATGCTAGAGTTGTCCCGACTTGTGAGGATTAGTGGTGACATCTAGCACTTGACAGTTTCCATGGCACACACCTGAAATAAATCGTCTGGTGTCAACACGAATAGATTCTAAGAGTTGTCTCCATAATGAAAGTTAAGTAGTCTGTTGGTAAAAAGAATAACTTTAAATAAATCCACAGGTTAAAAATAGGTGAATAAGTGAATTAACCTATCTGAGCTCAGTGTCCTCACTATAGGACGGAACTGGGCATTTTCAAAAGTTTATAAAGGGGGGAACCCTGTAGGGACCTGTGAGCTTCCCGTCCATGAGCCGATAGGCGGAGTTCGGTATGCCTACTAGCCGTACAGCCCAGTGCCTCCCACAGGAGCCCCGGGAGTTAATGGGTTAAGAAAGGATAACTTGGTGGCAGCCATGTCGTACATGTATGTACTGTTTGGCGGCCAGATGGATTAATGTCTACAACATTACATCTTATATCCAGTTTATTGTATTCATTCAGCTCAGGAGAGATTATTAAGAGCAGAAGGGGTTCGATATACCTTTTCGCTAAACCTTTCATTATAACAGTACTCTTCTCCGCTGGATGAATGATACTGTCTGGCAGCAGCAGGAATAATAGAATATGACGCTCTCGGACTAAAGGAGTCAATAACATACGTAGGAAAACTCTTTATATCATATTCCTGGCCAACATCAAAATCTTTTATGCAGATCCGAGAAACCAGCCTCAGCTAAAACGTTCTGTTATCTTGATGAACGTTTTGGCAAAGAATAAAGAGCTTGCTGTTATATTCAGTACAACGCAAGACAATTTTTATTTGTCTCAGAGGAACCCACCCCAGCTCGATCAGGGTTTGGCCAAGAACTATGACATTTGTGTCGTATTCCAGCTTCCGCCTGATGATTTTATGCAGCTCAGAGACACCTACCTCAGTAGTATGGATGGCTTAAGTGAAATGCATGTATTCTGTAATTATGACTAAAAATAAATAAATAAATAAATACAAACTTACCTCCTTCAACCTATGGACGTATTCTTTGTGTTGATTACTGCTACTACCACACATTTAATTGATCTTAATAAAGACCTCTTTGGAGGTGTTAACGAAAGCTATAATCGGTGTTCCCAGTTCGAGACGTCCCTCCTAAGTAAGACAAATCTGGATACAGCAAGAACAAAATATTGACGACATACTCGGGGCGTGAACGGGTTAGTTTGAAATTCGGGTTATAACAATCAAAGGTTTTAATGGTAAAAATTATATGGGAACTAAAAATACAGTACACAAATCTTGCTCAGTTACAGCAAGGAAAAAAAAGTTATTGCCGGGTATACAACTGATTACCCAAAAATATTCAACAACGATACAAATTAAGAACGTAAAAGTATCTTTGCATTTAATATTCCAGTGAGGACATAATGTGCGGAGTGTGTTCATTACACAATATAAAACAACTTGTTTGACACTGGACACTTATTATCACAAGCTGCCCCTAACCGGATTTAGTAAATCCAGCAAAATGCCACTCCAGCTAATCACAATGAAGTGGTGAAAACAGTTTTATTTTATTGGTGACGTGGAGTCAGTAAAGAAAAAAGTAAAACTTTTTATTATCATATTGATGGAACACTGATGGAATATTATAACGCTTATTGGAACTACTGTTCTTATGCAATGCTAACTATGTGTTGTTTGTTATGTTGTTATTTTGATCGCTAGTGAATTCTTAATAACTGTCCTTTTTGAGAAGCAAAACAAATCGTCATCACTTTTATTAAAACATGGCGTACCAAGGCTACAAGAGTGTGGTGAACTGGTATTTACTTTAAGATGCCTGTGATGGTGAGAATAGGAGATACCAAACAGTACAAATTTGATGATAAGTTGTATCTGTAAAAAAGGGCACAGAGACCTTATATTGTCAACAAAATATACAAAGGTATTCTAATGTGTTCACGTTGTACCAGAGTTTTTAAGAATCTGTAATGCTTTTAAAGAATAATGCTCTGATCATTTTGTGCTCAGCAGTTACAGTATGACCAAGTACTATGAAAGGTAACATAGAATGACACTGTAATGGACCTGTATTAAGCTTACAAATTTATGGTGGATTACTAAACTGGTACTAAAGCCTAGAAAGAAATAATGACGATTAAGGTACACCAAGGCTTACATAATGGTGTGATGAACTTGTAGAGTACGAAGGCTTACAAAGAAGTGATGGTGTCAACAGTATACACCAAAGCTGGCAGCGGCAGTGTGGTATGGTAAGTGATGCTATACCGTAGAAGAAAAGAATGATGTAATGAAGTTTTACTAAACCTCAGAAAACAAGTGGTGTATAAAGCCTAAAAAGAGAAGAATGGTGTACTAGTTATACTAAAATTACAAAGGACTAATGATGCAATCAAAATACTGTACAGCGGCATTACAATACAGTTAACTACAGTATTACAAAAGGAATAATTATGTGGTGACACTGTAATGTTACCAAAGGTTATGATTGAACAATGGTTTGATGAATTTGTACAAAGGAAATAATGATGTCATGAAGAAAAATGTTGTCCAGGCTTACAAAGAAATGCTGGTGCGATGAAATAACGGTACCAAAGCTTCTGGAGAATTAATAGCGAGGGTAAGACGAATCAAAGCTTACTGTTGCAGGCTAGCTTGTGTAAGGGATATGGAATTACACCACAGAAAAAGAACTGCAGTGAAACATGAGGTCAAGAAATTAATAAGTGGATACATTTAACGTTACATATAGTTAACCTAATGTCATCACATACACAGCCAGCATCACGAACTAAGTGCAAAACATATAAATGCAAAGCACGCTCTTTATTTCATGAAATAAAGATTCATAAGTAACTGCCGAAACAACCAGGTTAAGTCCTTACATTGCTATGATGATCATAGAAATACTTAAGTGCTAGATATACAAGTACAGAGAGGAATCAGAAGGCCTTACAATAAACTAATAATCAGCCATGTAATTTCGAGGGAAATCTGGAAGGAAGAGATGGTCTCAGGGCCGCGCACAGGATTTTAGAGGGGAGGGGGGTGATGAAAAAAAAAAACTTTTTTCATAGCATAGTTTACTTACGAAGTGATAAGCGAAACACAAAACAGTAGTGTAGCTGACCTCTTTTTATTTTTCAAAACAAATTATCAGGCGAAGATTGGCAACTTTGTGGACTTTGTAATCTCTCCTATTCGTTTTTTCTTATATTTTGTAGAACTTCTTAACTCTTTTTCTATTATTTTTCTATCTTGTAACATTCTTAAAAGGATTTAATTAAATTAATGAGTTCCGATTTTAGTATTACTTTCGAATTTTTCATTCTTTCCAAACGGGAGGATTAAACCTCCCCCCGTATGCACTACCCTGCGTCAGCCATATTAAAAGCCCTTTATCAGTTGTCCGCCAGGGAAAATATAAGTATCTAAGTGTGAGTGTAGTATATTGGGCTGGGAAGTAAGGTCAGGAGTGTTGTATACAAAAAGGAGTGCCAAAAAATTATCAGCAGTGTAAACCTTTACTATTTTGTGATGTTACAGACAACACCTGTACACGAGTCATCTAAATAACTACATGTAATTTACAATGAACATAGGTCTCTGGCTGGACTGTATTGCCTTACTACACACACACACACACACACACACACACACACACACACACACACACACACACACACACACACACACAAGAATGATGCTAGGTCTTTGGCTGGACTGTCTTGTCTTACTACACACACACACACACACACACACACACACAAGAATGATGGTAGGTCTTTGGCTGGACTGTCTTGCCTTACTACACTACAGTCCATCATCGCTGGGAGTTCGCGTAAGGGATTTTCATCGAAGTGAGGTTTTACATTGACCAGTGATGGACCTCTTCCTCACTCTCCCATTCCTTACAACCCATGGCTATCTATTAATTTACAGCTTTTGTTCCTCAGTCGGTGTCCAAACTTCTGAAAAATGTGGCAAAAAGATCGAACCATATTTCTGAATGACTTTGTACATTTTTCTGGGATGGAAGCAGATGGGGTAAGTTCCTGATCAACTACAGCATCCATTCCCAACAGCAGATCTTGGGTACAGTTCTGCATAACATCAGAATCGCAGAATACTCCAGTCTTGATTGTAAACAATAACGCATTCTGTCCGGATGAAGATTTCCTCAGAGAGGCCCATCTGAGGGTAGGTGCCCCGGCTTGGGGGCTGTGCGGCTAACGGTACACCACAGGCAAGAGCCGTCCGTAGTGGCATTACATTGCTCCTACTGCCAGTGGCCACGCTGGCTCTCACCTTATGACCGTTTAACAGCACTGTTTTGCTCCAGTAACGCTTTAGTGTCCTAACATCCGCAAGATATTGGGGTGGACGAATCAACAGTAACGGGTTAACCAGCTTTGTGTTTAAAGTACAATGAAATTATGTGATAAAATCTAATCCCAATATACACGCCTTGGTCTTATAAACCCTAAACTTAACTGTGAGTTTAAGATCGGGTAGAGCACAAAGCTGAACATCAAGTAAATGACCCACAATTACTGGATGGGCCAGACCATACTTAGTTTTATACTCGCTAGAACTACTGCTTAGTCCACTAGCTTGTAACTTTTCTTCGGTAACACTGGATGTGGGCGATCCTGTATCCACCAAGAACCGCACATGGGTTTGTCCCAACCTGAAATCCACGTACAGACGATCACGGACCCAGGCCATGGCCACAAACCTTTGGCCAGACATGCTGCCAAACTTTGTGGTAAAAATTACCCTCTTGGTCGCGATAACAATGTATGCTAACAAAATGAATGACCACTAACAAAACTTAAGGCACTTACTGACGCTGGCAAGAGGAAATTCTCACCTTCCACTCGGTAAGAAGCTCCGACTGAAAATGACGATCCGTGACTCGACTCGCCCTATTTATTGACTATACAGTAGAGAGCGCGAGTATAATGTTTTGATAGTGAGAGCGAGTATAATTATAATTGTAGAAATAACAAGTATTACTTGATAACCTAAATCATGGGGAAAGGAAAAATATATTTAGGGTGGCATGTCAGGTGAAGAGGGATAATCGGGATATTATAGGTGAGCAGTGTGTGAAGAATGATGAAGGAAGGGTAGTGGTGAACAGTGAGGATATTAAAGATGCATGGAGAGAGCATTATAACCGGTTGCTGAATGAGGAGTTTGACTGGGACAGGGAAGGTTTGGAGCCAGCAGATCCAGTGTCTGGCCCTTGGCCTTTGATTGATACTGCTACTGTGAGTGAGGCAATAGACAGGATGAGGGTGGGGAAGGCAGCAGGTGTGTCTGGGCTGACTGCCGAAATGTTGAAGGCCTCAGGCGATATAGGGGTGAGTTTAGTCACTGACATGATAAATAGGATTATTTATGAGTGTGTTGTCCCAGATGATTGGCTGAAGAGTGTAATTGTAAATTTGTAAATTTGTATAAAGGGAAGGGTGATGCCCTGGAAAGAGGAAATTATAGAGGTATAAAGCTTTTAGATCAGATAATGAAGGTAATGGAGATCAGATAATGAAGGTAATGGAGAGAGTTTTAGAAGGTATGATTAGAGAAAGAGTGAATATTGATGAGATGCAGTTTGGGTTTATGCAAGGTAGGGGGACCACTGATGCCATATTCATTGTTCGACAGCTTCAGGAAAAATATACTGGTAGGAGAAGGGATCTTTATTTTGTTTTTGTTGATTTGGAAAAGGCCTTTGACAGTCCCTAGAGAGGTGGTGAAGTGGGCAATGAGAAAGCTTGGCTAGGAGGAGTGGCTGGTTAGGGTGGTTATGGCTATGTATGTGGGTGCTCACACCCAGCTGAAAGTGAATGGAGATTTGAGTGATGAGTTTTCCGTGAATGTTGGTGTGCATCAGGGGTCAGTCTTGAGTCCCATGTTGTTTATCATGGTACTTGAAGCCCTTTCACGTGACTAGAAACGGACTCCCGTGGAAGTTGTTGTATGCTGATAATTTGGTGTTGATTGCAGAGAACGAAAGGGAGGCGGAGGAAAGGTTTAGGAAGTGGAGAGATGGTATGGGGCAAAAGGATTTAAGGTTAAATGCAGATAAAACAAAAGTGATGATATCTAGGGTTGGTGGCAGTACTGTCAAAGACGAGGGAGAGTGTACATATGCAGTTTGCCACAAGGGCGTGGGAAGTAATTCCATCTTGTGCGGTGTGTGTGATAAATGGGTGCATAAGAGATGTAGTGGTATCAGAGGTAGACTGCGAGATAATGCTGATTTTATGTGTACGGCGTGCCGGGGTGGGCAGGTGGAGATTGTCAGACGTGAAAGGATTGAACTTCCTGGTGAATCTGTTGAGTGTGTGGAAGAGTTTTGTTATTTGGGAGACATGTGTGCTGGAGGTGGGGCTGGAGCTAGCTCTGTGGCTAGGGTGAGAAGTGGTTGGAAGAAGTTCAGGGAGCTCTTGCCTCTCCTGACATTGAGAGGGCTCTCCCTATGTGCTAAGGGGTCTTTGTATGCAGCATGTGTTAGGAGTGTAATGCTGTATGGTAGTGAAACCTGGGCAGTGAAGGAGGCAGATATTCGCCGGCTCAGACGTACAGAAATGACAATGATTAGGTGGATGTGCAGTGCGTCCCCGCGTCCAAGGCCTGGAGGGGCTGGGTTTACGATGGAAGAGTTGAGAGGTAGGATGGGACTGGAGTGTATTGGTGTTGTGATGAGAAGAGGTAGATTGAGGTGGTTTGGACATGTGGAGAGGATGGGGGATGATAATTGGGTGAGGAAGGTGAGAAGTGTTAATACTGGGGGTGGGGTTATGAGGGGTAGACCGAGAAAGACATGGGACGAGGTCATTAAGTGTCACCTTAGGGTTAAGGGACTGAACAGGGAGGCTGCAATGGATCGTGCAGCGTGGAGAGCCGCCATTAGGTGACCAAGGTCGACACTTGCAAGCATGGTGGAGCCTTTAAAAACGAAACGAAAAACGAAACGAAACGAAACGAAACGTACACAGAACATGTAAACCATAGATAACACTAATAATTTTTAAAAGCGTCTATGATAATTATAAATGGGTCAAATTTCAGTTTGGGCACAGGATCACTTTGGAGCCCTACTAATACCCGCCAGGGATCCTAAACTTAACACTTCATTTATTTGGCTTAAATTAACATAGGACAAGATAAATTGGATTTCTGCACAATCCATCCACCTGTCTATTTATTTATCCACCTATCCATCTCTTCATCTAATTGCCTGACTGTCTGTTATCTATTTATATTCATTACTTTGTGTCTGTCTATCTATCAATCTACACTATCTATTTACCTAGCTATACTATCTATCTGCACAACCTGTTTAACTACACTGTCTATTTATCTACACCTTCTACCTATTTACACTATCTATCTGCACAATCTATGTATCTACACTATCTATCTGTTTACACTATCTACACTATCTGTCTACACTATGTATTTATCTATCTACACTATCTATCTGCACAATTTGTTTATCTACACTATATCTACACTACGGTATGTCTATTTATCTAATTATCAATTTTCGTTTTCTATCTCTCTATCTGTCTAACTACATCTGTCTATCTCTCCATTTATCTAATTATCTATCTCTTCATATGTCTATCAATCATTTTTTATGGAAGAAAGGAGGAACCAAAGGCCATGAGCCTGAAAAGTTTTTCCAAGTAAAAACAAAAACAAGATAACAGGGAGCCAAATTCAAGATCCGTTCATTTCAAGATGCCTGGAACACTGCGTTTGAAAGACTGGAGATCATTTGGTTTTAGGAAATGCAGACAGAGGGAGACAGTTCCAGAGTTGATCTGCTGCATACATGAAGGACCTGGAGTAACAGTTTAAGTCTTGCATTAGAGTTGAATAGAAAAGGTGTGAGAGTTTGTTGCTAGACGGGTGCTGCGTGGCCGCCGTAGTGGTGGAGGGATGCAGGCAGACAGTTTTAAGGAGCATTGACCATTGAAGCAACGATAGAAAAGAGATAAAGATGCAGCAGTGCTGCGAAGGGATACAGGTTGAAGGAAGCGATTTACTTCAAAATAATTTCATTCAGTGGGGTAGTGCTGAGGCCTTGTATTTGTGACGTCAGCAGTCATATATGTCACCTACTACACGATGGTATAATGTTATATGGTAATGTCTCTCAACGAATAACTTTTCCCACTACTAACACTTCCTTAACACTGAAAATATCATTTCTTCGTAATATATCCGTTTATAACATTTGAATAATCCTGCCAACAGACAAACAGACCAACAAACCAGCGTCGGCCAAAACATAACCTCCATGGCGGAGGTAATAAAATAGTGAAGATTCCTCACGTCCTGTAGGGGTTGCTTGAAATGATAAACCCTTTCAATCCGATGCCACATTTTTCCTTGCATCCCTGCTGCCTCCTGACGATTTTATTCAGCATACGAGAGGCACTGTTCCAACTGGAGGGGTTGGATAATTATGGCTTGGTTAACCCGTTCAGTATGGTGGGTCTCCTCTCCCATGCTGAATAAAATCCTCTGTTGACAGCAACAACAAAACGCTGTAGTGAAGGTTTTTTACCTCCGCCACGAGGTATATATTTTACCCCGCGTGGGTTTGTCTGTTTGTCTGTCTGTGTGCTAGCAGGATTACTCAAAAAGTTATAAACGGATTTTGATGAAATTTTGTGGAGGGTTGTGCCATGGGACATGGAAGAAATGATTAATTTGGGGGCCGGATCCAGATCCGGATCCGGAGTATTTCGCACAATATCTCCAAAAGTTGAACATGAATTTCAATGAAATTTTGTGCAAAGGTGGGCCATGGACCAAGAAAGAATTCATTAAATTTTGGGACCGATCCGGATCCGTATCATATATCCACTGATCCGTAACAGGATCCTTTTTAATGGTAATGGCAGTGGTGGAGGTATGCGCTCTGTGAGTGTCCCTCCGGTTTACGTCCATCATCTGAGGGTTAAGCCATACGGGATGAAGGGCCACTTGCAGGGTGAATAAAATCGTCTGGAGGTGGAAAGGGTAAAATAGTGAAGATTTTTCCAACCAGACGGAAGGATTTATGGAGACTGTTTTAACCCCTTCAGCACGAGAGGAATAATTCAGGTGGGGTTATGTGCTTGGTGAGATGGAGAGTTGCAACAGCGTATAGTTGACGATGATGATGGTGGTGGTAGTGATGGTGGTGGTGGTGGTGATGGTGATGATGAGTGTGGTGGAGGTGGTGGTGGAGGTGATGATGATGGTGGGGGTAATGATGATGGTGGGGTAGTGATGATGATGGTGGTGGAGGTGGGGGTGATGATAATGATGATGTTGCTAGTAGTGATGATGGTGGTTTTGGTGATGATGATGATGATGATGATGGTTGTGGTGGTAGTGATGATGGTGGTGTGGTAGTAATGATGGTGGTGGTGGTGGTGGTGATGATGATGATGATGCTCTTGGCAGCAATGGTGGTGGTGGTTGTGGTGGTGATGATGATGATGATGATGATGATGATGATGGTGGTGGTGTTGGTGGTGGTGGTGGTGATGATGATGATGATGATGATGATGATGATGATGGTGGTGTTGTTGGTGGTGGTGGTGATGATGATGATGATGATGGTGATGGTAGTAATGATGGTGGTGGTGGTAGTAATGATGGTGGTGGTGGTAGTAATGATGGTGGTGGTAGTAATGATGGTGGTGGTGGTAGTAATGATGATTGTGGTGATGATGATGATAATGATGATGGTGGTGGTAGTAATGGTGGTGGTGGTGGTGGTAGTAATGATGGTGGTGGTAGTAATGATGGTGGTGGTGGTAGTAATGATGGTGGTGGTGGTAGTAATGATGGTGGTGGTGGTGGTAGTAATGATGGTGGTGGTAGTAATGGTGGTGGTGGTGGTGGTAGTAATGATGGTGGTGGTAGTAATGATGGTGGTGGTGGTAGTAATGATGATTGTGGTGATGATGATAATGAAGATGGTGGTGGTAGTAATGGTGGTGGTGGTGGTGGTAGTAATGATGGTGGTGGTAGTAATGATGGTGGTGGTGGTAGTAATGATGGTGGTGGTGGTAGTAATGATGGTGGTGGTGGTGGTAGTAATGATGGTGGTAGTGGTGGTAGTAATGATGGTGGTGGTAGTAATGGTGGTGGTGGTGGTGGTGGTGGTAGTAATGATGGTGGTGTTAGTAATGATGGTGGTGGTGGTGGTAGTAATGATGGTGGTGGTAGTAATGGTGGTGGTGGTGGTGGTAGTAATGATGGTGGTGGTAGTAATGATGATGGTGGTGATAGTAATGATGGTGGTGGTGGTAGTAATGATGGTGGTGGTGGTGGTGATGGTGATAATGATGATGGTGGTGGTAGTAATGATGATGGTGGTGGTAGTAATGATGGTGGTGGTGGTAGTAATGATGGTGGTGGTGGTAGTAATGATGGTGGTGGTGGTGGTAGTAATGATGATGGTGGTGGTAGTAATGATGATGGTGGTGGTAGTAATGATGGTGGTGGTGGTGGTAGTAATGATGGTGGTGGTGGTAGTAATGGTGATGGTGGTGGTAGTAATGATGATGGTGGTGGTAGTAATGATGGTGGTGGTAATAATGATGGTGGTGGTGGTAGTAATGATGGTGGTGGTAGTAATGATGGTGGTGGTGGTAGTAATGATAGTGGTGGTGGTAGTAATGGTGGTGGTGGTAGTAATGATGGTGGTGGTGGTAGTAATGATGGTGGTGGTGGTGGTAGTAATGATGGTGGTGGTGGTGGTGGTGGTGGTGATGATGATGATGATGATGATAGTGCTGGTAGTGATGATGGTGGTGGTGGTGGTGGTGATGATGGTGGTGGTGGTGATGGTAATGATAATTATGATGGTTGTGGTGGTAGTGGTGATGTTGGTGGTAGTGATGATGGTGGTGGTGGTGGTGGTGGTGGTGGTGATGATGATGATGATGATGATAGTGGTGGTAACAATGATGGTAGTAGTGCTGGTGGTGATGATGGTGGTGTTGGTGGTGGTGATGATGATGATGATGATGGTGGTGGTAGTATTGATGGTGGTGTTAGTGGTAATGATGATGATGATGATGATGGTGGTGGTGGTGGTGATGATGATAGTGGTGGTAGTGATTATGGTGGTGGTGGTGATGGTGATGGTGGTGGTAGTATGATGGTGGTGGTGGTGGTTATGGTGATGATGATGGTGGTGGTAGTGATGGTGGTGGTGGTGGTAGTGGTAGTGATGATGATGGTGGTGGTGATGGTGGTGGTGGTGGTGATGATGATGGTGGTGGTGGTAGTGATGATGGTGGTGGTGGTTCTGGTGATGATGAAGGTGGTGGGAATGATGTTGGAGGTGGTTATTTACTTCCTGTCACACTTCCCTATTCCATATCACTGATTTTATTAAATTTTAATGTTTCTGTGTTAAACGGGGGGGGGGGTATGCGCTTGGTTAGGTGTGAACTGAGGTGGGGGTATGTGCTTGGTCAGATGGAGGGTTGCAACAGCTTAGCCTTATCTATGGTTATTATTATTATTATTATTATAATTATTATTATTATTATTATTATTATTATAATTATTATTATTATTATTATTATTATTATTATTATTATTTTTATTGTAAACAAATGAGTAAACAAATAAATAAATGTCTTCGGTAAGCTTGTCTGTGAGTCAGTGTGGCTGTATGTGATTCAGTGAGTCGATGTGGGAGTTTGTGAGTCAGTGAGGTAGTATGTGAGTCGGTGCGGAAGTTCTTGTCCCAGTGTGATAGTGAGTCAGTGCCGTTATTTGTGTCAGTGTAGTAGTTTCGCGTCATTTTTGGTAGTTTGTCATTCAGTCTGGTAATTTGTGAGTCAGAATGGTGGATTATGAGTCAGTGTGGTAGTTTGTGAGTCAGTTTGGTAGCTTGTGAATCACTGTGGTAAACTGTGCGTTAGTGGGGCAGTTCAGTAAATGAGACAATTTGTGAGTCAGTGAGGTGGTTTGTGAGTCAATGAAATTATGAATCAATGAGACAGGGTGTGAGTGACCAAGCCAACTATTAGTCAGGAACGTATACTGTCAGTAAAACAATCTTTTAATCTGTGTCAATCTGTGAGTCAGTGGGGCAATTCAAGAGCATGTGAGACCATTATAGATTCATGCAACGCGAGGGAAAATTGTTATACACGTCGCTGCAGGAATACCAGGCTAGTCACGAAGAAGTGCTACAGAATCAATGAATAGGTGTATTAGAGTTTTATCCTGCCACCGAGCTGGGGGTAAAAAGCGACAAAAGAATACAAATTTGGGTCAAGTTGAAGAGGAAGAAGTGAAGAGGCTGGCCGAAGCTGAATATAAACCTGTGTTGGTAGCGAGAAGGAAAGACGTCATCGGCCTGAAAGGGTCAAGAGAGGATCTGTTTAGGTATTTCTTTATTTATTCTGTAGTTATTTTTTGTTATTTATGTATTTGTTTAGCAGTTATTTTTATGAATGTTTTATGCTTAACAGATATTTTAATTTATTAATTTAGTAGTTATTATATTCATTTATTTACTTAGCCGTTGTTTTTATTGATTGATTTATGTTTAGTAGTTACTTTTAGTTATTTATTTAGCAGCTATTTTTATTTATTTATTTATTTAGCAGAAATTTTTATTAATTTATTTTTGTTAAATCGTTTTCCTCAATGTTAATCCCTTCACTTCGAGCGGCCTCTCCTCAGGTGAAGGAATAAAATTAAAATGACGTCATCGTACTCGAGTGGTTCAGTAAAATGGCTTCTAAGGCGTCTTCTCTTTTGCTGAGGACACTCCCTAACACCTATTATTTAGCGAATTACTTTTACATATTACACCTTTACATACAATTCTTTGGTCATTTTCTGTTTTAACAAATTCATTTCTGTTGCTTGTTACTTCACCGGTAGAAATCTAGGGAAAGTTTTTTTTTCCTTGCTTATACAAAGCGTTTGTTTGGTTGACTTCAAACATCGTTCATTGCCTAAAATTTCTTATATTTTGTTCACGTTACACTTCCTGATATCTCCATTTTCTTCATTTGCAGTGTGACTTCCGTGATCACCATAATATCCTCTGACACAGTAATAACCCTTTACTCTAACTTTTCCTAAATTTGCCACCTCTCCCGCCTGAATGCCGAGTTGCAGCAATAGGTTATGACTAGAATATGGTGCCAGTCACGAAAAAGTGCCATGAAAAGGATGTTGAGCCACAGTATTGTCTTATTGTGCCACTGAGCTACATAAAGTAAATCGCAAAGGGACGAAAATCTGACCCAAGTTAAGGTAAAGGGAATATAGATACCACAATGAATGGTTTAGAGGAACTTGTCATACAAGTCTGAAACGATGTCACAATCGGTCAGCCTTCACTCCGTAGCGATTCTTATCACCTCTTCCCCTGGGGCAGGTCTGACTACTACCATGGTCAGCTGTTCCATTGCTACTGCATACAACTGTCAATGGTGTGGAAGAAATTAGTTTATAAGGAGGTGTGAGCCAATGTATCTCACAGAACCGGCTCAGGAAGTTACTGAGAGGGGAACACTTTTAGTCTGATCCCTCACAGTGGACATGCCTAGTATGGTTGCACCTGACTAGTATAGCTCCACTGATCACTGGGATGCACAAGCTTCTCCGCCACGGCAAGGCAGTGTTCCATCGAAGAAGACCCCCCTTCCCCCCTAAATAATAAGTAAAAAATGAAAAATTTAAAAAGAATCACATTCATGAAAATTTGAAAAATTTATGACCCAACTTGAAAAAGAACAACCATGATATATTTCAGTTAAGATGTAAAAGAGAAAGAAATAATAAAAAAGTTCCATTTAATAAAAGCTCATACTAAAAATAAAATCCATATTAAAATTTTGCAAAAGAAAAAAATCTTCAAAAGAAGAAAAATTCACACCAACTATTATCTTTCAAGTGAAGGCCAGAGGAACTGTGAACACTCTCTCACGACCCTTCACAGCACGCTTGCCCCCCTTGCCCCGACCGGACCCATTCTTTTTACCCTCACACCGAACAGGGGCGAGGCAAGGTAGGGATTCATTCAGCGGCACTACTCCCACTAGTTGGTCCTTTTCATCTTCTTCTTCTTCTTCAGAATCATAATCCTTTTTGTTAGTCTTTTCACCCCTGGCCTTCATGTTCTCCCATTCCTTCAGTTGCTCTATGGCAGCCTGCCGAATCTCCTTTTTGGCCGCCTTCTCTCTCCTCTTCACATCCTTCGCATTCTCTTCATTGTGCCAGCTTTCTGTATCGGCCATCCTTTTGGCTTTGGTTTTTTGTCTCTCTTTTTCTTGCTTTGTTTTCAGTTTTTCCTTTTTCTTCTCTTTTTCCTTCCATTTTTTCTGCAAAGCAAGCTTCTTCCTCCTCCTTTTCGCCTCCTCCCCTGTCTCTCGAACCCTCCTAGCTTCCAAAGACATGATTTTGTCAATGGAGAAGGAATAACAAGTATCAGTGATAAGACGTTCTGTTATGGACAAATAATATGATATACTTTGTCACAAGGGAACATAACACTTTGTGGATAAGTGCTTGCACGGGACTTTGATTCACTTCCAGTGCTAATTTCTAGTGATCCCGGAACTGGTCGGCTCGTATCGTTTTCTATGCTATTAGTGAGGGTAGTGCATTGAGGGAGTGCGGGAGTAATGTGTTTTTAGTTATGGTAATCATTAAGAAGACAGAGTTGGTCTTTTGGGGTTGCTAGTTATAGTAGGGTAGTATGACGGCAGTTAGGAAGGGAGCGTGAGCTCTCTATCTTTGGTAAGGGAAGTGAAATAACTTTTTCGGATGAGAATTCGGGAATAATTTTTCCTGAGTTAGTGTAGTTATGGTAGGTGTGAGGACTAGAATGTTTATAAGTGTTCATATTGAAATTAGTGTAGTTTTGATAGTAGTTAAGAAAAATATAAATTATTTTTAATTGTTTTCTTCCCACTATGGTGTAACGACAATGGTGATGAAGAGATTTCGGAAACTGTTTTTAGTGAGGGTAGTGTAGCTGTGGTAGTGGTGAGGAAGGTAGTGAGAGACTATTTATAGTTGTTATTAAGGGTGTACATGGATGGGGTAATAAAAGAGGTACAAGGTAGGGTAGTGGATGTTGGAGTGGCCCTGGTGAGAGAGGATAGTGTTTGGAAACTCCCTGTACTGTTGTTTGCAGATGATACTGTGTTATTGAGTGAAGACGAAGGGGAGCTGCAAGGCTTGGTGGATGAGTTTGGGAGAGTGTGTAAGAAACGGAATCTAAAGGTGAATGTAGGGAAGAGTAAAGTGATGGTCTTTGAAAGAGGTGAAGTCAGTGAATGTACAGCGAGGTTGGATGGTGAGGAATTGGAAAATGTGAGTACGTTTAAGTACTTAGGTAGTGTGATGAGTAAGGATGGAGGTTTGGAGGGTGAAGTGCTTGAAAGGTAATAGCAGAGAAGAAAGGTTGCTGGTTCTTTGAAAGCAGTGATAAGAAACAGGGAAGTGAGCATGGAAGTGAAAAAGTTACTACATGACAGTATTGTGATACCAACTCTAACGTACGGAAGTGAAGCTTGGACGTTGTTGGAAGGACACAAGTCAAGAGTGAGAGCAGTGGAAATGAGTTATTTAAGAGGAGCCTGTGGAGTCACATGGAGAGACAGGCTGACGAATGAGGATATAAAGGAGCGTTGTGGTGTGGATGTGGATGTGATAGGAAGCGTTATGAGGAACACACTGAGGTGGTTTGGCCATGTGGAGAGGATGGAGGGTGAAAGACTAACGAAGAGAGTGTATGTGAGTGAGGTGGAGGGGGGAAGAGGGAGGGGGAGGCCGAGGATGAGATGGAGGGATGGGGTGGAGAGGTATATGAGAAAGGGGTGTGTGAGTTGGGAGCAGGGCAGTGAAATGGCGGGGGACAGGTCGACTTGGAGGCGATTTGTTTGTGTCCACCCCAAACGGGATTGAGGCGTCTGGCAATAGATAGATAGATTAAGGGCGTTGTAGTTATGATAATGGTTTGGAGTCGGTGTCAGAGTTGTTCTTACTGAGGGTAGTTTACTTTTGATGGTGACTCTGAAAAGACTGCGGGACTACAGGTGTGTATAACGATGAACGTGTAATTAACAGTAGTGAGGCAGAGTGCAGGCTTGTCAATTGTTTAAAGTTAGTTTCGTGTAGTTATAATGTTGGCTGAGGTGTTAGTGAAGGCTGGGTCAGGCGGTACACAGTAGACGATGACTTAAAGTGTGACGTGTTAATCCCCTGGACGCCATGTTATACATTTCGCCTTATTCTCCCCTACGACAAGCCAGTTTATTCAGCTCTACTGGGTAGACATTTCCAGGTGGAGAGGTTGCATAGAACCTCAGTTAATATCTTCACTACTGGAGTTGAAGATAATCGCTGAATAAAATTGTCTGGTGGAGGCAGAAATAAAATGCAAAATACTTCCTAGTAGTGACAGGGTTAATGGCAGAAGGACCACTTGTTACAACTGTGTATGAGGAATGTGAAGGGTGGCAGGATGCGTATAACTGAGTGGGGAGGAGGGGAAGTGAAAGGGAAAGGGGGAACTAAGTAAAATAAGATGGTGGATAGGTGTCAGGATTGTTGTAAGGAATGGAGGAAGGAAAAGGGAAAGGGAAAGGTGATTTGGGAATTATTGTGTTGGAGGAAGAGTGGGGGACAGGAGTGGTGTTTCTGGTTTTGTGGACGAGTTGCTGGGGTAGGGGTAAGGGTGGAGAAGGGGGTTAGGGAAATATATATTGCTTGGGATGGCAAGTTGAATAGAGAAGTTCGGAAAGGGAGGAAACGTTAAGGACTGGTGAGTAAGAACGGGAATAGACGGCATTAGGAAGGATGGAAGAAATGCTAGAGGAGGGAAGTGAAGGTTGTCATAATTAAAGACAAAAAGAAAGTTTCTATTAATGCCTTTTGCCTACACGAGGGTCAGTAAGACAAACAATTAATTACTGAAAAGTCCCAGTCGTCCCCTTGAATACGAGGCTTTGTACAGGTTCTGAGTGTTACTGATGGAATAACAGGGCTGTTGGTGTGTCTGTTGTGGTCCCAGGCTTCCACCGTGAACTCAGTGGATCGCAGGCTGCCACTGTCCTTTTCTTGCAGTCTACTATCATTCTTTCCATTGACTGGCAGGAAGTTGTTGGGGTTTGTCATACTAGTGATACCCCGTGAAGGCGTCCCTCGCCATACTGGTAGGGAAATATTCCTTTTCCAAGAGTACGGCAGGCCTGAGAAGAGAAAGAAGGGGATGTGGGACTGAGAAATGGGATAGGCTTTATGAATGTGGCTGAGATGGGAGTGACTGGGGAAGAATGGAATGGTAAATGGCCAGAATGAAGGTGGGGATTGTGGGATCAGAATTTGTGTGGAAGGAGAAGGGGATGGTAGGTAAATGGATATAGGGAAGAGTAAGGGGAGGGTAGGAGAAACGGAGATACTGAGGGGGTGGGGAGTTGTGGGAAGGAGCAAGGGGTGATTCTGGTGTTCTCTTCCCCCGACAAGTCTTCACCTCCCACTGACCTTTGAACTCCCAACTTCTCACCCCCCTCACACCCCTTCTCTTCCCCCTCCCCCTTAGAGAGTTACTGCAGACATTTTCCAAGTCCACAGTTACTGCTAAAAAAAGAAAAAAAAAGTAATCTTCACTTTCATTTTTGCTTCAACAGATGGTTTTATTCTGCCTGGGAGTGGCCCACCTTCATGTCAGGAGTTATAAACCGTCCTCAGTGCACCTCTTACCAGGGCAGTGATTGTCGTTGCCTTATTCTTACCGGCGTCAGACGATTTTATTCACTTCACGATTAACCTCACATTGTATAATTATTAACCCTTAATCGAGAAGCCGTTCTTGGGCTAAGTAAAATTGTCGGGCTAAGTAAAATCGTGTGGAGGCAACAAGATTAAAAAATAGTGAAGATATCAGAGGACCAACCCGTACACAATGACAGACCACTTGCAAGCTGAAGGAATAATGAAGAATTAGCACCAAGCCATAATATGGCTATATGGCACTGTAGGAGTAACGGAAAAATAAAGTAAGGACAAAAACACGGAAATACGAGTATCAAGAAGATAGGTAATACAAAAGAGCAGAAGAGGACAGTAAGGAGAATGACGAGACAAAAAGGCCCCATTTAGTCGCCTCTTATGACAAACAGGAATACTGGGGAAGTATTATTCCCTTCCCCTCCCCAAGGGGGGGGGGGTTGCAAGCTGAATAAAGTCATCTGAAGATAGAAAGAATAAAAGAGTGAAGATTCCTCACGTCCTGTAGGGGTTGCTTGAGACGTTAAATCCTCTAAGTCCGATGACGCATTTTGCCATTGTATCCCTGCCTCCTCCAGACGATTTTATTCAGTTTAGGAGACACACTGTTCGACCTGGAGGGGTTGGATAATTATGGCTTCGTTAACCCGTTCAGTATGGTGTGTCTCCTCTCCCATGCTGAATAAAATCGTCTGTTGGCAGCAACAACAAAACACTGTAGTGAAGGTTTTTTACGTCATCGTCAGAGGGTTAAGCCATAAGGGATGAGGGGCCACTTTCAGGCTGAATAAAATCGTCTGGAGGTGGAAAGAATAAAACAGTGAAGATTTTTCTCACCTGATGGAAGGGTTTGTGGAGGCTGTTCTAACCCCTTCAGCACGACAGGAATAATTCAGTGTTGTACGACGATTTTATTCAGCCTAATAGCAGTATTTCGTAGTGGCAGGGTAATTATCATCATCATCATCATCATCATCATCATCATCATCATCATCATCCGGTCCTCCTTTCCTACCCTAGGGCAGGGTGAGGAGTAGCAACGTCCAGACAACCCAAGTTTGCCCAGTCCAGTGGGACACGCTTCCGGTCACTCATATTGAAGCCCCTGGAATCCTGTCTCTATCTGATACTCCAAAAATATTCAACACTTTCTGTACCTTTACAAAAACGCATCCGATAGAGTCAATACCATATAATAATAATAATAATAATAATAATTATTATTATTATTATTATTATAATAACTCCTCGCCCTGCTCTAGGGTGGGAGAGAAGGTCCGAATGGTGATGATGATGAATTGCAACAACAGTAACAACAACAACAACAACAATAACAAAAACATGAACAACAACAATAATAATAGTAATAATAATAACAGAAATAATAATAATAAAAATAATAACAAACAAATAATAATAATAATAATAATAATAATAATATAAATTTATTATTATTGTTGTTATTATAACTGTTATGATTATTATCATTATTTATTATTGTTATCACTCTCATTATTGTCTCTGAGAGAGAGTATGTTTTCACCCATGTTTTCTCGTGTGTTTGTTTGTTTGTCTGTCAGCAGGATTACTCAAAAACTAAAGGATAGAACTGGACCAAACATGGTGGGTAGGTAGGCCATGTCCCAGGGAACATTCGATTAACTTTTGGCACCGATCCGGATCGTATTACAGATTCAGGATCCGGAAAACGAAACCCTAATCAGTGATGAGAAAATCTAACCCATTATGAAGAGTGCTTTGGAAATTACGTTACTCTTGTCGGAGAGATGCGCTCCACTGAATACCCCTCTAGTTATTATGACGATGATGATGATGATGATGATTATTATTATTAAATTTTCTTCTTCCTCTTCTTCGTAATAATAATAATAATAATAAAACCCTAATCAGTAATGAGAAAATCTAACCCATTATGAAGAGTGGTTTGGAAATTAGGTTACTCTTGCCGGAGAGATGCGCTCCACTGAGTACCCCTCTAGTTATTATGACGATGATGATAATTATTATTAATATTATAATTACATTTATTATTATTAAATTTCTTCCTCTTCTTCATCTTCTTCGTAATAATAATAATAATAATAATAATGTCATGGGGGGATGTGAATTTATGAATTAAAAATGCTGTATTGTTAGTTTAAAATAGAGACAAGGAATTGACTTGTGAAAATCAAGCAGTAAGTTTTACTTTATGCTGACTTACTTCGCCGATTCTCTAAAGACGAGAATTTATAAACTTTCTCAACAGTACACAGCAGAGACTAATTACTCACGAGTGCTGTTTGTAGTACTGTTAGCCTCTCGAGAAAGTGACTCCACCCCTGACAATCAATAACTAATGCTAATAATAATAAACAGGTTCTTGCTGGTGCATTAACTCCTGGTTTGCACAACGGATTTTAGCTTGAAACAAAAGAACTGGCCCAAGTACCAATTAAAGATAATGTAAAGAGTTTGTGCAAACTAGGAGCGGCAACTAAAGTAAGTTTAATGTGGAGAAATAAAACACGATTCTAATTACATTAAGCTCAAAGAAAAGAACTGTAAATTTATTGATTACAATGAAATAAATTTACGTTATATGAATCTCAAAAATGAATTCGAAATATCAAGGAGAATACACTCACTCATTCAAAATCTAAACACACTTAGGCCTAGAAAAACAAAGAGAAATACTGGTCAGTGGAGGGGAGCCAAGCGAAAAAGACTGGGGGCCTGTGCAGGACATCAGATGCTGCAATTCGCTAAGCCCACTTTGCCAATTCACTGTCTAGGTGGAGATTCAGGACCTCACTGTACAACGAAGACACTCTTCATGCTGGGCACAAATGGTCCTATTCTCACGACGACTCCAAGCTGACTGACTTCAAACTATGAAAGAGGTAGGGGCTGGCCGTGTTTGCAGGAAGTAGGCATGGCCTAAGTCAACGGTCAACGAGAGGGTGAACGATATACGCTCACAATAAATCACTCAGTGAAGGCACTAATGTCGTGGGTAAGAATGATCACCTGTGAATAAGAATGATCACCTGTGAAACAGTGACAAATGTTCTGAAAACCATCCAGATCAGAGTGAATACGAGGACGGTTGAACTGAGTGATGTGGTTGAACTGAGTGGGAATTCCACTAGAATTCGTGGTTTCTTACTGAAGTGCAATGTCATGAATTTATAAATATGCTGGCACGATTTCGTGACATTATGCTCCATCAAAATCAAATTTTTCTTCAGAAAAATTTTCGATATATGTACATATAAATCCTAACTCAGTCACACAAGATTCACACTGTGGTGTGTGTACTATCCTGCTACAAGAGAAAATCACAGTCGCCTATGAGCGTATTTACGTTAATAGAAGCAAGCATGAGGAAAAAACTCCGTGACGATGGTGAAAAATCCTGTACTCAGGTCAAACTGAGCGAAAAGTTGGCTACATTTACATTAACAGCTAATTGTCATGTAGAGTGATGTATGTAATACACGGTGTAGGTGTGACAGTTGTGGTGTAACTGTGCCTACATGTAAAATTATATAATACTAGTCAACAGTAAATAGAGACGATGAGGCAGAAGAGAAGAGGCGGCAGCATGCGGCAGAGACGATCAGCTGATCTGCACAACAAAATTGCTACACCCACCAGCTGCACCAGGGAAAGCAATCAAGGTGGAGCATCAAGAGTGACAGTGCGACAAACAATTTTTATTAAATTACAATTTCTCTCTCCCTGCCTAGCAGTCAGTATAAATGCTACAAAGAGTACGCCCTAGCCAAAAATTTTAAGTGACAGCCAAGTTTTGTGAATTTGAGGTCGCCATTATTTTCGTATTGGATACATTATTAACTAGGAAACGTAGTCCCAGGACAGAATCTCAAAAGACCCTTATAGTTTGCTGGTTAAACCCTAAACCTACATTATTATTGACCAGGAAACGTGGTCCCAGGACAGGGAGCCGAGCGAAAAGACTGGGCACCTGTGCTGAACATCAAATGCTGCAATTCGCTAAGCCAAAGGACCCAGTCTACTGGTTAAACCCTACTCTACACTTACGATTAACATTGGCAAGCTGAGAATCCCTACACAATCTCGGGCACGTCACATTTTAACTCCCAACGTGGGTGTGAACACTCATGTGGATAATGTGCATTCTCCGGGAATCCTCAGAGAGGCCCACAGCTCGAGACACCACAAGGTAATTCAAACACAGCCTCTGATTGTCTATGCGGGGTTCTCGAACTTCCCCCTTAACCTACAATACTTATGTATGTACAGGCCCTGGACATTATGTGTCCTGTGGGGCAAACGGGTGAGACGTTAGGTCTGCACCCACATTACCACTGCCCTTTCTCTCAACTGACTCTGAGATTATGGGTGTGGATTCAAACGGCATGGGAAGGACATGTCCCTGTTTGGTGGTACGTTGACACACATTGCAGGAGCGCACAAAGCTATCTATTTCTTGTCCCATCCCTGGCCAGAAAAAGTCAGCACGGATACGGCCCTGGGTTTTCCTTTTGCCAATGAGACCTCTTGAGGCTGAACAATGACCCCATTCTAACACTGCTTGGCGATACTTAGCAGGAACAACAAACTGCAGTCGAACCTCGCCCTGGGGTGTTCGTGATTCATGGTACAGCCATCCTTGTTTGCGAAGGAACCTGGCTTGACCTCCCGTGAATACTTAATCTCTCTACTCTTTTGTTTCTTCCGCACGGCAGCAAGTGTCGGGTCAGAATGTTGTCCTTGTACAACATCTTGGCTACAAATCAGATCTTGCCGTGATGCAATAGTCACAGGGGTGACACAATTTGGAGCCTCAGCCATGGCTCGTGTTACTGCAGCCGAAGTCTGAGTAGCGTCATCTATGGTGCAACTGTACTTGGCACCTGGAACGTTGCCTATTATAAGGTCAAACAAAGGTTCTGGCATGACAACTGCGACTGTCGTACCAGTGTTAAATGGAGATGCCACCTGGATTCGTGCCTCAGGGAACAATCTCACTGATCCATCAATAAGCTGAGCTTGGATCTGTCGACCTGTGTATTCCTCAGGCCGAACTAGACTGCCTGACAGAGCAACCTGAGGAACCATTGTCTCTCAGGACCTTCACAGGAATGCCTCCCACAAACCCTGGCTGAACAAGGAAGGCACTGTTACCTGTGGGAGGGCCTGTGGAGGAAGCAGCCAGCCACTAATGAGGCTGCTGAATGAATGATGCAGCAAACATGGTGCCCTGAGAATTAGATACCTGAGGGGTCGTACTCACTGTCTGGGGAGATGTAGTGTTGACCACCTGTGGAGGAGGGTTCACTGTTGCTGGGGGACCAGTGAACTGTGGAGAAGTACCTGTACTGGTGGGGCTGGCACCACTGTGCGCTTGTTGCGGAATGAAGGCTGCATTTGCATCCTGCCTCCGGTACACTAAAGTCGATTGTCCTGACTGAGGGTTACGTGGTTTGTCCTTGCCCTGCTGCTGCTTGAAATACCGGTACTGCTGCTGGTTAGGGTTCTGCTTGTCGTACCGCTTCCACTCAGGTTTTTGGGTATTTTGCCCCTGGTCCTTCTTCTGCGGTTTGTTTGGACCTTGGCCATTATTCTGAGAACGGCCTTGTTGGTGGGGTTCAGTCTGAGACAGTTTCCCAGATTTGTCAGCTTTCCTGTACCAGGTGTGTTGCTTCCGAGTTTGATACCCGTAAGCAGTGAAGAATGCATCAGCCTTCACCATTTGGCTGGCATCCCTTACCTGGCAGATCTTAAGCTGAGCCATAAGCTCAGCAGGCCACGACTTTTCTAGCTGCATGCGAAGCATACGGTCATTTATCCCCTCATGCGTGGGTGGAGTTTCATCTTTCTCCATCCACTCACCTAAATAAGCAGTAAGCCGATCAAGAAACTGAACAGCAGTCTCCTTTTCTTGTAGACGTGCCCTCATAAACTGACTCCTGGTGTCATCAACTGTGAGACCGTACGCTTTGACGAGTGTGGCTTTCATCATCTCATACGTGAGATTGTCTCCACGAATTCTGTGGAGAATATCGAGAGCAGGGCCCTCAAACAAGCTAAGAAAATGGAGCCGCTTAGCTGTCTCATCCAGCTGGTACAGCTGAGCCATGTCTTCGAAACGAGCTATGAATGGCTTGATTCGCTCGCCTTCCTTGTATGGAGAAAGCTTGATGTGTGGGGTCGCCAGAACATGTGTAGGAAGAGCCTCGTGGAGCTTGGGTTAGCTGCACCAGATGTGTCTGAAGCCAAGGAGTCTCGCTTGAGCTTCTACATCTCAAGTTCATGTTTCTCACGTGCCTCACGCTCAGCATGTTCGTGTTCTTGTTCTCTCTCTCGTTGTTCTAACTCATATTCGCGTTCTCTCTCTCATTGTTCTCGCTCGTATTCATGCTCTCTCGCTCGTTGTTCTCGCTCGTGTTCGCATTCTCTTTCGCGTTGTTCTCGCTCGTGTTCGCGTTGTTTTTGCTCTTGTTTGCATTGTTTTTGCTCGTGTTTGCGTTCTCTCTCGTGTTCCTCGTGCTGTTCTCGCTCATGTTCACGTTGTTCTCGCTCATATTCATGTTGAATTCTATGCTCTTCATGAGCATCATTCTCACGTTGCTGCTCGTAACTAAACCGTGAGAGGACGTATTCCTTGATTTGTTCGGGGTCGCTAAGCCCCATATCTTTGGCTTCCTGTAAATAGATATTAGTAGTCATGATGCTAACTCAACTAAGGCTGAGTGGGCTAAAGACTGAGTACTGACTGCTATTTTGCAGAGAAATGCCAATAATCAAGAGTAAAGAATATAGGCACAGGTTGGTGGTTACCAGGTTTATCTAGTTAAACTGGTAAAAAGAGAAAATTAAAAAAAAAGCAACTGACTGGGAAAACTATTACGTAAATTTAATAGAAATGAATCAATAACCACCAGTAAGATAGTGCCTATAGATTTAAATATACATAAGTGTGAGTGAGTATTATCTCGTTAATAACTTCAGAGCTAGGGGTTAATATCCTGAAATGAGGTCGCCAGATGTCACGAGGGGATGTGAATGTATGAATTAAAAATGCTGTATTGTTAGTTGAAAATAGAGACAAGGAATTGACTTGTGAAAATCAAGCAGTAAGTTTTACATTATGCCGACTTACTTCGCCGATTCTCTAAAGATGAGAATTTATAAACTTTCTCAGCAGTACACAGCAGAGACTAATTACTCACGAGTGCTGTTTGTAGTACTGTTAGCCTCTCGAGAAAGTGACTCCACCCCTGACAATCAATAACTAATGCTAATAATAATAAACAGGTTCTTGCCGGTGCATTAACTCCTGGCTGGCACAACGGATTTAAGCTTGATACAAAAGAACTGGCCCAAGTACCAGTTACGGATAATGTAAAGAGTTTGTGCAAACTAGGAGCGGCAACTAAAATAAGCTTACTGTGGAGAAATAAAACACGATTCTAATTACATTAAGCTCAAAGAAAAGAACTGTAAATTTATTGATTACAATGAAATAAATTTACGTTATATGAATCTCAAAAATGAATTCGAAATATCAAGGAGAATACACTCACTTGCTCATTCAAAAGCTAAACACACTTAAGCCTAGAAAAACAAAGAGAAATACTGGTCAGTGTAGGGGAGCCGAGCGAAAAAGACTGGGCACCTGTGCAAGACATCAGACGCTGCAATTCGCTAAGCCCGCTTCGCCAATTCACCGTCTAGGTGGAGATTCAGGAACTCGCTGTACAACGCAGACGCTCTTCATGCTGGGCACAAATGGTCCTATTCTCACGACGACTCAAAGCTGACTGACTTCAAACTATGAAAGAGGTAGGGGCTGGCCGTGTTTGCAGGAAGTAGGCATGGCCTAAGTCAACGGTCAACGAGAGAGGGTGAACGATATACGCTACAATAAATCACTCAGTGAAGGCACTAATGTCGTGGGTAAGAATGATCACCTGTGAAACAGTGACAAATGTTCTGAAAACCATCCAGATCAGAGTGAATACGAGGACGGTTGAACTGAGTGATGTGGTTGAACTGAGTGGGAATTCCACTAGAATTCGTGGTTTCTTACTGAAGTGCAATGTCATGAATTTATAAATATGCTGGCACGATTTCGTGACATTATGCTCCATCAAAATCAAATTTTTCTTCAGAAAAATTTTCGATATATGTACATATAAATCCTAACTCAGTCACACAAGATTCACACTGTGGAGTGTGTACTATCCTGCTACAAGAGAAAATCACAGTCGCCTATGAGCGTAAAAACCTCGTATTTACGTTAATAGAAGCAAGCATGAGGAAAAAACTCCGTGACGATGGTGAAAAATCCTGTACTCAGGTCAAACTGAGCGAAAAGTTGGCTACATTTACATTAACAGCTAATTGTCATGTAGAGTGATGTATGTAATACACGGTGTAGGTGTGACAGTTGTGGTGTAACTGTGCCTACATGTAAAATTATATAATACTAATCAACAGTAAATAGAGACGATGAGGCAGAACAGAAGAGGCGGCAGCATGCGGCAGAGACGATCAGCTGATCTGCACAACAAAATTGCTACACCCACCAGCTGCACCAGGGAAAGCAATCAAGGTGGAGCATCAAGAGTGACAGTGCGACAAACAATTTTTATTAAATTACAATTTCTCTCTCCCTGCCTAGCAGTCAGTATATATGCTACAAAGAGTACGCCCTAGCCAAAAATTTTAAGTGACAGCCAAGTTTTGTGAATTTGAGGTCGCCATTATTTTCGTATTGGATACATTATTAACTAGGAAACGTAGTCCCAGGACAGAATCTCAAAAGACCCTTATAGTTTGCTGGTTAAACCCTAAACCTACATTATTATTGACCAGGAAACTTGGTCCCAGGACAGGGAGCCGAGCGAAAAGACTGGGCACCTGTGCTGAACATCAAATGCTGCAATTCGCTAAGCCAAAGGACCCAGTCTACTGGTTAAACCCTACTCTACACTTACGATTAACATTGGCAAGCTGAGAATCCCTACACAATCTCGGGCACGTCACATTTTAACTCCCAACGTGGGTGTGAACACTCATGTGGATAATGTGCATTCTCCGGGAATCCTCAGAGAGGCCCACAGCTCGAGACACCACAAGGTAATTCAAACACAGCCTCTGATTGTCTATGCGGGGTTCTCGAACTTCCCCCTTAACCTACAATACTTATGTATGTACAGGCCCTGGACATTATGTGTCCTGTGGGGCAAACGGGTGAGACGTTAGGTCTGCACCCACATTACCACTGCCCTTTCTCTCAACTGACTCTGAGATTATGGGTGTGGATTCAAACGGCATGGGAAGGACATGTCCCTGATTGGTGGTACGTTGACACACATTGCAGGAGCGCACAAAGCTATCTATTTCTTGTCCCATCCCTGGCCAGAAAAAGTCAGCACGGATACGGCCCTGGGTTTTCCTTTTGCCAATGTGACCTCTTGAGGCTGAACAATGACCCCATTCTAACACTGCTTGGCGATACTTAGCAGGAACAACAAACTGCAGTCGAACCTCGCCCTGGGGTGTTCGTGATTCATGGTACAGCCATCCTTGTTTGCGAAGGAACCTGGCTTGACCTCCCCGTGAATACTTAATCTCTCTACTCTTTTGTTTCTTCCGCACGGCAGCAAGTGTCGGGTCAGAATGTTGTCCTTGTACAACATCTTGGCTACAAATCAGATCTTGCCGTGATGCAATAGTCACAGGGGTGACACAATTTGGAGCCTCAGCCATGGCTCGTGTTACTGCAGCCGAAGTCTGAGTAGCGTCATCTATGGTGCAACTGTACTTGGCACCTGGAACGTTGCCTATTATAAGGTCAAACAAAGGTTCTGGCATGACAACTGCGACTGTCGTACCAGTGTTAAATGGAGATGCCACCTGGATTCGTGCCTCAGGGAACAATCTCACTGATCCATCAATAAGCTGAGCTTGGATCTGTCGACCTGTGTATTCCTCAGGCCGAACTAGACTGCCTGACAGAGCAACCTGAGGAACCATTGTCTCTCAGGACCTTCACAGGAATGCCTCCCACAAACCCTGGCTGAACAAGGAAGGCACTGTTACCTGTGGGAGGGCCTGTGGAGGAAGCAGCCAGCCACTAATGAGGCTGCTGAATGAATGATGCAGCAAACATGGTGCCCTGAGAATTAGATACCTGAGGGGTCGTACTCACTGTCTGGGGAGATGTAGTGTTGACCACCTGTGGAGGAGGGTTCACTGTTGCTGGGGGACCAGTGAACTGTGGAGAAGTACCTGTACTGGTGGGGCTGGCACCACTGTGCGCTTGTTGCGGAATGAAGGCTGCATTTGCATCCTGCCTCCGGTACACTAAAGTCGATTGTCCTGACTGAGGGTTACGTGGTTTGTCCTTGCCCTGCTGCTGCTTGAAATACCGGTACTGCTGCTGGTTAGGGTTCTGCTTGTCGTACCGCTTCCACTCAGGTTTTTGGGTATTTTGCCCCTGGTCCTTCTTCTGCGGTTTGTTTGGACCTTGGCCATTATTCTGAGAACGGCCTTGTTGGTGGGGTTCAGTCTGAGACAGTTTCCCAGATTTGTCAGCTTTCCTGTACCAGGTGTGTTGCTTCCGAGTTTGATACCCGTAAGCAGTGAAGAATGCATCAGCCTTCACCATTTGGCTGGCATCCCTTACCTGGCAGATCTTAAGCTGAGCCATAAGCTCAGCAGGCCACGACTTTTCTAGCTGCATGCGAAGCATACGGTCATTTATCCCCTCATGCGTGGGTGGAGTTTCATCTTTCTCCATCCACTCACCTAAATAAGCAGTAAGCCGATCAAGAAACTGAACAGCAGTCTCCTTTTCTTGTAGACGTGCCCTCATAAACTGACTCCTGGTGTCATCAACTGTGAGACCGTACGCTTTGACGAGTGTGGCTTTCATCATCTCATACGTGAGATTGTCTCCACGAATTCTGTGGAGAATATCGAGAGCAGGGCCCTCAAACAAGCTAAGAAAATGGAGCCGCTTAGCTGTCTCATCCAGCTGGTACAGCTGAGCCATGTCTTCGAAACGAGCTATGAATGGCTTAATTCGCTCGCCTTCCTTGTATGGAGAAAGCTTGATGTGTGGGGTCGCCAGAACATGTGTAGGAAGAGCCTCGTGGAGCTTGGGTTAGCTGCACCAGATGTGTCTGAAGCCAAGGAGTCTCGCTTGAGCTTCTACATCTCAAGTTCATGTTTCTCACGTGCCTCACGCTCAGCATGTTCGTGTTCTTGTTCTCTCTCTCGTTGTTCTAACTCATATTCGCGTTCTCTCTCTCATTGTTCTCGCTCGTATTCATGCTCTCTCGCTCGTTGTTCTCGCTCGTGTTCGCATTCTCTTTCGCGTTGTTCTCGCTCGTGTTCGCGTTGTTTTTGCTCTTGTTTGCATTGTTTTTGCTCGTGTTTGCGTTCTCTCTCGTGTTCCTCGTGCTGTTCTCGCTCATGTTCACGTTGTTCTCGCTCATATTCATGTTGAATTCTATGCTCTTCATGAGCATCATTCTCACGTTGCTGCTCGTAACTAAACCGTGAGAGGACGTATTCCTTGATTTGTTCGGGGTCGCTAAGCCCCATATCTTTGGCTTCCTGTAAATAGATATTAGTAGTCATGATGCTAACTCAACTAAGGCTGAGTGGGCTAAAGACTGAGTACTGACTGCTATTTTGCAGAGAAATGCCAATAATCAAGAGTAAAGAATATAGGCACAGGTTGGTGGTTACCAGGTTTATCTAGTTAAACTGGTAAAAAGAGAAAATTAAAAAAAAAGCAACTGACTGGGAAAACTATTACGTAAATTTAATAGAAATGAATCAATAACCACCAGTAAGATAGTGCCTATAGATTTAAATATACATAAGTGTGAGTGAGTATTATCTCGTTAATAACTTCAGAGCTAGGGGTTAATATCCTGAAATGAGGTCGCCAGATGTCACGAGGGGATGTGAATGTATGAATTAAAAATGCTGTATTGTTAGTTGAAAATAGAGACAAGGAATTGACTTGTGAAAATCAAGCAGTAAGTTTTACATTATGCCGACTTACTTCGCCGATTCTCTAAAGATGAGAATTTATAAACTTTCTCAGCAGTACACAGCAGAGACTAATTACTCACGAGTGCTGTTTGTAGTACTGTTAGCCTCTCGAGAAAGTGACTCCACCCCTGACAATCAATAACTAATGCTAATAATAATAAACAGGTTCTTGCCGGTGCATTAACTCCTGGCTGGCACAACGGATTTAAGCTTGATACAAAAGAACTGGCCCAAGTACCAGTTACGGATAATGTAAAGAGTTTGTGCAAACTAGGAGCGGCAACTAAAATAAGCTTACTGTGGAGAAATAAAACACGATTCTAATTACATTAAGCTCAAAGAAAAGAACTGTAAATTTATTGATTACAATGAAATAAATTTACGTTATATGAATCTCAAAAATGAATTCGAAATATCAAGGAGAATACACTCACTTGCTCATTCAAAAGCTAAACACACTTAAGCCTAGAAAAACAAAGAGAAATACTGGTCAGTGTAGGGGAGCCGAGCGAAAAAGACTGGGCACCTGTGCAAGACATCAGACGCTGCAATTCGCTAAGCCCGCTTCGCCAATTCACCGTCTAGGTGGAGATTCAGGAACTCGCTGTACAACGCAGACGCTCTTCATGCTGGGCACAAATGGTCCTATTCTCACGACGACTCAAAGCTGACTGACTTCAAACTATGAAAGAGGTAGGGGCTGGCCGTGTTTGCAGGAAGTAGGCATGGCCTAAGTCAACGGTCAACGAGAGAGGGTGAACGATATACGCTACAATAAATCACTCAGTGAAGGCACTAATGTCGTGGGTAAGAATGATCACCTGTGAAACAGTGACAAATGTTCTGAAAACCATCCAGATCAGAGTGAATACGAGGACGGTTGAACTGAGTGATGTGGTTGAACTGAGTGGGAATTCCACTAGAATTCGTGGTTTCTTACTGAAGTGCAATGTCATGAATTTATAAATATGCTGGCACGATTTCGTGACATTATGCTCCATCAAAATCAAATTTTTCTTCAGAAAAATTTTCGATATATGTACATATAAATCCTAACTCAGTCACACAAGATTCACACTGTGGAGTGTGTACTATCCTGCTACAAGAGAAAATCACAGTCGCCTATGAGCGTAAAAACCTCGTATTTACGTTAATAGAAGCAAGCATGAGGAAAAAACTCCGTGACGATGGTGAAAAATCCTGTACTCAGGTCAAACTGAGCGAAAAGTTGGCTACATTTACATTAACAGCTAATTGTCATGTAGAGTGATGTATGTAATACACGGTGTAGGTGTGACAGTTGTGGTGTAACTGTGCCTACATGTAAAATTATATAATACTAATCAACAGTAAATAGAGACGATGAGGCAGAACAGAAGAGGCGGCAGCATGCGGCAGAGACGATCAGCTGATCTGCACAACAAAATTGCTACACCCACCAGCTGCACCAGGGAAAGCAATCAAGGTGGAGCATCAAGAGTGACAGTGCGACAAACAATTTTTATTAAATTACAATTTCTCTCTCCCTGCCTAGCAGTCAGTATATATGCTACAAAGAGTACGCCCTAGCCAAAAATTTTAAGTGACAGCCAAGTTTTGTGAATTTGAGGTCGCCATTATTTTCGTATTGGATACATTATTAACTAGGAAACGTAGTCCCAGGACAGAATCTCAAAAGACCCTTATAGTTTGCTGGTTAAACCCTAAACCTACATTATTATTGACCAGGAAACTTGGTCCCCGGACAGGGAGCCGAGCGAAAAGACTGGGCACCTGTGCTGAACATCAAATGCTGCAATTCGCTAAGCCAAAGGACCCAGTCTACTGGTTAAACCCTACTCTACACTTACGATTAACATTGGCAAGCTGAGAATCCCTACGCAATCTCGGGCACGTCACATTTTAACTCCCAACGTGGGTGTGAACACTCATGTGGATAATGTGCATTCTCCGGGAATCCTCAGAGAGGCCCACAGCTCGAGACACCACAAGGTAATTCAAACACAGCCTCTGATTGTCTATGCGGGGTTCTTGAACTTCCCCCTTAACCTACAATACATATGTATGTACAGGCCCTGGACATTATGTGTCCTGTGGGGCAAACGGGTGAGACGTTAGGTCTGCACCCACATTACCACTGCCCTTTCTCTCAACTGACTCTGAGATTATGGGTGTGGATTCAAACGGCATGGGAAGGACATGTCCCTGATTGGTGGTACGTTGACACACATTGCAGGAGCGCACAAAGCTATCTATTTCTTGTCCCATCCCTGGCCAGAAAAAGTCAGCACGGATACGGCCCTGGGTTTTCCTTTTGCCAATGTGACCTCTTGAGGCTGAACAATGACCCCATTCTAACACTGCTTGGCGATACTTAGCAGGAACAACAAACTGCAGTCGAACCTCGCCCTGGGGTGTTCGTGATTCATGGTACAGCCATCCTTGTTTGCGAAGGAACCTGGCTTGACCTCCCCGTGAATACTTAATCTCTCTACTCTTTTGTTTCTTCCGCACGGCAGCAAGTGTCGGGTCAGAATGTTGTCCTTGTACAACATCTTGGCTACAAATCAGATCTTGCCGTGATGCAATAGTCACAGGGGTGACACAATTTGGAGCCTCAGCCATGGCTCGTGTTACTGCAGCCGAAGTCTGAGTAGCGTCATCTATGGTGCAACTGTACTTGGCACCTGGAACGTTGCCTATTATAAGGTCAAACAAAGGTTCTGGCATGACAACTGCGACTGTCGTACCAGTGTTAAATGGAGATGCCACCTGGATTCGTGCCTCAGGGAACAATCTCACTGATCCATCAATAAGCTGAGCTTGGATCTGTCGACCTGTGTATTCCTCAGGCCGAACTAGACTGCCTGACAGAGCAACCTGAGGAACCATTGTCTCTCAGGACCTTCACAGGAATGCCTCCCACAAACCCTGGCTGAACAAGGAAGGCACTGTTACCTGTGGGAGGGCCTGTGGAGGAAGCAGCCAGCCACTAATGAGGCTGCTGAATGAATGATGCAGCAAACATGGTGCCCTGAGAATTAGATACCTGAGGGGTCGTACTCACTGTCTGGGGAGATGTAGTGTTGACCACCTGTGGAGGAGGGTTCACTGTTGCTGGGGGACCAGTGAACTGTGGAGAAGTACCTGTACTGGTGGGGCTGGCACCACTGTGCGCTTGTTGCGGAATGAAGGCTGCATTTGCATCCTGCCTCCGGTACACTAAAGTCGATTGTCCTGACTGAGGGTTACGTGGTTTGTCCTTGCCCTGCTGCTGCTTGAAATACCGGTACTGCTGCTGGTTAGGGTTCTGCTTGTCGTACCGCTTCCACTCAGGTTTTTGGGTATTTTGCCCCTGGTCCTTCTTCTGCGGTTTGTTTGGACCTTGGCCATTATTCTGAGAACGGCCTTGTTGGTGGGGTTCAGTCTGAGACAGTTTCCCAGATTTGTCAGCTTTCCTGTACCAGGTGTGTTGCTTCCGAGTTTGATACCCGTAAGCAGTGAAGAATGCATCAGCCTTCACCATTTGGCTGGCATCCCTTACCTGGCAGATCTTAAGCTGAGCCATAAGCTCAGCAGGCCACGACTTTTCTAGCTGCATGCGAAGCATACGGTCATTTATCCCCTCATGCGTGGGTGGAGTTTCATCTTTCTCCATCCACTCACCTAAATAAGCAGTAAGCCGATCAAGAAACTGAACAGCAGTCTCCTTTTCTTGTAGATGTGCCCTCATAAACTGACTCCTGGTGTCATCAACTGTGAGACCGTACGCTTTGACGAGTGTGGCTTTCATCATCTCATACGTGAGATTGTCTCCACGAATTCTGTGGAGAATATCGAGAGCAGGGCCCTCAAACAAGCTAAGAAAATGGAGCCGCTTAGCTGTCTCATCCAGCTGGTACAGCTGAGCCATGTCTTCGAAACGAGCTATGAATGGCTTAATTCGCTCGCCTTCCTTGTATGGAGAAAGCTTGATGTGTGGGGTCGCCAGAACATGTGTAGGAAGAGCCTCGTGGAGCTTGGGTTAGCTGCACCAGATGTGTCTGAAGCCAAGGAGTCTCGCTTGAGCTTCTACATCTCAAGTTCATGTTTCTCACGTGCCTCACGCTCAGCATGTTCGTGTTCTTGTTCTCTCTCTCGTTGTTCTAACTCATATTCGCGTTCTCTCTCTCATTGTTCTCGCTCGTATTCATGCTCTCTCGCTCGTTGTTCTCGCTCGTGTTCGCATTCTCTTTCGCGTTGTTCTCGCTCGTGTTCGCGTTGTTTTTGCTCTTGTTTGCATTGTTTTTGCTCGTGTTTGCGTTCTCTCTCGTGTTCCTCGTGCTGTTCTCGCTCATGTTCACGTTGTTCTCGCTCATATTCATGTTGAATTCTATGCTCTTCATGAGCATCATTCTCACGTTGCTGCTCGTAACTAAACCGTGAGAGGACGTATTGCCTTTGATTTGTTCGGGGTCGCTAAGCCCCATATCTTTGGCTTCCTGTAAATAGATATTAGTAGTCATGATGCTAACTCAACTAAGGCTGAGTGGGCTAAAGACTGAGTACTGACTGCTATTTTGCAGAGAAATGCCAATAATCAAGAGTAAAGAATATAGGCACAGGTTGGTGGTTACCAGGTTTATCTAGTTAAACTGGTAAAAAGAGAAAATTAAAAAAAAAGCAACTGACTGGGAAAACTATTACGTAAATTTAATAGAAATGAATCAATAACCACCAGTAAGATAGTGCCTATAGATTTAAATATACATAAGTGTGAGTGAGTATTATCTCGTTAATAACTTCAGAGCTAGGGGTTAATATCCTGAAATGAGGTCGCCAGATGTCACGAGGGGATGTGAATGTATGAATTAAAAATGCTGTATTGTTAGTTGAAAATAGAGACAAGGAATTGACTTGTGAAAATCAAGCAGTAAGTTTTACATTATGCCGACTTACTTCGCCGATTCTCTAAAGATGAGAATTTATAAACTTTCTCAGCAGTACACAGCAGAGACTAATTACTCACGAGTGCTGTTTGTAGTACTGTTAGCCTCTCGAGAAAGTGACTCCACCCCTGACAATCAATAACTAATGCTAATAATAATAAACAGGTTCTTGCCGGTGCATTAACTCCTGGCTGGCACAACGGATTTAAGCTTGATACAAAAGAACTGGCCCAAGTACCAGTTACGGATAATGTAAAGAGTTTGTGCAAACTAGGAGCGGCAACTAAAATAAGCTTACTGTGGAGAAATAAAACACGATTCTAATTACATTAAGCTCAAAGAAAAGAACTGTAAATTTATTGATTACAATGAAATAAATTTACGTTATATGAATCTCAAAAATGAATTCGAAATATCAAGGAGAATACACTCACTTGCTCATTCAAAAGCTAAACACACTTAAGCCTAGAAAAACAAAGAGAAATACTGGTCAGTGTAGGGGAGCCGAGCGAAAAAGACTGGGCACCTGTGCAAGACATCAGACGCTGCAATTCGCTAAGCCCGCTTCGCCAATTCACCGTCTAGGTGGAGATTCAGGAACTCGCTGTACAACGCAGACGCTCTTCATGCTGGGCACAAATGGTCCTATTCTCACGACGACTCAAAGCTGACTGACTTCAAACTATGAAAGAGGTAGGGGCTGGCCGTGTTTGCAGGAAGTAGGCATGGCCTAAGTCAACGGTCAACGAGAGAGGGTGAACGATATACGCTACAATAAATCACTCAGTGAAGGCACTAATGTCGTGGGTAAGAATGATCACCTGTGAAACAGTGACAAATGTTCTGAAAACCATCCAGATCAGAGTGAATACGAGGACGGTTGAACTGAGTGATGTGGTTGAACTGAGTGGGAATTCCACTAGAATTCGTGGTTTCTTACTGAAGTGCAATGTCATGAATTTATAAATATGCTGGCACGATTTCGTGACATTATGCTCCATCAAAATCAAATTTTTCTTCAGAAAAATTTTCGATATATGTACATATAAATCCTAACTCAGTCACACAAGATTCACACTGTGGAGTGTGTACTATCCTGCTACAAGAGAAAATCACAGTCGCCTATGAGCGTAAAAACCTCGTATTTACGTTAATAGAAGCAAGCATGAGGAAAAAACTCCGTGACGATGGTGAAAAATCCTGTACTCAGGTCAAACTGAGCGAAAAGTTGGCTACATTTACATTAACAGCTAATTGTCATGTAGAGTGATGTATGTAATACACGGTGTAGGTGTGACAGTTGTGGTGTAACTGTGCCTACATGTAAAATTATATAATACTAATCAACAGTAAATAGAGACGATGAGGCAGAACAGAAGAGGCGGCAGCATGCGGCAGAGACGATCAGCTGATCTGCACAACAAAATTGCTACACCCACCAGCTGCACCAGGGAAAGCAATCAAGGTGGAGCATCAAGAGTGACAGTGCGACAAACAATTTTTATTAAATTACAATTTCTCTCTCCCTGCCTAGCAGTCAGTATATATGCTACAAAGAGTACGCCCTAGCCAAAAATTTTAAGTGACAGCCAAGTTTTGTGAATTTGAGGTCGCCATTATTTTCGTATTGGATACATTATTAACTAGGAAACGTAGTCCCAGGACAGAATCTCAAAAGACCCTTATAGTTTGCTGGTTAAACCCTAAACCTACATTATTATTGACCAGGAAACTTGGTCCCAGGACAGGGAGCCGAGCGAAAAGACTGGGCACCTGTGCTGAACATCAAATGCTGCAATTCGCTAAGCCAAAGGACCCAGTCTACTGGTTAAACCCTACTCTACACTTACGATTAACATTGGCAAGCTGAGAATCCCTACACAATCTCGGGCACGTCACATTTTAACTCCCAACGTGGGTGTGAACACTCATGTGGATAATGTGCATTCTCCGGGAATCCTCAGAGAGGCCCACAGCTCGAGACACCACAAGGTAATTCAAACACAGCCTCTGATTGTCTATGCGGGGTTCTCGAACTTCCCCTTAACCTACAATACATATGTATGTACAGGCCCTGGACATTATGTGTCCTGTGGGGCAAACGGGTGAGACGTTAGGTCTGCACCCACATTACCACTGCCCTTTCTCTCAACTGACTCTGAGATTATGGGTGTGGATTCAAACGGCATGGGAAGGACATGTCCCTGATTGGTGGTACGTTGACACACATTGCAGGAGCGCACAAAGCTATCTATTTCTTGTCCCATCCCTGGCCAGAAAAAGTCAGCACGGATACGGCCCTGGGTTTTCCTTTTGCCAATGTGACCTCTTGAGGCTGAACAATGACCCCATTCTAACACTGCTTGGCGATACTTAGCAGGAACAACAAACTGCAGTCGAACCTCGCCCTGGGGTGTTCGTGATTCATGGTACAGCCATCCTTGTTTGCGAAGGAACCTGGCTTGACCTCCCGTGAATACTTAATCTCTCTACTCTTTTGTTTCTTCCGCACGGCAGCAAGTGTCGGGTCAGAATGTTGTCCTTGTACAACATCTTGGCTACAAATCAGATCTTGCCGTGATGCAATAGTCACAGGGGTGACACAATTTGGAGCCTCAGCCATGGCTCGTGTTACTGCAGCCGAAGTCTGAGTAGCGTCATCTATGGTGCAACTGTACTTGGCACCTGGAACGTTGCCTATTATAAGGTCAAACAAAGGTTCTGGCATGACAACTGCGACTGTCGTACCAGTGTTAAATGGAGATGCCACCTGGATTCGTGCCTCAGGGAACAATCTCACTGATCCATCAATAAGCTGAGCTTGGATCTGTCGACCTGTGTATTCCTCAGGCCGAACTAGACTGCCTGACAGAGCAACCTGAGGAACCATTGTCTCTCAGGACCTTCACAGGAATGCCTCCCACAAACCCTGGCTGAACAAGGAAGGCACTGTTACCTGTGGGAGGGCCTGTGGAGGAAGCAGCCAGCCACTAATGAGGCTGCTGAATGAATGATGCAGCAAACATGGTGCCCTGAGAATTAGATACCTGAGGGGTCGTACTCACTGTCTGGGGAGATGTAGTGTTGACCACCTGTGGAGGAGGGTTCACTGTTGCTGGGGGACCAGTGAACTGTGGAGAAGTACCTGTACTGGTGGGGCTGGCACCACTGTGCGCTTGTTGCGGAATGAAGGCTGCATTTGCATCCTGCCTCCGGTACACTAAAGTCGATTGTCCTGACTGAGGGTTACGTGGTTTGTCCTTGCCCTGCTGCTGCTTGAAATACCGGTACTGCTGCTGGTTAGGGTTCTGCTTGTCGTACCGCTTCCACTCAGGTTTTTGGGTATTTTGCCCCTGGTCCTTCTTCTGCGGTTTGTTTGGACCTTGGCCATTATTCTGAGAACGGCCTTGTTGGTGGGGTTCAGTCTGAGACAGTTTCCCAGATTTGTCAGCTTTCCTGTACCAGGTGTGTTGCTTCCGAGTTTGATACCCGTAAGCAGTGAAGAATGCATCAGCCTTCACCATTTGGCTGGCATCCCTTACCTGGCAGATCTTAAGCTGAGCCATAAGCTCAGCAGGCCACGACTTTTCTAGCTGCATGCGAAGCATACGGTCATTTATCCCCTCATGCGTGGGTGGAGTTTCATCTTTCTCCATCCACTCACCTAAATAAGCAGTAAGCCGATCAAGAAACTGAACAGCAGTCTCCTTTTCTTGTAGACGTGCCCTCATAAACTGACTCCTGGTGTCATCAACTGTGAGACCGTACGCTTTGACGAGTGTGGCTTTCATCATCTCATACGTGAGATTGTCTCCACGAATTCTGTGGAGAATATCGAGAGCAGGGCCCTCAAACAAGCTAAGAAAATGGAGCCGCTTAGCTGTCTCATCCAGCTGGTACAGCTGAGCCATGTCTTCGAAACGAGCTATGAATGGCTTAATTCGCTCGCCTTCCTTGTATGGAGAAAGCTTGATGTGTGGGGTCGCCAGAACATGTGTAGGAAGAGCCTCGTGGAGCTTGGGTTAGCTGCACCAGATGTGTCTGAAGCCAAGGAGTCTCGCTTGAGCTTCTACATCTCAAGTTCATGTTTCTCACGTGCCTCACGCTCAGCATGTTCGTGTTCTTGTTCTCTCTCTCGTTGTTCTAACTCATATTCGCGTTCTCTCTCTCATTGTTCTCGCTCGTATTCATGCTCTCTCGCTCGTTGTTCTCGCTCGTGTTCGCATTCTCTTTCGCGTTGTTCTCGCTCGTGTTCGCGTTGTTTTTGCTCTTGTTTGCATTGTTTTTGCTCGTGTTTGCGTTCTCTCTCGTGTTCGCATTCTCTTTCGCGTTGTTCTCGCTCGTGTTCGCGTTGTTTTTGCTCTTGTTTGCATTGTTTTTGCTCGTGTTTGCGTTCTCTCTCGTGTTCCTCGTGCTGTTCTCGCTCATGTTCACGTTGTTCTCGCTCATATTCATGTTGAATTCTATGCTCTTCATGAGCATCATTCTCACGTTGCTGCTCGTAACTAAACCGTGAGAGGACGTATTCTTTGATTTGTTCGGGGTCGCTAAGCCCCATATCTTTGGCTTCCTGTAAATAGATATTAGTAGTCATGATGCTAACTCAACTAAGGCTGAGTGGGCTAAAGACTGAGTACTGACTGCTATTTTGCAGAGAAATGCCAATAATCAAGAGTAAAGAATATAGGCACAGGTTGGTGGTTACCAGGTTTATCTAGTTAAACTGGTAAAAAGAGAAAATTAAAAAAAAAGCAACTGACTGGGAAAACTATTACGTAAATTTAATAGAAATGAATCAATAACCACCAGTAAGATAGTGCCTATAGATTTAAATATACATAAGTGTGAGTGAGTATTATCTCGTTAATAACTTCAGAGCTAGGGGTTAATATCCTGAAATGAGGTCGCCAGATGTCACGAGGGGATGTGAATGTATGAATTAAAAATGCTGTATTGTTAGTTGAAAATAGAGACAAGGAATTGACTTGTGAAAATCAAGCAGTAAGTTTTACATTATGCCGACTTACTTCGCCGATTCTCTAAAGATGAGAATTTATAAACTTTCTCAGCAGTACACAGCAGAGACTAATTACTCACGAGTGCTGTTTGTAGTACTGTTAGCCTCTCGAGAAAGTGACTCCACCCCTGACAATCAATAACTAATGCTAATAATAATAAACAGGTTCTTGCCGGTGCATTAACTCCTGGCTGGCACAACGGATTTAAGCTTGATACAAAAGAACTGGCCCAAGTACCAGTTACGGATAATGTAAAGAGTTTGTGCAAACTAGGAGCGGCAACTAAAATAAGCTTACTGTGGAGAAATAAAACACGATTCTAATTACATTAAGCTCAAAGAAAAGAACTGTAAATTTATTGATTACAATGAAATAAATTTACGTTATATGAATCTCAAAAATGAATTCGAAATATCAAGGAGAATACACTCACTTGCTCATTCAAAAGCTAAACACACTTAAGCCTAGAAAAACAAAGAGAAATACTGGTCAGTGTAGGGGAGCCGAGCGAAAAAGACTGGGCACCTGTGCAAGACATCAGACGCTGCAATTCGCTAAGCCCGCTTCGCCAATTCACCGTCTAGGTGGAGATTCAGGAACTCGCTGTACAACGCAGACGCTCTTCATGCTGGGCACAAATGGTCCTATTCTCACGACGACTCAAAGCTGACTGACTTCAAACTATGAAAGAGGTAGGGGCTGGCCGTGTTTGCAGGAAGTAGGCATGGCCTAAGTCAACGGTCAACGAGAGAGGGTGAACGATATACGCTACAATAAATCACTCAGTGAAGGCACTAATGTCGTGGGTAAGAATGATCACCTGTGAAACAGTGACAAATGTTCTGAAAACCATCCAGATCAGAGTGAATACGAGGACGGTTGAACTGAGTGATGTGGTTGAACTGAGTGGGAATTCCACTAGAATTCGTGGTTTCTTACTGAAGTGCAATGTCATGAATTTATAAATATGCTGGCACGATTTCGTGACATTATGCTCCATCAAAATCAAATTTTTCTTCAGAAAAATTTTCGATATATGTACATATAAATCCTAACTCAGTCACACAAGATTCACACTGTGGAGTGTGTACTATCCTGCTACAAGAGAAAATCACAGTCGCCTATGAGCGTAAAAACCTCGTATTTACGTTAATAGAAGCAAGCATGAGGAAAAAACTCCGTGACGATGGTGAAAAATCCTGTACTCAGGTCAAACTGAGCGAAAAGTTGGCTACATTTACATTAACAGCTAATTGTCATGTAGAGTGATGTATGTAATACACGGTGTAGGTGTGACAGTTGTGGTGTAACTGTGCCTACATGTAAAATTATATAATACTAATCAACAGTAAATAGAGACGATGAGGCAGAACAGAAGAGGCGGCAGCATGCGGCAGAGACGATCAGCTGATCTGCACAACAAAATTGCTACACCCACCAGCTGCACCAGGGAAAGCAATCAAGGTGGAGCATCAAGAGTGACAGTGCGACAAACAATTTTTATTAAATTACAATTTCTCTCTCCCTGCCTAGCAGTCAGTATATATGCTACAAAGAGTACGCCCTAGCCAAAAATTTTAAGTGACAGCCAAGTTTTGTGAATTTGAGGTCGCCATTATTTTCGTATTGGATACATTATTAACTAGGAAACGTAGTCCCAGGACAGAATCTCAAAAGACCCTTATAGTTTGCTGGTTAAACCCTAAACCTACATTATTATTGACCAGGAAACTTGGTCCCCGGACAGGGAGCCGAGCGAAAAGACTGGGCACCTGTGCTGAACATCAAATGCTGCAATTCGCTAAGCCAAAGGACCCAGTCTACTGGTTAAACCCTACTCTACACTTACGATTAACATTGGCAAGCTGAGAATCCCTACGCAATCTCGGGCACGTCACATTTTAACTCCCAACGTGGGTGTGAACACTCATGTGGATAATGTGCATTCTCCGGGAATCCTCAGAGAGGCCCACAGCTCGAGACACCACAAGGTAATTCAAACACAGCCTCTGATTGTCTATGCGGGGTTCTCGAACTTCCCCCTTAACCTACAATACATATGTATGTACAGGCCCTGGACATTATGTGTCCTGTGGGGCAAACGGGTGAGACGTTAGGTCTGCACCCACATTACCACTGCCCTTTCTCTCAACTGACTCTGAGATTATGGGTGTGGATTCAAACGGCATGGGAAGGACATGTCCCTGATTGGTGGTACGTTGACACACATTGCAGGAGCGCACAAAGCTATCTATTTCTTGTCCCATCCCTGGCCAGAAAAAGTCAGCACGGATACGGCCCTGGGTTTTCCTTTTGCCAATGTGACCTCTTGAGGCTGAACAATGACCCCATTCTAACACTGCTTGGCGATACTTAGCAGGAACAACAAACTGCAGTCGAACCTCGCCCTGGGGTGTTCGTGATTCATGGTACAGCCATCCTTGTTTGCGAAGGAACCTGGCTTGACCTCCCCGTGAATACTTAATCTCTCTACTCTTTTGTTTCTTCCGCACGGCAGCAAGTGTCGGGTCAGAATGTTGTCCTTGTACAACATCTTGGCTACAAATCAGATCTTGCCGTGATGCAATAGTCACAGGGGTGACACAATTTGGAGCCTCAGCCATGGCTCGTGTTACTGCAGCCGAAGTCTGAGTAGCGTCATCTATGGTGCAACTGTACTTGGCACCTGGAACGTTGCCTATTATAAGGTCAAACAAAGGTTCTGGCATGACAACTGCGACTGTCGTACCAGTGTTAAATGGAGATGCCACCTGGATTCGTGCCTCAGGGAACAATCTCACTGATCCATCAATAAGCTGAGCTTGGATCTGTCGACCTGTGTATTCCTCAGGCCGAACTAGACTGCCTGACAGAGCAACCTGAGGAACCATTGTCTCTCAGGACCTTCACAGGAATGCCTCCCACAAACCCTGGCTGAACAAGGAAGGCACTGTTACCTGTGGGAGGGCCTGTGGAGGAAGCAGCCAGCCACTAATGAGGCTGCTGAATGAATGATGCAGCAAACATGGTGCCCTGAGAATTAGATACCTGAGGGGTCGTACTCACTGTCTGGGGAGATGTAGTGTTGACCACCTGTGGAGGAGGGTTCACTGTTGCTGGGGGACCAGTGAACTGTGGAGAAGTACCTGTACTGGTGGGGCTGGCACCACTGTGCGCTTGTTGCGGAATGAAGGCTGCATTTGCATCCTGCCTCCGGTACACTAAAGTCGATTGTCCTGACTGAGGGTTACGTGGTTTGTCCTTGCCCTGCTGCTGCTTGAAATACCGGTACTGCTGCTGGTTAGGGTTCTGCTTGTCGTACCGCTTCCACTCAGGTTTTTGGGTATTTTGCCCCTGGTCCTTCTTCTGCGGTTTGTTTGGACCTTGGCCATTATTCTGAGAACGGCCTTGTTGGTGGGGTTCAGTCTGAGACAGTTTCCCAGATTTGTCAGCTTTCCTGTACCAGGTGTGTTGCTTCCGAGTTTGATACCCGTAAGCAGTGAAGAATGCATCAGCCTTCACCATTTGGCTGGCATCCCTTACCTGGCAGATCTTAAGCTGAGCCATAAGCTCAGCAGGCCACGACTTTTCTAGCTGCATGCGAAGCATACGGTCATTTATCCCCTCATGCGTGGGTGGAGTTTCATCTTTCTCCATCCACTCACCTAAATAAGCAGTAAGCCGATCAAGAAACTGAACAGCAGTCTCCTTTTCTTGTAGACGTGCCCTCATAAACTGACTCCTGGTGTCATCAACTGTGAGACCGTACGCTTTGACGAGTGTGGCTTTCATCATCTCATACGTGAGATTGTCTCCACGAATTCTGTGGAGAATATCGAGAGCAGGGCCCTCAAACAAGCTAAGAAAATGGAGCCGCTTAGCTGTCTCATCCAGCTGGTACAGCTGAGCCATGTCTTCGAAACGAGCTATGAATGGCTTAATTCGCTCGCCTTCCTTGTATGGAGAAAGCTTGATGTGTGGGGTCGCCAGAACATGTGTAGGAAGAGCCTCGTGGAGCTTGGGTTAGCTGCACCAGATGTGTCTGAAGCCAAGGAGTCTCGCTTGAGCTTCTACATCTCAAGTTCATGTTTCTCACGTGCCTCACGCTCAGCATGTTCGTGTTCTTGTTCTCTCTCTCGTTGTTCTAACTCATATTCGCGTTCTCTCTCTCATTGTTCTCGCTCGTATTCATGCTCTCTCGCTCGTTGTTCTCGCTCGTGTTCGCATTCTCTTTCGCGTTGTTCTCGCTCGTGTTCGCGTTGTTTTTGCTCTTGTTTGCATTGTTTTTGCTCGTGTTTGCGTTCTCTCTCGTGTTCCTCGTGCTGTTCTCGCTCATGTTCACGTTGTTCTCGCTCATATTCATGTTGAATTCTATGCTCTTCATGAGCATCATTCTCACGTTGCTGCTCGTAACTAAACCGTGAGAGGACGTATTCCTTTGATTTGTTCGGGGTCGCTAAGCCCCATATCTTTGGCTTCCTGTAAATAGATATTAGTAGTCATGATGCTAACTCAACTAAGGCTGAGTGGGCTAAAGACTGAGTACTGACTGCTATTTTGCAGAGAAATGCCAATAATCAAGAGTAAAGAATATAGGCACAGGTTGGTGGTTACCAGGTTTATCTAGTTAAACTGGTAAAAAGAGAAAATTAAAAAAAAAGCAACTGACTGGGAAAACTATTACGTAAATTTAATAGAAATGAATCAATAACCACCAGTAAGATAGTGCCTATAGATTTAAATATACATAAGTGTGAGTGAGTATTATCTCGTTAATAACTTCAGAGCTAGGGGTTAATATCCTGAAATGAGGTCGCCAGATGTCACGAGGGGATGTGAATGTATGAATTAAAAATGCTGTATTGTTAGTTGAAAATAGAGACAAGGAATTGACTTGTGAAAATCAAGCAGTAAGTTTTACATTATGCCGACTTACTTCGCCGATTCTCTAAAGATGAGAATTTATAAACTTTCTCAGCAGTACACAGCAGAGACTAATTACTCACGAGTGCTGTTTGTAGTACTGTTAGCCTCTCGAGAAAGTGACTCCACCCCTGACAATCAATAACTAATGCTAATAATAATAAACAGGTTCTTGCCGGTGCATTAACTCCTGGCTGGCACAACGGATTTAAGCTTGATACAAAAGAACTGGCCCAAGTACCAGTTACGGATAATGTAAAGAGTTTGTGCAAACTAGGAGCGGCAACTAAAATAAGCTTACTGTGGAGAAATAAAACACGATTCTAATTACATTAAGCTCAAAGAAAAGAACTGTAAATTTATTGATTACAATGAAATAAATTTACGTTATATGAATCTCAAAAATGAATTCGAAATATCAAGGAGAATACACTCACTTGCTCATTCAAAAGCTAAACACACTTAAGCCTAGAAAAACAAAGAGAAATACTGGTCAGTGTAGGGGAGCCGAGCGAAAAAGACTGGGCACCTGTGCAAGACATCAGACGCTGCAATTCGCTAAGCCCGCTTCGCCAATTCACCGTCTAGGTGGAGATTCAGGAACTCGCTGTACAACGCAGACGCTCTTCATGCTGGGCACAAATGGTCCTATTCTCACGACGACTCAAAGCTGACTGACTTCAAACTATGAAAGAGGTAGGGGCTGGCCGTGTTTGCAGGAAGTAGGCATGGCCTAAGTCAACGGTCAATGAGAGAGGGTGAACGATATACGCTACAATAAATCACTCAGTGAAGGCACTAATGTCGTGGGTAAGAATGATCACCTGTGAAACAGTGACAAATGTTCTGAAAACCATCCAGATCAGAGTGAATACGAGGACGGTTGAACTGAGTGATGTGGTTGAACTGAGTGGGAATTCCACTAGAATTCGTGGTTTCTTACTGAAGTGCAATGTCATGAATTTATAAATATGCTGGCACGATTTCGTGACATTATGCTCCATCAAAATCAAATTTTTCTTCAGAAAAATTTTCGATATATGTACATATAAATCCTAACTCAGTCACACAAGATTCACACTGTGGAGTGTGTACTATCCTGCTACAAGAGAAAATCACAGTCGCCTATGAGCGTAAAAACCTCGTATTTACGTTAATAGAAGCAAGCATGAGGAAAAAACTCCGTGACGATGGTGAAAAATCCTGTACTCAGGTCAAACTGAGCGAAAAGTTGGCTACATTTACATTAACAGCTAATTGTCATGTAGAGTGATGTATGTAATACACGGTGTAGGTGTGACAGTTGTGGTGTAACTGTGCCTACATGTAAAATTATATAATACTAATCAACAGTAAATAGAGACGATGAGGCAGAACAGAAGAGGCGGCAGCATGCGGCAGAGACGATCAGCTGATCTGCACAACAAAATTGCTACACCCACCAGCTGCACCAGGGAAAGCAATCAAGGTGGAGCATCAAGAGTGACAGTGCGACAAACAATTTTTATTAAATTACAATTTCTCTCTCCCTGCCTAGCAGTCAGTATATATGCTACAAAGAGTACGCCCTAGCCAAAAATTTTAAGTGACAGCCAAGTTTTGTGAATTTGAGGTCGCCATTATTTTCGTATTGGATACATTATTAACTAGGAAACGTAGTCCCAGGACAGAATCTCAAAAGACCCTTATAGTTTGCTGGTTAAACCCTAAACCTACATTATTATTGACCAGGAAACTTGGTCCCAGGACAGGGAGCCGAGCGAAAAGACTGGGCACCTGTGCTGAACATCAAATGCTGCAATTCGCTAAGCCAAAGGACCCAGTCTACTGGTTAAACCCTACTCTACACTTACGATTAACATTGGCAAGCTGAGAATCCCTACACAATCTCGGGCACGTCACATTTTAACTCCCAACGTGGGTGTGAACACTCATGTGGATAATGTGCATTCTCCGGGAATCCTCAGAGAGGCCCACAGCTCGAGACACCACAAGGTAATTCAAACACAGCCTCTGATTGTCTATGCGGGGTTCTCGAACTTCCCCCTTAACCTACAATACATATGTATGTACAGGCCCTGGACATTATGTGTCCTGTGGGGCAAATGGGTGAGACGTTAGGTCTGCACCCACATTACCACTGCCCTTTCTCTCAACTGACTCTGAGATTATGGGTGTGGATTCAAACGGCATGGGAAGGACATGTCCCTGATTGGTGGTACGTTGACACACATTGCAGGAGCGCACAAAGCTATCTATTTCTTGTCCCATCCCTGGCCAGAAAAAGTCAGCACGGATACGGCCCTGGGTTTTCCTTTTGCCAATGTGACCTCTTGAGGCTGAACAATGACCCCATTCTAACACTGCTTGGCGATACTTAGCAGGAACAACAAACTGCAGTCGAACCTCGCCCTGGGGTGTTCGTGATTCATGGTACAGCCATCCTTGTTTGCGAAGGAACCTGGCTTGACCTCCCCGTGAATACTTAATCTCTCTACTCTTTTGTTTCTTCCGCACGGCAGCAAGTGTCGGGTCAGAATGTTGTCCTTGTACAACATCTTGGCTACAAATCAGATCTTGCCGTGATGCAATAGTCACAGGGGTGACACAATTTGGAGCCTCAGCCATGGCTCGTGTTACTGCAGCCGAAGTCTGAGTAGCGTCATCTATGGTGCAACTGTACTTGGCACCTGGAACGTTGCCTATTATAAGGTCAAACAAAGGTTCTGGCATGACAACTGCGACTGTCGTACCAGTGTTAAATGGAGATGCCACCTGGATTCGTGCCTCAGGGAACAATCTCACTGATCCATCAATAAGCTGAGCTTGGATCTGTCGACCTGTGTATTCCTCAGGCCGAACTAGACTGCCTGACAGAGCAACCTGAGGAACCATTGTCTCTCAGGACCTTCACAGGAATGCCTCCCACAAACCCTGGCTGAACAAGGAAGGCACTGTTACCTGTGGGAGGGCCTGTGGAGGAAGCAGCCAGCCACTAATGAGGCTGCTGAATGAATGATGCAGCAAACATGGTGCCCTGAGAATTAGATACCTGAGGGGTCGTACTCACTGTCTGGGGAGATGTAGTGTTGACCACCTGTGGAGGAGGGTTCACTGTTGCTGGGGGACCAGTGAACTGTGGAGAAGTACCTGTACTGGTGGGGCTGGCACCACTGTGCGCTTGTTGCGGAATGAAGGCTGCATTTGCATCCTGCCTCCGGTACACTAAAGTCGATTGTCCTGACTGAGGGTTACGTGGTTTGTCCTTGCCCTGCTGCTGCTTGAAATACCGGTACTGCTGCTGGTTAGGGTTCTGCTTGTCGTACCGCTTCCACTCAGGTTTTTGGGTATTTTGCCCCTGGTCCTTCTTCTGCGGTTTGTTTGGACCTTGGCCATTATTCTGAGAACGGCCTTGTTGGTGGGGTTCAGTCTGAGACAGTTTCCCAGATTTGTCAGCTTTCCTGTACCAGGTGTGTTGCTTCCGAGTTTGATACCCGTAAGCAGTGAAGAATGCATCAGCCTTCACCATTTGGCTGGCATCCCTTACCTGGCAGATCTTAAGCTGAGCCATAAGCTCAGCAGGCCACGACTTTTCTAGCTGCATGCGAAGCATACGGTCATTTATCCCCTCATGCGTGGGTGGAGTTTCATCTTTCTCCATCCACTCACCTAAATAAGCAGTAAGCCGATCAAGAAACTGAACAGCAGTCTCCTTTTCTTGTAGACGTGCCCTCATAAACTGACTCCTGGTGTCATCAACTGTGAGACCGTACGCTTTGACGAGTGTGGCTTTCATCATCTCATACGTGAGATTGTCTCCACGAATTCTGTGGAGAATATCGAGAGCAGGGCCCTCAAACAAGCTAAGAAAATGGAGCCGCTTAGCTGTCTCATCCAGCTGGTACAGCTGAGCCATGTCTTCGAAACGAGCTATGAATGGCTGAATTCGCTCGCCTTCCTTGTATGGAGAAAGCTTGATGTGTGGGGTCGCCAGAACATGTGTAGGAAGAGCCTCGTGGAGCTTGGGTTAGCTGCACCAGATGTGTCTGAAGCCAAGGAGTCTCGCTTGAGCTTCTACATCTCAAGTTCATGTTTCTCACGTGCCTCACGCTCAGCATGTTCGTGTTCTTGTTCTCTCTCTCGTTGTTCTAACTCATATTCGCGTTCTCTCTCTCATTGTTCTCGCTCGTATTCATGCTCTCTCGCTCGTTGTTCTCGCTCGTGTTCGCATTCTCTTTCGCGTTGTTCTCGCTCGTGTTCGCGTTGTTTTTGCTCTTGTTTGCATTGTTTTTGCTCGTGTTTGCGTTCTCTCTCGTGTTCCTCGTGCTGTTCTCGCTCATGTTCACGTTGTTCTCGCTCATATTCATGTTGAATTCTATGCTCTTCATGAGCATCATTCTCACGTTGCTGCTCGTAACTAAACCGTGAGAGGACGTATTCCTTGATTTGTTCGGGGTCGCTAAGCCCCATATCTTTGGCTTCCTGTAAATAGATATTAGTAGTCATGATGCTAACTCAACTAAGGCTGAGTGGGCTAAAGACTGAGTACTGACTGCTATTTTGCAGAGAAATGCCAATAATCAAGAGTAAAGAATATAGGCACAGGTTGGTGGTTACCAGGTTTATCTAGTTAAACTGGTAAAAAGAGAAAATTAAAAAAAAAGCAACTGACTGGGAAAACTATTACGTAAATTTAATAGAAATGAATCAATAACCACCAGTAAGATAGTGCCTATAGATTTAAATATACATAAGTGTGAGTGAGTATTATCTCGTTAATAACTTCAGAGCTAGGGGTTAATATCCTGAAATGAGGTCGCCAGATGTCACGAGGGGATGTGAATGTATGAATTAAAAATGCTGTATTGTTAGTTGAAAATAGAGACAAGGAATTGACTTGTGAAAATCAAGCAGTAAGTTTTACATTATGCCGACTTACTTCGCCGATTCTCTAAAGATGAGAATTTATAAACTTTCTCAGCAGTACACAGCAGAGACTAATTACTCACGAGTGCTGTTTGTAGTACTGTTAGCCTCTCGAGAAAGTGACTCCACCCCTGACAATCAATAACTAATGCTAATAATAATAAACAGGTTCTTGCCGGTGCATTAACTCCTGGCTGGCACAACGGATTTAAGCTTGATACAAAAGAACTGGCCCAAGTACCAGTTACGGATAATGTAAAGAGTTTGTGCAAACTAGGAGCGGCAACTAAAATAAGCTTACTGTGGAGAAATAAAACACGATTCTAATTACATTAAGCTCAAAGAAAAGAACTGTAAATTTATTGATTACAATGAAATAAATTTACGTTATATGAATCTCAAAAATGAATTCGAAATATCAAGGAGAATACACTCACTTGCTCATTCAAAAGCTAAACACACTTAAGCCTAGAAAAACAAAGAGAAATACTGGTCAGTGTAGGGGAGCCGAGCGAAAAAGACTGGGCACCTGTGCAAGACATCAGACGCTGCAATTCGCTAAGCCCGCTTCGCCAATTCACCGTCTAGGTGGAGATTCAGGAACTCGCTGTACAACGCAGACGCTCTTCATGCTGGGCACAAATGGTCCTATTCTCACGACGACTCAAAGCTGACTGACTTCAAACTATGAAAGAGGTAGGGGCTGGCCGTGTTTGCAGGAAGTAGGCATGGCCTAAGTCAACGGTCAACGAGAGAGGGTGAACGATATACGCTACAATAAATCACTCAGTGAAGGCACTAATGTCGTGGGTAAGAATGATCACCTGTGAAACAGTGACAAATGTTCTGAAAACCATCCAGATCAGAGTGAATACGAGGACGGTTGAACTGAGTGATGTGGTTGAACTGAGTGGGAATTCCACTAGAATTCGTGGTTTCTTACTGAAGTGCAATGTCATGAATTTATAAATATGCTGGCACGATTTCGTGACATTATGCTCCATCAAAATCAAATTTTTCTTCAGAAAAATTTTCGATATATGTACATATAAATCCTAACTCAGTCACACAAGATTCACACTGTGGAGTGTGTACTATCCTGCTACAAGAGAAAATCACAGTCGCCTATGAGCGTAAAAACCTCGTATTTACGTTAATAGAAGCAAGCATGAGGAAAAAACTCCGTGACGATGGTGAAAAATCCTGTACTCAGGTCAAACTGAGCGAAAAGTTGGCTACATTTACATTAACAGCTAATTGTCATGTAGAGTGATGTATGTAATACACGGTGTAGGTGTGACAGTTGTGGTGTAACTGTGCCTACATGTAAAATTATATAATACTAATCAACAGTAAATAGAGACGATGAGGCAGAACAGAAGAGGCGGCAGCATGCGGCAGAGACGATCAGCTGATCTGCACAACAAAATTGCTACACCCACCAGCTGCACCAGGGAAAGCAATCAAGGTGGAGCATCAAGAGTGACAGTGCGACAAACAATTTTTATTAAATTACAATTTCTCTCTCCCTGCCTAGCAGTCAGTATATATGCTACAAAGAGTACGCCCTAGCCAAAAATTTTAAGTGACAGCCAAGTTTTGTGAATTTGAGGTCGCCATTATTTTCGTATTGGATACATTATTAACTAGGAAACGTAGTCCCAGGACAGAATCTCAAAAGACCCTTATAGTTTGCTGGTTAAACCCTAAACCTACATTATTATTGACCAGGAAACTTGGTCCCCGGACAGGGAGCCGAGCGAAAAGACTGGGCACCTGTGCTGAACATCAAATGCTGCAATTCGCTAAGCCAAAGGACCCAGTCTACTGGTTAAACCCTACTCTACACTTACGATTAACATTGGCAAGCTGAGAATCCCTACGCAATCTCGGGCACGTCACATTTTAACTCCCAACGTGGGTGTGAACACTCATGTGGATAATGTGCATTCTCCGGGAATCCTCAGAGAGGCCCACAGCTCGAGACACCACAAGGTAATTCAAACACAGCCTCTGATTGTCTATGCGGGGTTCTCGAACTTCCCCCTTAACCTACAATACATATGTATGTACAGGCCCTGGACATTATGTGTCCTGTGGGGCAAATGGGTGAGACGTTAGGTCTGCACCCACATTACCACTGCCCTTTCTCTCAACTGACTCTGAGATTATGGGTGTGGATTCAAACGGCATGGGAAGGACATGTCCCTGATTGGTGGTACGTTGACACACATTGCAGGAGCGCACAAAGCTATCTATTTCTTGTCCCATCCCTGGCCAGAAAAAGTCAGCACGGATACGGCCCTGGGTTTTCCTTTTGCCAATGTGACCTCTTGAGGCTGAACAATGACCCCATTCTAACACTGCTTGGCGATACTTAGCAGGAACAACAAACTGCAGTCGAACCTCGCCCTGGGGTGTTCGTGATTCATGGTACAGCCATCCTTGTTTGCGAAGGAACCTGGCTTGACCTCCCCGTGAATACTTAATCTCTCTACTCTTTTGTTTCTTCCGCACGGCAGCAAGTGTCGGGTCAGAATGTTGTCCTTGTACAACATCTTGGCTACAAATCAGATCTTGCCGTGATGCAATAGTCACAGGGGTGACACAATTTGGAGCCTCAGCCATGGCTCGTGTTACTGCAGCCGAAGTCTGAGTAGCGTCATCTATGGTGCAACTGTACTTGGCACCTGGAACGTTGCCTATTATAAGGTCAAACAAAGGTTCTGGCATGACAACTGCGACTGTCGTACCAGTGTTAAATGGAGATGCCACCTGGATTCGTGCCTCAGGGAACAATCTCACTGATCCATCAATAAGCTGAGCTTGGATCTGTCGACCTGTGTATTCCTCAGGCCGAACTAGACTGCCTGACAGAGCAACCTGAGGAACCATTGTCTCTCAGGACCTTCACAGGAATGCCTCCCACAAACCCTGGCTGAACAAGGAAGGCACTGTTACCTGTGGGAGGGCCTGTGGAGGAAGCAGCCAGCCACTAATGAGGCTGCTGAATGAATGATGCAGCAAACATGGTGCCCTGAGAATTAGATACCTGAGGGGTCGTACTCACTGTCTGGGGAGATGTAGTGTTGACCACCTGTGGAGGAGGGTTCACTGTTGCTGGGGGACCAGTGAACTGTGGAGAAGTACCTGTACTGGTGGGGCTGGCACCACTGTGCGCTTGTTGCGGAATGAAGGCTGCATTTGCATCCTGCCTCCGGTACACTAAAGTCGATTGTCCTGACTGAGGGTTACGTGGTTTGTCCTTGCCCTGCTGCTGCTTGAAATACCGGTACTGCTGCTGGTTAGGGTTCTGCTTGTCGTACCGCTTCCACTCAGGTTTTTGGGTATTTTGCCCCTGGTCCTTCTTCTGCGGTTTGTTTGGACCTTGGCCATTATTCTGAGAACGGCCTTGTTGGTGGGGTTCAGTCTGAGACAGTTTCCCAGATTTGTCAGCTTTCCTGTACCAGGTGTGTTGCTTCCGAGTTTGATACCCGTAAGCAGTGAAGAATGCATCAGCCTTCACCATTTGGCTGGCATCCCTTACCTGGCAGATCTTAAGCTGAGCCATAAGCTCAGCAGGCCACGACTTTTCTAGCTGCATGCGAAGCATACGGTCATTTATCCCCTCATGCGTGGGTGGAGTTTCATCTTTCTCCATCCACTCACCTAAATAAGCAGTAAGCCGATCAAGAAACTGAACAGCAGTCTCCTTTTCTTGTAGACGTGCCCTCATAAACTGACTCCTGGTGTCATCAACTGTGAGACCGTACGCTTTGACGAGTGTGGCTTTCATCATCTCATACGTGAGATTGTCTCCACGAATTCTGTGGAGAATATCGAGAGCAGGGCCCTCAAACAAGCTAAGAAAATGGAGCCGCTTAGCTGTCTCATCCAGCTGGTACAGCTGAGCCATGTCTTCGAAACGAGCTATGAATGGCTTGATTCGCTCGCCTTCCTTGTATGGAGAAAGCTTGATGTGTGGGGTCGCCAGAACATGTGTAGGAAGAGCCTCGTGGAGCTTGGGTTAGCTGCACCAGATGTGTCTGAAGCCAAGGAGTCTCGCTTGAGCTTCTACATCTCAAGTTCATGTTTCTCACGTGCCTCACGCTCAGCATGTTCGTGTTCTTGTTCTCTCTCTCGTTGTTCTAACTCATATTCGCGTTCTCTCTCTCATTGTTCTCGCTCGTATTCATGCTCTCTCGCTCGTTGTTCTCGCTCGTGTTCGCATTCTCTTTCGCGTTGTTCTCGCTCGTGTTCGCGTTGTTTTTGCTCTTGTTTGCATTGTTTTTGCTCGTGTTTGCGTTCTCTCTCGTGTTCCTCGTGCTGTTCTCGCTCATGTTCACGTTGTTCTCGCTCATATTCATGTTGAATTCTATGCTCTTCATGAGCATCATTCTCACGTTGCTGCTCGTAACTAAACCGTGAGAGGACGTATTCCTTGATTTGTTCGGGGTCGCTAAGCCCCATATCTTTGGCTTCCTGTAAATAGATATTAGTAGTCATGATGCTAACTCAACTAAGGCTGAGTGGGCTAAAGACTGAGTACTGACTGCTATTTTGCAGAGAAATGCCAATAATCAAGAGTAAAGAATATAGGCACAGGTTGGTGGTTACCAGGTTTATCTAGTTAAACTGGTAAAAAGAGAAAAAAAAAAAAAGCAACTGACTGGGAAAACTATTACGTAAATTTAATAGAAATGAATCAATAACCACCAGTAAGATAGTGCCTATAGATTTAAATATACATAAGTGTGAGTGAGTATTATCTCGTTAATAACTTCAGAGCTAGGGGTTAATATCCTGAAATGAGGTCGCCAGATGTCACGAGGGGATGTGAATGTATGAATTAAAAATGCTGTATTGTTAGTTGAAAATAGAGACAAGGAATTGACTTGTGAAAATCAAGCAGTAAGTTTTACATTATGCCGACTTACTTCGCCGATTCTCTAAAGATGAGAATTTATAAACTTTCTCAGCAGTACACAGCAGAGACTAATTACTCACGAGTGCTGTTTGTAGTACTGTTAGCCTCTCGAGAAAGTGACTCCACCCCTGACAATCAATAACTAATGCTAATAATAATAAACAGGTTCTTGCCGGTGCATTAACTCCTGGCTGGCACAACGGATTTAAGCTTGATACAAAAGAACTGGCCCAAGTACCAGTTACGGATAATGTAAAGAGTTTGTGCAAACTAGGAGCGGCAACTAAAATAAGCTTACTGTGGAGAAATAAAACACGATTCTAATTACATTAAGCTCAAAGAAAAGAACTGTAAATTTATTGATTACAATGAAATAAATTTACGTTATATGAATCTCAAAAATGAATTCGAAATATCAAGGAGAATACACTCACTTGCTCATTCAAAAGCTAAACACACTTAAGCCTAGAAAAACAAAGAGAAATACTGGTCAGTGTAGGGGAGCCGAGCGAAAAAGACTGGGCACCTGTGCAAGACATCAGACGCTGCAATTCGCTAAGCCCGCTTCGCCAATTCACCGTCTAGGTGGAGATTCAGGAACTCGCTGTACAACGCAGACGCTCTTCATGCTGGGCACAAATGGTCCTATTCTCACGACGACTCAAAGCTGACTGACTTCAAACTATGAAAGAGGCAGGGACTGGCCGTGTTTGCAGGAAGTAGGCGTGGCCTAAGTCAACGGTCAATGGGAGAGGGTGAACGATATACGCTCACAATAAATCACTCAGTGAAGGCACTAATGACGTGTGTAAGAATGGTCACTTGTGAAACAGTGACAAATGTTCTGAAAACCATCCCGATCGGAGTGAATACGAGGACGGTTGAACTGAGTGATGCCCAGTGGGAATTCCACTAGAGTTCGTGGTTTCTCACTGAAGTACAATGTCACGAATTTATAAATACGCTCTCGCGAATTCGTGACAAATAATAATAATAATAATAATAATAATAATAATAATAAAATATTATTATTATTATTATTATTATTATTAACATTTCACTACGATGCACTCTTCGGCTCAATAAAATCGTCTGGCGGTAGCACGAATAAAACACTAAATTACCGGTATTCCTGTCGTGCTGATGGGGTTAAAACAGCCTCCACACACTCTTCCTTCAGGTGAGGAAAATCTTCACTTTTTTTATTCTTTCCACCTCCAGACGATTTTATTCAGCCTGAAAGTGGCCCCTCATCCCGTATGGCTTAACCCTCTGACGATGACGTAAAAAACCTTCACTACAGTGTTTTGTTGTTGCTGCCAACAGACGATTTTATTCAGCATGGGAGAGGAGACACACCATACTGAACGGGTTAACGAAGCCATAATTATCCAACCCCTCCAGGTCGAACAGTGTGTCTCCTAAACTGAATAAAATCGTCTGGAGGAGGCAGGGATACAATGGCAAAATGCGTCATCGGACTTAGAGGATTTAACGTCTCAAGCAACCCCTACAGGACGTGAGGAATCTTCACTCTTTTATTCTTTCTATCTTCAGATGACTTTATTCAGCTTGCAACCCCCCCCCCTTGGGGAGGGGAAGGGAATAATACTTCCCCAGTATTCCTGTTTGTCATAAGAGGCGACTAAATGGGGCCTTTTTGTCTCGTCATTCTCCTTACTGTCCTCTTCTGCTCTTTTGTATTACCTATCTTCTTGATACTCGTATTTCCGTGTTTTTGTCCTTACTTTATTTTTCCGTTACTCCTACAGTGCCATATAGCCATATTATGGCTTGGTGCTAATTCTTCATTATTCCTTCAGCTTGCAAGTGGTCTGTCATTGTGTACGGGTTGGTCCTCTGATATCTTCACTATTTTTTAATCTTGTTGCCTCCACACGATTTTACTTAGCCCGACAATTTTACTTAGCCCAAGAACGGCTTCTCGATTAAGGGTTAATAATTATACAATGTGAGGTTAATCGTGAAGTGAATAAAATCGTCTGACGCCGGTAAGAATAAGGCAACGACAATCACTGCCCTGGTAAGAGGTGCACTGAGGACGGTTTATAACTCCTGACATGAAGGTGGGCCACTCCCAGGCAGAATAAAACCATCTGTTGAAGCAAAAACGAAAGTGAAGATATATTATTTTTTCTAGCTGTTACTGCGGACTGTTGGAAAATGTCTGTAATAACCCTCTAAGGGGGACGGGAAGGAGAGGGGGTGTGAGGTGGGGCAAAAGGTGGGAATTGAAAAGTCAGTGGGAGTTGAAGACTTGTTGGGGGTAGAAAACATGAATGACCTGAAAATATCTGCAAAAAGCGGGTTAATTGAAGGTCAACAGCCTAATGCAAAAATTATCCAACTGTTCATTTATGTGTGGCTGGAACTTTGTTAGCTTAAGCTCTCTCTCTCTCTCTCTCTTTTTTTTTTTTTTTTTTTTTGTTCATTTTGGGAAACATTGGTGTTACTGAGACAATATATTTTAAACATGTTTTCTCGCTGTCTTTCACCCACTCATTTTCTCACACGCTTAGTCTTTAACACAGTTACTCTAGTTCTCCCGCTCTCTTATACACCCACATTCACTCTAGACGCCCCCCTCCACACATACACACACACACACACACACACACACACACACACACACACTCGCTGTGTCACGCTTTATTCCTCAGTTAATGATGCTCATACGTTGTAAACTCTTATTTTCTTATGCACTCACTCATTCATACATTACTTTCCCACACTCGTCCTCTCACTCCGCTTCTCAGTGAGGCTAATACCCTTTCAGCTCACACTTATGCTTTCACTTACACCCACACTCTCATACCTGGCCAGGTGGTTTCCTGTAACGGGATAAATGGACGCCTGGTGGTGTAGTGGGTTAGGGCGCTCCAACTGGATGTGGCCCATAAGGACTTAAATCTGACAGGTGGTTGGTGATTGCTGATAAGAAAATATTTTTCATGAGTGCGTGGCTGGTCACCGTCGCCTTAAATGAGTCCTACCCCACTCATCCACGCTCATGATAAGCGAGTAAAGGGCTAGATGGTGGCTGGTTGGATATTATGTTTCGCCTTTTTTATGGATTCCTGGCAGAAATATGCTGTAAGTGCAGTTCGTAATGTTTGTTTTTTTGTTTACTGATGGTACCTTGCAACAGTTTTGTTTAGCTTCTTGACGATTCGTAATGGTGTCAATGAAGAATATATCTTAAAAGTTTTTCCTTGGCTAAATGAAACGTAATGGCAACACCACGATTAAAATACAAAGACATCTGCAGGTGAGTGATATATAAATGAGAAATAGATAATCGAATTACTGAACGTAACTCATACGTGAGGTATATAAGGTTGGTTCTCAGCTGATCAAGCTAGACCTGGCTAATGTATGGCCCGGCCTCCACTATAGGTGGAGGAAATCTTAAAAGGAACGAAATGATCAAGCTATTATTTTTTATTTATTTATTTTTTTTGTAGTAGTATGATTGGGAACAGGCATATACGCGTGACTGATATTAGTAGGGAGGTTTGGGAATTGGCAAAATCAATTGCACCCCACAGAGAGTCGCGTTCATAAACTTCATCTTCGTTCAGCGCCGCTCTTGGTGATAAGTTCCTTGATGAGAGGTTAATAATTGACCCTGGAAAATGTGTCGACAGCGTTGCATTATAGTTATCATTTGTTTGCTGTCAGAGCGGAGGGGGGGAGGATGTCTTGAAAAAACATTGGCAAAATCCTGTTGGCAAAGTTACCTCTCAAGAGTGTGTACGAAGCATTTTCTAATTATATTTCCTATCAACTTAACAGAGAAGTTATGTTCGAGTTTGCCTTATTTTCTCGGCGAAAACTGGAGTCGAGCGCACACTCCACAACAAGGAAAAGGTATTGTGAAGCAGACTCAATGACCAAGAGAACAGGGGAAATCGCATCTTTAAACTAGACAGAACTACAACAACACCAATAAAATTTATGACAAAAATTAACAGCAAAAGCATTAAAAGCAAGCCTGTTGAAATCAAGACACCCAGGAATTCGGAGTGGCATCGTGGAATGAAGGTAGTTTCAAGGTTAGAGGGGAGGGGGAAGTGGTAGAGACTTGAAGTAGACGGGAGGATGTCTGGTGCCTACAGGAAGTCAGGTTCAGGGAAGGGTCAGCTAGAATGATTGCTGGGAAGGACTGTAGGTATAAATTCTTTAGGCAGGGAAGTGTGGACGGAAATGGCTGTGTGAGTGTGCTGGCTGAGGAGAAGAGGGTGAAATGTGTCACGAATGTAATGAAGATAAATGAAAGAATTATACCATTGATACTTTTGTTATTTGGTAAACTAATAATTTCAGTAATATCGGCGTATGCTCGACAGGTTGACCAGGATGATGAAGAAACGATAGAGTTTGGGATGGCTTAACACGTGTGGTTGTTGGTACGGTGGATGATGAGATCTGTAGTTTTGGATGGGGATTAAAATGGACATGTGGGTGAAGCAGCTCATGGATACGAAAGGAGACATGGGAGAGGCAAATATGATACGAGGAAGGCGGAGGAGGAAAGGATACGTGAGTTTGGAAATGGAATGAACATGATTATGTGTAACATGCTATTTAGGAAAAGAGAGAGTAGACTGCTTGCATATTAGTCTGAGGGTAATAGTAGCTGGATTGACTATTTCCTGGTCAGGAGGGCTGATAGGTTGGTGAGAGATGTTAAAGTTATGGGGTGCGAAGAGTGCGTGCAGCAACACAAATTAGTGATATGTGACATGGCAATGAAGGAGCGGGTGGTGAAAAAGAGAATCTATGCATCCGGGAGGAAAATGTGGAAGTTAAAAAGCCAAACAGTAAGGCTGCGTTCGCACCAAGCGATTCGATTCGATTCAATTCATGGAGAATCATTTGATTCGATTCATTTTGAATCAGCGCCGTTCATACCGACAGAATCAAACTGTCAGAATCAACAGGGAGTAGTGCAAAGGCTGACTTGAACGAGGATGGACGTAGACGCTCTTGCTGAAATAGAGGTGTTGCTGTGTCTGAGGCGGCGTAGGCGTAGGCGTCCAAGAAGAATATGGGTGCATGAAATTAATGCAAAAAGACCTTATTTTGGGAGTTTCGGACACTTGTTCCCAGATTTGATAAACAATTCAGACAAGTTTTATGATTATTTTAGGATGACCACTGAACAGTTTAAAATGCTAGTGGAGTTGACTGCACCCAACATAAGAAAACAGAATACTAATTACCGACGTGCAGTTGGAGTTGAAGAAAGGATTGCCATTTACCTTAGGTAAGAAGTGAACTGTTAAAAAGTCTGAAAGTTGGGAGAAGTAGTGTTTCATGCAGTATAAAAGACATCTTTTATTTCTGTTTATGAATACAGAATACATTAAGAAAACATATCTTTTATTTCTGGTTGTGCATAGAGTAAAAATAAGTATAAATTCTTTGTTTCTGGTTGTGAATATATTAAGAAAATAGACATCCTTTATTTATGGCTGTGAATACAGTAAAAAAATAGACATCCTTCATTTATGACTGAATAGAGTAAAAAAATAGACATAATATGTTTATCGTTGTGAATGCACCAAAATCATTGTTCCACTTTTTAGCATCATAAATAGCACGTCGCTCTCTCACTAAATTATCAGGACGTCCGGTAGCATGGTGCTCACTCCTCCACTGAATCGCCGTGACTGATGAAAAAATGGACCCTCGCGCATCAGTGATTCTGAATCGCCTTGAATCGCCATGATTTGAATTGAATTGATTCGCTTGGTGTGAACAGTTCCTATAGGAATTAACATGTCGCATCAAGACGAATCATGAATCGATATGATTCTCCATGAATTGAATCGAATCGAATCGCTTGGTGTGAACGCAGCTAAGGAATGTCTTCATTAGCGAGATGAGTCGAGTGGTGGCTGAACAGGGAGCTGTTTACAAAAGTGATAATGAGCAGTAAAGAGCTTTCAAGAACAATCTCTTTGAGAGTTGCTGGTTCAGTTTGCGGATGGACAAGGGACCCTCCAAGACATGGTGGTGGGGTGAGGGTGTTGAAGCTACAGTTACGGAGAAATATAGTTTTTTTCCGGGAATGGAAAAGGCGTGGTAAAAGAGCGGAATACTTGGCTGCCAAGAGTAGTGATAGAAAGGAGGTAAACAGGACAAATCAGTCTCCGAGACTATTACTGGATGACCTGAATAGTGCTGACAGGAAGAATATGGCTTTTAAGGTGGCAAATAAGATGGAAAGAAACAGGGTTATCATAGGTGTGCAGTGTGTGAAGCATGATGAAATGAGAGTAGTGGTGGACAGTGAAGATATGAGAGACGCATGGAGAGAGCATTATAGCAGGCTGCTGAATAAGGAGTTTGACTGGAGCAGGGAAGGTATGGAGTTAGCACATCCAGTGTTTGGCTCTGGCCTTTGATTGATGTTGCTACTGTAAGCAGGACAATGGACAGGATGCAGTTGTGGAAGGCGGCGGGTGTGTCATGGTTGACTGCTGAAATGATGGAGGCCTCAAGAGATATGTTAAGGGGTAGGGTTACACATTTGAAATATTCAGTTATTTATGAGTGTGTTGTTCAAGATGACTGGCTGATGAGATGACAGTAAATGTGTATAAGAGGAAGGGTTATGCCCATGGAAAAGGGACATTATATGGGCAAAAAACTTTTGGACCAGATAATGAAGGTAATGGAGGGAGTTTTAGAAGGTATGAAAAGGGAAAGAGCGAATATTGCTGAGATGCAGTTTGAGTTTATGCCAGGAAATGGAACCACTGATGCCACATTAATTGTTCGCTAGGTTCAGGAAACATATATAGGAAAGAAAAGGGAGATGTTCTTTGCTTTGTTAATCTGGAGAAGGCCTTTGACAAAGTACCTAGGGAGGTGGTGAAATGGGAGATGAGAAAGCTTGGGATCGAGGAATAGCTGGATAGAGTGGTTATGGCTATGTATGTGGGTGCTCGCATCCACGTGAAAGTGAATGGAGATTTGAGTGACGAGTTTTCTATTAATGTTGGCGAGCATCCGAGGTCGGTCTTGAGCCCCGTATTGCTTGTCATGGCGCTTGAAGCTCTCTCACATGACTTCAGAAATGGAGTCTCATGGGAGATGGGCTATGCTCATGAATACATAACCTCCAACAACTTCGCTGGTGGAGAAGCAAATTCTATAATTTAATCACTATTATCGTCATCGTTATCATCAATCAAAATCCTCATCGTCCTGTCCTTCGTCCTTTTTTGCAACTAATACATGGATTAAAAGGGATGCAGAACAAAACATTATAAAATTGTTGAGCTAGGGCTCAAACTCAGGGCCTAGTGAAGCGAATCCTACACCAATTCACTTATTATTTAAGCCTTTGAAATACTAGGGTTGATCATAATGTTTCATTACAAAATGAAAATATTAATTCATTTCGATATTTTTACTCATTTTACTACCAGAAATGTTTCGAAAGCTGAATAAAACTGCCTTGCTGCAATAAGAATCAAGTACTGTACTATTGACATAGTTATGCATAACTTCTTTAAATATCAAGCACAAGGAAGTGAATGTATGTGGTTGTTGTAGCAGCAGTGGTGCTGGCAGTACTTGCAATCCTAGGTTCGTCTGAACATGAACCCGGTGGACTGAAGGTCAAACCTGCCCTTCTTCAGCAATCAACCATTCTTCATTTGTTGTTTATACACAACGAAATAACTGAAGAAGCAGAAGCCTATTTGCTTAAATATATGGAAGAGGAGTCAAGAGAGGACGGTATGGCATCATATGATTTTACTCGTAGTATACAAGGTGAAACAAAGAGGAATGTGGAAGAAGGTGAGAGGAGAATCAGAGTGAAGCAAAAGCTAAAAATTAAACAGTGCTAAATTAATATGAATATCTAAAGTGTTAGCATAAATCCATGCCTGTGTGGAGCATAGAATAGGTGTTTGGCTAGCATTGCTGAGAGCATGTGTTGTGTCGGAAATACGTCAGCTAGTAAAATTAGAAAACCATGGTGGAAGTAAAGCAGACAGAACAGTGAAAGAGAAGATGAAGTACGTGGAGTGGATGCAAAAAGGTAATCCAGATGAAAGAAGGAGGGAATATGTTGCCAGCAAGATGTGTGTAAAGAGAGCCAAGTGTGTAAAGAATTTGAAGGGATCTGGACACACGTTTAGGTCGAGACTCATTTGGAAAGATGAGCGAAAATGTAGATATTAATGTAACTGAAAATTTAAAGTGTAAGGCAGTAAAATGGCGGGATGTTAACCAGTGGAAAAGAAAGACACAAAATATTGAAGACAATTTCGAGAAACTGATCACTTGGAACGAGGAAAGCAGAGCTTCAGCGTACAAGATGGGGATGGCTGTATCACGTCAATAGAATGTGGTTCCCGAGAGTGTATCAACAGCAGAAGTGAAAAGTAATGTAAATGGTTGAAGAATGGAAAGGCAGCAGGTGTGAATGCAAAAGTAATGTAAGTAACAGAGAAAGAGCTGTTTGTGATAAAATGCAGCAAAACGCTGAATGAGAGGGATTCTACCAGTGTAACTGAAGAAGAATATGAGTGAGTCTGTATAAACGAAAAGATGGCTGCAGCTCAGTAAATTATATGTATGTGCAGAGACTATATATATATATATATATATATATATATATATATATATATATATATATATATATATATATATATATATATATATATCGCCTGTTAACTCGAGTGTTCTGTGAAACGTATATGAGAGAATAATGACAGAAAATGTAACACAGTTGTCATACCGTCAAGTAATTATGAATCGGTCGCTTTGTGTGTGTGGGGGGGGGAGATGTGTGAATTAAATACTCGCAATCAGGTGGAAGGTAAAGAAAACACGTAAGGAGGATAAGGTATTTACGCAACAACTGATATGGAAAACAAATTTAGCAAAATAAACTGTGATGGATACTGTAGGCTTTATGTATGTATGGACTGGAAATGAAATTGTGGAATGCTGTAAAGGTAGACATGGTAAGTGAACGTATGAACTAACAGAAAGAACATTAATCTATCTCCCTACCCATAGCGAGCGCCTTAATCCTATAAAGGGTGGCCACAAACAAATCGCCTCCATATAGCCATGTTCCCTGCTATTATGTTGCCCTTCTTCCAACTTATACCTCTCATATACATCCATACTCCATTCCTTTATCTCATCGTCAGTTTCCTCCTCCTTTTCCCTATTACACCTCACATACACTGTCCTCGTTAGTCTCTCGCTCTCCATCCTCTCCATATGGCCAAACCACTTCAGTGTATATCTTCAAACGCTTTTTATTACATCCACATCCACACCACAACGTTCCTTCACTTCCTCATTTGTCAGTTTGTCTCTCCATGTAACTCTACATGCTCCTCTTAAGTAACTCATATTCACTGCTCTCACTCTTGACTTGTGTTCTTCCAGCAAGGTCCAAGTTTCTCTTCCATACGTTAGACTTGGTATCACAGTACTATCATGGAGCGACCTTTTTACTTCCATGCTCACTTCGCTATTTCTTATCACTGCTTTCAAAGAACCAGCAACCTTTCTCCCTTGTTGTACCATTTAGAGCATTTCATCCTCTAAATTTCCATCCTTACTAATCACACTACTCAAGTACTTAAATACACTCACAGTTTCCACTTCCTAATTATCCAGCCTTACTGTGCATTCAGTGCTTCATTTCTCTCGAAGACCACAACTTTACTGTTCGCTACAGTCATCTTTAAATTCCGTTTCTTACATACTCTCCCAAACTCATTTAGGAAGTCTTGCAGTTGCCCTTCGTCTTCACTTAACACTACAGTATCACCTGCAGACAACAGAACAGGAATTTTCCAAATGCTGCCCTCTCTCATTAGGGCCACTCCAGCATCCACTGTCCTACCTTGTATTTCTTTCATACCTCCATTATATATAAACTCAACGACAATGGGGACATGACACATCCTTGTTTCAGTCCAACATTTAGATAGAAAAATTCACTCAGTTTACCATCCACAAGCACCGCAGCCCTAGCGCCCTCACACATACTCTTCACAGCATTCAGCAGCTTTCCATTGACTCCATATATTTTTTACGTTTTCCTCATTCCTTTTCTATCCACTTAGTAATTTGCTTTCTCCAGTTCCATGGAGGCCGCATACAACTTCTTTTCCTTCTCTAGAAACTTGTCCACTAGGATGGACTTAGGATGAATAACTGCTCTATACAGCCTCTTCCCTTCCTAAAACCTCCCTGTTCTTCTGCAACTAATTCCTCATTTGTTTCTCTAACTCTGTCAGTAAGTATCCTTATATATGATTTTCCTGTTACACTAAGGAAACAAATGCCCCTATGCTTACCACACACTTCGCTTTCCCCCTTTCCCTATGTACAGGGGTATCATTATACCAGACATCCAATCTCCTGGGACTCTACCTTCCTCCCAGGCCAGCAACAAGTGCATTAACAGATTAAATATCCATAATAAGAAGCATTTGTGCCTCCTGACAACGTCCCCAGCGTCTGTGCTGCCAGCCCCACCACACAAACAAGACTTGGGTCTGGTGTTGGAAGTTGCATACTGAATCACAGTTGGTATTAACGGCTTAGCACTAGCGACTGGTATATGCATTTTCAGTTTGTGTTGCTGCCACCGTCGTGTTGATCAGGCCTTGAAAATGAGATTATATCCCACTCACTAAGACTCTGTCTCCTGCGACTTACTTTAAACAGCATGACATCGTCAGACATTAGCTGGAATAGAATGCCAGATTGTCCCGACCATGAGATGCTTTAGACTTGGCACTTTGGCTTCTATGACTCATGCTTAGTTTAATAAAAAATTGCTTGGTGTTTGCTGGAATGATAAGAACATTAAAGCCGATAACTGCTGTAGGCCAGGTGGGCGGTGCTAAGCAGATCCTATTAGATATCGTGACTTGATCACGGGAAAAAGACATGGATTGTGTACCAACCTTGAGAGGGCTAACTGTTTTTGTAATAACACTCTCAGCCTCTTATGACTCACTGTCAGCTGAATATATTTATCTGGCGGTAAATGGAACATCTTGCTGAGGAATGAGACCATTTGAGTGTTAATGTTATTACATTCTGCCTACTACTAAATAGTTTTGTTCAGTTTAAGAGGGCCCTCAACTGGTGACTGGTTTAATGAAGCTTTCATCTAACCGCTCCGGTTCGAGAAAAAATATCCTTAGGTGTATGTAATCGTCTGGTATAAGCAAGCAAATAATTATTACAAAAGACGTCTCAGTATATAATTAAATCAATAAACCACAGTTTCTTATCTTTTCTTGTCTCTTCTATTTTCGTTATTATTATTTCTTTCTGTTTGTGTGTGTGTGACTGCATTTGTGGTGTGATTTTTTTCCCTACAGGATGGCAGGTTGTGGTTCCTTTCCGAGTCATTGCCGTAAATAATTTTTATAGCCTTTACATTTGATCTGTAGTCTTAGTAATTGGTAGAGGAAGACCGAATAGTCTTAAACTATCATCAGCTAAACTGATTAAGAGATTTCATCTACGATCATTCCTTGTTTTACTACAGTTTTAAGTCATTTGCATCAGTTCCACAGCAACTGGGAGCTCTTCGCTTTGGGTGGAATTCTTGTTGGTTAAGGAAATATTCCATCTCTTCTTCCTTTCTAGTAGACTCTTCCATAACGCGACAGGAATGCACGACAAAGTGCATGTCCAAAGTACGTGATCAAGAAAAAGTTGATATTATACTGCGTAAATCGACGTGAATATGGTTCGGAGACTGAAGTTAAGTAGTTATATTTTACTCTTTTTTTTTTTCTTTTCCCCCTTCTCATGTCTCTCGCTCCCCCTGTTTCCTGTGATAACTGAATGCACGACAAAGTGCATGTCCAAAGTACGTGATCAAGAAAAAGTTGATAATATACCGTGTAAATCGACGTAAATATGGTTCGGAGAATGAAGTTAAGTAGTTTTATGTTTCCCTTCCCCCCTCCCCCCTTCTCATGCCTCCCAATGTTTCCTGTGATAATTACATTAGTTTCGTTTACCGTGTTTAGCTGACACTAACATGGGTATACGAGTCAGGTATTCACAGTTTACTCTGACTTGGTCTATATTTTTCATCTCTCCATGTTGACTGCTGAGGTGTAACAAGAGATAAACACTACAATGTGGTGCTATAGTCGCGACAGCGAGAGGTGGCGGAGAAGCTCATCCCACTCTCTTCCCACTGGAATGTCTGTGATTGGTGGATGGTGGGGTGGGAGGTGCGTGAGTGAGGTTAGGAGTCCATTTGATGACCAGTACAGGTGTGTGTGTGTGTGTTGGAAAGACATCTTCACCTGCCTGGTGCTACTCTCTCTCTCTCTCTCTCTCTCTCTCTATGTATGTATGTACGTTTTTTCTAACATTTTGTTGTGATGTGTTTTCATTATATTTTATAATCTCTTTTTTCATGGTCTTGAAATACAAAGGAAAATACTGTATTTATCATGCTGTACTTATGCAGTCAGTATCCCATTATAAGGCTCATCAAGTCATCCGTAATTCATCGCCGTATTTAATAACCTTAAATGTACTGCACCAGCCTCTCCCCTTCAACTCATCTCTGTCTGTCTGCCTCTCTCTCTCTCTCTCTCTCTCTCTCTCTCTCTCTCTCTCTCTCTCTCTATGTATGTATGTACGTTTTTTTAACATTTTGTTGTGATGTGTTTTCATTATATTTTATAATCTCTTTTTTCATGGTTTTGAAATACAAAGGAAAATACTGTATTTATCATGCTGTACTTATGCAGTCAGTATCCCATTATAAGGCTCATCAAGTCATCCGTAATTCATCGCCGTATTTAATAACCTTAAATGTACTGCACCAGCCTCTCCCCTTCAACCCATCTCTCTCTCTCTCTCTCTCTCTCTCTCTCTCTCTCTCTCTCTCTCTCTCTCTCTCTCGAATGAAAAAAGGAAACATTAGAGGGGTATTGATAAAGGGTTTTATGTAGAAATAAGTTTCATAATACGTAAGGAAGGAAGTTAAAATGAAAGGCAGCCAAGAGTGTGTGCGACCTGAGGAGGGAGGCTAATTCTCTAGGGACAATATATTCTGGTGTGTGTGTGTGTGTGTGTGTGTGTGTGTGTGTGTGCGCGCGCGTGTGTGTGCGCGCGTGTGTGTGCGCGCGCCCCTTTCTCACTATCATACTCCAGGACTTGTACACTTTGTTCCACGTCAATAAAGTCATTACCGGTATATGCAATCCCTCCACGTATATAATATATAAATATATATATATATATATATATATATATATATATATACTATTTTGCTTACATTTTGTTGTGATGTGTTTCGAGAGAGAGAGAGAGAGAGAGAGAGAGAGCAACATAGGGAAGAAAGGGTTAAGAAGTGGCAAGTATGGACAGGTGGATCTTGTGACCTGTGATTCCCTTCAGCCCTCCATGACAATCCCCAGGGACGTGAGCGCAGTGTGAGCCTCAGAGAATGTTTGCCTTTGTTTCCTCTGTATTTTGCATCTTGACTCTTCACCTCACCTTCCAGCTGCTTTGTCTGCTGGTCCGACGGAATGCATTGCTTTTGGCTTGAGATGTATATTGTATGGCCATTCTAATGCTTTATTCTAAAATATAAACTTAGCAGACCTGCGTTCAATCGATCAAAAAAAAAAAAAAAAATCGTCACAGGTGAACAATGTTTTCACAATGAGCGATGCTCCTGTTCGTGTTGGTTTAAGCCAGTTTATTCTGAATTAATATTTCCCAACCATATGGTACATAAATCCTTCTTTATATATATATATATATATATATATATATATATATATATATATATGTATAAATATATGTCTGAATGCATGCATGTACGCCCTCCGGAGCGACGGGGTAGGGGAGAGAAGAAAGGGGCTTAGGATTGACAAGTATGTCCCGGCGGACCTGATCTTGTCATTACCACTCCCTCAAAACACACGTGTTTCTTTTTCTGTATTCTTCTCTCTCTCTCTCTCTCTCTCTCTCCTTCCTTCCCTGATTTTGGCTTATGGTGAGTACTATACTGTCCTTTCTAATGTTTTACTCCTTAAATGTTTTTGGCTGGACTTTCATATTCTAGAATATCAACATGCACACCTGTATGTATTGTGATATACCATAGGTAATAGTCTGTGTACACATATTAACTGCTGTAGCAATAAATAAAGCTTCGAACCATGGCGATCAATTTGGTGACGGTACTATGAGGGAAATATAAGCGCTCTCACACCTCCCCATTCTGCCCATCACCGTAGACCAATCAGGGACGAGAGAAGGAAAGCCTTTTCCTCAGTCTTCCCTGAGGGAGGCGCTTCTCCGCCACCTCTCGCTGTCGCGACTGTAGTCACGAAGAAGTGTTGTGGAACAAATGTAGAGTTAAATTTTTCTGCCACTAAACTATGTGACATAAGCTACACAACGACGAAAAATATGGGCTAATATAGTGTAGAACGAGTATAGCATTGATTATATATATCTCAGTTTTATTTCAGAACCTAATACGAGTAGCATTGAAGTGTCTGGCTGTGCATCGAACAAACTGTTAGTTTCTAAAACAAGCCATACCATCAGCATCTAGTTACCACCTAGAAATCTTACTACCTTGTTACAGGCCGCACTCTGGCATTACCAGCCAAATTCTAGGTTATATCATTGACTCTAAAGGGAAGATTGAACACACAGTTTTGATCCCCATTTTACACTTGGTGGCTTCTACTTCACCATACCCAACTCCGCCACTCCACGTCTGCCCATACTTCACTCAACTCCCACTCGCCTCTCCTCCCCTCATCCGGTACTCCCACCCCCATACATGTTTTACCTCATTGTGGCTTACTGGCAGAAAGGACATAGCTAGATGCAAAAAGACAGGTAAGTAAATGATCACTTCTAATCCCGGTTATACATAAAACTGTCAAGAGGTCTTGGGCATCGTGCAGATGATCTACAGCACAGAATCACATCAGTAATATGACCCAGGTACCTAAGGTTGGTCATCCCTCGAATTATATTTATAGTTAGCCACGCCATAGGCATGGGTAGTGCGATCGAGTAGCTATCTGCCTGTCTGATAACAAACTATCTCACCCGTGTCTGATCCAATAAGGACCAAAACTAGGTCTTGGAAGAAGTGATCCGATATAGGTGCAGACCACCCAGTTCAAAGGTGATGTGTTAAACATATATTCCTGGTGCAATTTTATCTCATGAATGTCTGATCATGTTTGAATGAAAATTAGCACATATGCGTGGGCAGAGGTATCAGTGATTCAGTTGAAATGCAGATCGAACAAAGGCCAAGGTCACGAGTCAAAATCAAATTTCAAACACGGTGTCGCTGTATTCAGTTAATACCCTCTATAATTACTGACATGCACAACATACCTTTAGGTTATACAGCACAAAAAAGTAAAGATTATAAAATGAACATGATATTAAATGATAAATGTAATCAAGGTAAAAGAAATTAGTTTCCTAAAGCAGACAGGCAAGATATATTCCTACGCTTGTAGATGTGAAAGTAGATCAAGCAGCTGGAGAAATGACGAATGCATCGGGTACTTTGTACCCTTGATGGACTCAGAACAAGCTGGTAGTTTATAAATGCAGTATTATGTAAGCAGTGAACAACATATTAATTTGTAAACAATTAAAGAAATTTATATCCTATTCAAAGGCGGCCAACATTTGCTTATAGCTACCAATCAGCAGAGTATGCATTAAACAACAGGACATTAGTTTATATAAGAAATGAGTTTTTTAGTGGTAAATGTAAAGATGAATATTTCCATACAAATGTCAAAACAAAAACTAGACATAATTACATGCTGGTGGAGACAGAGGAAATGCAAAATATATATTTCGCCCTGCATGGATACTCAACATGTCTCCGTCTCGTCGGGCCTCAGTTCCTCAGCGTTCGGGAATTTGTATTCTGCCTAACAATTTCGCCGCTCGCTGAATATCCCGGGTTTATGGAATATTTTGTTTCCAGCGATGGATCACCACGATGAGGGATATCCAAGGCACCTTTATTTGATATGTAACGTAGAAACAGAATTTCCTGCAGGCAAGCAACTCGCTTCGCTTTTTACCAATTATAATACAGTATTTATGGCATCTGCGCAGTTCAACCATGCATTCACATTCAGAATGAAGGTATGATTAACCTCTCTAGTAATTTGATTTTTCATTAAATTATAATCATCTTCTGCTCATTTTATGAAGTTAAAGATAAATACCAAGTAATTAATCGTGTAACCAATTCAGCAGAAGTAATGCATCACCAAACATGCTGTTTCTTATTGTATTATTGCTGAATATAAACTTTCATGTAAGCAGTAATCAGTTTAATAAACTGATATCTATTTATTCACTTTCCTCCTGCTGTCTTTTAGCGATTACATTCAACTCAGGTCAGAATTATGGAAGCAGAGGACTATTCTCGTCAGTTAACCATTTCACCATCAGAGTACTCTAAGCTGAGTTTAATCGTCCGTTTGTAGCAGGCATAAACTACACAAATCTTGTACTGACTGAAATGGTTATTGCAACAGTTGGACGTGCACAGAGGGCAAAACTGAACTATGGGATAAGGCGCCCGCAACACACATGCAGGGAAGACTTATATCTGAGGAGCTCCAATAATATAGCCATGACCCACAGTTACCTGTATTCCCTTCACGCCACACACCTTTCACCCTACCTCCGCCTTTAACATCCCAGGTAGGGGAGGTGATATCTGACAAATTATCAGCCTAGTTTTGTGATTCTCACGATTTTTAGATGAGGAGACATCTCTAGCAGAGGCTTGGTCTGTAAACAAGTTCTAACAATATTCATGGGCAAGGTGATTCAGCCTAGTAAAGCCCATAATGGTGCTTCATTTTACTGTAGTTTCCAAAGGATTTTCATAGGCACTGTGTTTCACTGTGACGAAGTCCATATAGTGCCTCACTGTATCTCCCTGAAGGATTTTCACCGCAATATACTCCCTTCAGAGGAAGTCTCTGTACGATAGGTACTTCACTCTAGTGAGGCCTCATATGAACATGCTGAGAGTGGGTTTTATGTATTGATTTCTTGCTTATCTTACAAGGACAAGGAGGGGACGAGACCTTCGGAAGTATGAACACATGAACTACATCAGTACGTTCATACATTATGGCTTTACATTTTCCCTTAATGTACTCGTATTTGGTAAGTAATATCGCATAACACAGGATTATAAGCAGTGTACACTGTGAAGGTGGTATATTCGTAATCAATGTGGGTCACTCACTTACCACAGCCCCTCCCACCACACACACAAACTTTCATCTCGCGGACAAATAGACTGAGCCTCGTGCCTCTCGTAAAGTCCTTGTGGTCGCGGGTCAAAGGGACAGTTCATTATCATTTAACAAGCTCTTTTCCCAGACTTAGTGTTTGTCATGATGTACAGTAGTTTGTCGTTAAGAAACTAGCCTGCTCATTCACCTAATTACACGAGTGACAGAAGGAAGATGGAATACTTTGGCAATGATTTTATTTAATATTAAATGAAAATGAGTTCTCCATGGCACGGAAATACTACTGGTAATATTTTCTTTTTTTTGGGGGGAGGGGGAAGGGAGGGGGGGTAAGTCGCTGCATCCATCAACCACCCACTCCATGTAGTACCACCCACAGGTGAGTCTACACTGAGTGGCAAGCTCAATAGACTAGGTTTACTAAATTATGTGCTAAAGGTGTGACAAGCTAATAAACACCTGTTGGTCTGTTATGCTAAGGCATTCTGACCGGATCTGGCTTCCATGGGACCGAGTCCATGGGTTAAGGTTACTGGCTCACATAAAGTCGTTCAGAGAGTAGGCGATCAGCCACCGCTGCTTGAAATGTGTGGACTCTTTATACGTGAGGACGGTATTTTTCTCCATTACGCTATCAAATGACGTCATTCTGCTTCGTGAAGCAGGCACGCAGTGAAGGAGTCAGTGAAGGCTATACCTAAATCTTCTATGTCTATATATATACCTAGGCTGCTTCCCCCAAGGAAAGGGAGGTAGCCGAGACAGGACGACACACTCCCAATTTACTCATCCAATCAAACACATTCATTCACATCTTAGCCCCAAAGGGAGAAGGGACAGATCCTCACCACAACACACCGCACGAGGGTCAACCGCGCAGTGCAATCAGTGACATCCGCAGCAGGGCCTGGCAGCAGATCTGGTTTATAGCTGCCACATCATAATGGACCCATCCCATTACACGCACCTGACCTGATCAGCTGATCAGACCAAATGCGGGAGAATATCCCCTCAGGGCTGCGTCATCATTTAATCATTCACAATTTCTCTCCAGTAATTTCTGTCACGCACAGCCACTCTTCCTTGCTCAACAGACATCCCTATCGTATCCAGCGCTCTCTTCAACTGTCCATCTATCCTATTTGTGGTCTTCCTCTCAGCCTTACACCTCTCACATTAGATCTTTTTCACGAATCGCCCATTATCCACTCTCTCCATATGTCCAAACCATCGCAGCACCCTCTGCTCAACTCGATCAGCCATCTCCCAAACAACTCCAGTTCTCCTTCACACATCATCATTTCTCACTCGATCCATACGCTTCACTCCACACATACTCCTCAGACACCTCATCTCCATTACATTCAAACATTTCCTCTCTGCTACACCCATATTCCATGTTTCAGCCCCATATAACGCAGTTGGTACCACAACACCCTCATACAGCCTTCTCTTTACATCCATTCTAAGCGAACGACATTTAAACACTTTTTTCATTCCTCCAGCACCTTTCCTACTTCATTCATTTTAAACTTCACTTCTGCATCTATTCTTCCATCTACAGCAACATGTGACCCTAAATACTTAAATCACTCTACCTCCTCAAGTAACTCACCATTCAAAACTATATTCATCCTCCTACCATCTACCACCCTCATACACTTCATCACTTTAATCTTATTCTCATTTACTTTCAATTTGCTCCTTTCACACACCCTTCCAAACTCCTCTGCCAACTGTCTCAATCTCTCCTTTGAATCAGCCACCAGTGCAGTATCAACCGCAAACAGCAGCTGCTTCAGATTCCACTCCCTACCATCAACATTCACCAGACTCAGACCTGCACCTAACACAACCAAGGCGACATCACACATCCCTGCCCCAGCCCCGCTCTCACTGAAAGCCAATCACTCACAGTATTTCCCACTCTTACACACGCTATACTGTTTACGGAAAACTTTTCACTCCTTTTAATAACCTACCATCAAGTCCATACAATCTTAAAACAGTCCACAAAGCCTCCCAATTAATTCTATCATACGCTTTCTCTAAATCCATGAATGCCCAAAACACATCCTTACCTTTCGGTAAATACTTTTCACAGACCTGTTTCACAGCAAACATGTGATCTACGCATCCCCTCCCTCTCCTAAAGCCACACTGCTTATCACCAACCACTCCCGTTGTGCCCTCTCTAACTCTCTTAATTAACACTCTTCCATACACCTTACCTACAACACTCAAAAGACATATACCCCTGAAGCTAATACATACATACTTATCACCCTTACCTTTATACAACAGGACCACACAAGGACTTGCCCAGTCAACTGGCACCTAACCTTTCACAAAACTCACATTCAGCAAGCTTACTAACCAGTCAACAATAGTCGCTCCACCACCTTTCAAGCATTCCACAGCACACCTGTCCATACCTGCAGCTTTCCCTGTTTTTATCTCCCTTACTGCCTCCTGCACTTCCTCCCTCGAGATCAACGAATTACTCAACTCTCCCAGTACATTCATTCCTTACACCCTTCCATCTGCCACAGTCTCAGCCTCCCTTTCCTCCTCTACATTTAACAGATTTTCAAAATACTCCGCCAATCTCTTCCTAACTGCATCCATCTCAGTTAACATCCTTCTGTCCTCTACTTTTACTCGCTACATAAATATAATAATATACATTAATTAACACTTTTTTATATAATTCCCATTCCTGTACACGCAGTAACCAACAATATACTTATTCCGAGTTGCTTTTGATTAATAATGAAATCCCTTGACATTAATAACAGAACTGATGTGACAGGTAAAAGCTTTACCACAGAATAATTGACCAGGTAGGATGTGAGTTAAAAAAAAAAAAAAAAAAATCTGTCGTATATAGTGCGCTGAAATGAAAATTTCTGTGATATAGGACTGCAGGTTTTTGAGAAGGGCGGGGAGGGGAGACTGTTAAAATATATAGGTATGGCGGTGGCGCAAAAGTGAACATGCTATCAGGTGGGTGGCAGCCCATATAGGTTCGGGGACCCCAGGTCTAGGGAATTCTGCCGTAAATGGGTGAAGAGAACCTCTCTTCATTTTAACTTGGTCTAAAATTGCCATTCTCCATCTTGCATGATGCCTCTAACAAACAGATTGACACCAGAATATGATGTCAGCCACGAAGAGCGATAGAAACGATATGAAACTGCAATGTGTGTGTGTGTGTGTGTGTGTGTGTGTGTGTGTGTGTGTGTGTGTGTGTGAGCTCCTTCCCTTCTTTCCACTTCTGTCTTTCTTTACTTCATTCTTTCCTTCCTTCCTCTTCTGTCTTTCTTTACTTCATTCTTTCCTCGTCCTTCTGCCTACGGGTGACTTTACACTCCCTCTGTTGTCTTTCTTTCTTTTATATTTTCCTCTTTCTTCTGCCTACGGGTGACTCTACATTGAGTGGCAAGCCGAATGGTTTCCTGTACACCATTAAGCCATTTACTGTGCTGGGTGGTAACCATATAACCAAATTTTGGGGCCTGGTGGTTTAGGGGGTTATTGCGGCGCTCCAATCGGATTGAGCCGGTGAAGGTTTATATCCAAGGGTTGGTTGGGATTTACTGCTCACGTAATGCCACTCAGGGATAAGTGAGGCTGGTCACTCTCATCTTAAATATCAGGACCAACTTGCCTAGCCCCGGGCTCCTACGCTCCTCATGGGGCAACGTAGGATTGAGTAATGGATGGATGGATGTTAGTGAGCTACGTGAAATAGAGTAAAACGAAATTTCCCATTGAAATAAATTTATGCCGATCATAGTTGTACAACTTTAACTCCGTCAAGACGATAATTGTGTGTGTGTGTGTGTGTGTGTGTGTGTGTGTGTGTGTGTAGATAAAGGATTCAAGCAACTGTACGAGTGGCATCTTGAGCTTCTTAGGACTGGCAGAGTGTGAGAGTAAGGGCGGAATGAGGCTGAGGACGAGGCGAGTGAGGGTGAGGATGAGGCGAGGGAGGGGTGAAAGAATGAAGGTGTAGGTGAAAGTGACGCGATGGTGATGGCGAGGTGATGGGGAGGGTAATGGAGGGCCAATTTGCGTCTAGAAAGTGTGTGTGTGTCGGACTTAAACAGCACAGCATACGATTCAGTCTGCTGCCGACCCGGAGACTTTCGTCCTCTTGGACCAATATATTGATACTACCCCTCCCCCCCTCACTGTTTTTTTACTCCCCACCCTACAAACATCCTCAGTGCACGTGTTTTTCTCCTTTCCTCCTCTTCTTCCTCCTTCTTCTCTTACTGTACTTCTTTTTCTTCTTCCTCCTCGTCTTCTTTTTTCTCTGTCTGTATCTATCTTGTTACGTGGGTGGTAATGACACGGCACGGCTCACCCGACCACCTACAAGTGCCTGATCGTTACATGTAATGTCACCACCTCCATTAGCGATCTCGGAATGCATTTGGGACAGAGACCGAACGACTGGACCATGCTGCAGCACACTTGCGATGTTGACAAGGGTTGTGGATCCAGGGCTTGAGGGTTCGGACTCATTCGAATTCTAAACAGATTTGTAGTGGGAGCTGGTGAAGAGGGAACGAGCAGAACTACCTTGGACTGTGAAGGGGGAGGGTGACGAGGGCTGGTCGGTGGTCTGCGGAGCCGGGTTGTGGTTTTACCTCAATATATATATATCTGTATTTGTGAGTGATATTATCTGCTGACCCATATAGCAGAACTATGTATATTTCTATGTTGTGATTATTATCAGGGTGTTTATGTTTATTATTCGGTGTGTAATGTGGTTCATGCTTTATTGTGGTAAATAGTGTTGGTGAAAGTAAATACAGGTTTTAGGGAATGAGGAATTTTAGACTCCCTGCCTTACAGTACTCCACAATGAACAAATTCATTCAAGAAAACCCTATTTAACGGGCGGTGGTAAACAGTGATGAACAATATACGAGTACTATTGTAGCCTGAAGGAAAAGGAACTCAAGGATTCCTAACCATTGATTTGATACTAAATTTGTTTTGTGGGTTCTGTTACGCACCTTGTTCGGGATCAGCCGGTGTCTGCTCAGAACTAAAGCTACGTGACAATCTACATCTGCAAGGAGTTAGGATGATGGAGATGGTAATGAATGTCTTCTTGGTGGGCTCTTCTGTCAGTAAAGCATGTCTTGTTAGCTAAACCCGGGGCTAATGTGTTGTTTCATCCAGGGATCAGTGTATTAATCTCTTGCAATCCGGTGACGTCTTTTGTTTTAGCCTTGGTAATTCCAGACAGGATTATATGATTCAGGGGATAACCTCAGGTTGTGACGGGATTGAGATAAGGTACTGTATTAGAGTTTTCTAGTTCCAAATTTTTCTTCTTAGCTGATAATTGTCTTCTATAAGTTATACGGAATCCGGCAGGAACCAGATGAAAAAAAAAATGCCAGCTTACTGAAGACGCTACAGGAGATTATTTCTAACCCACCACATCAAAATTTCAAAGCTTATATCAGGGCTTATCAATCATTTTCTGCCCCTGACTCACTTCTCTGGCCTCCCTCAACTAAAAGAAATATGGTCTGTTTACTTGTACTGTTAATTAACCTCAGCTACTGCACACCTCCTGGGTCAGTATATCAGGATATTAGAGCAACTGCTTCCTCGCTCGTAAACTGAGTTGGAGGTGGTGTAATCGACAGCGCACTAGGTTGGCAATCGTAAGTTTCTGGATGTGAAGCCCCAGTTGCCTTTGTGATTTTAAAGCAAGGTTATCTTTACGCATGATTGCTAGTACCCGTAATTGAAATAGCCCCCTGGATTAAAATTTCGACGGTTGACTGTTTGTAGCGGGGGTGGAGGAAGAAGAGTACTTATAAAAAGTTGACTGTTTGCATAAAGAATATCGTGGAGTGGATAAGTATTAATCAAAACCTTCTTCCTTAAGGCTCCCTTTTCTCCTCGTGGACCTCCAGAATATAGTGTGGCTCCTTAGAAGGCCATTGGACCACTCTGAGACGACACTCCGAAACCCAAAAAATCGTTTGATGTTAGTATGAATGAAACGGGCAAGATTTCACTCAACCTGAAAGGGTTACCTTTAACCCCAGGTGAACAAAGCCCATTATTATATAGTGTCCCCCTCCCCCCCCCAAAAAAAAAAAACAAATGGCGGTAGCAAGAATATAATTGTTCAGATTTCTGTCGGCAGGAGGTTGGGCAGAAGAAAATAGTTTCGTAGTAGGAAAGCATATTTTAAATGATGTCATCGTGCAGAAGGGGTTTTCGATTTTATTGAAATTCCTAGTGTATATGCTAATACGTACAACGAAAAAAAAAACTCAGCCATGTTGATGAGAGGGTCATGAAGCCTTTCATTAAAATGAAGTCCTATTTTCTCCTGAAACTGTTGCCTGTAGACCACTTGATTCAACTCTGTATGTTTAATGTAAGAACGTGGTATAACATGTCTTCGTGCTGATACCGGATGATTTTAGTGAACTTAATGGAGATATTTGGTAGCACAGGGGTTATGTGCCACCTTCATTTATTCCCTGACTACATGAAATATGCATTTTGATTTTTACCTAAGTTGCCAGAGATCAGGTAATACGTATGTATACTTGGCTTTATTACTACTTTTAAAAAAGACGCTGATGCCATTAATTTACTTTAATAAATTAAAAAAGCCAATCCTCCAGAGTACGGGAATAAGGTTATACTAACGTATAGAACATTTTGTGTCAGAGAGCTATATACCTGAAAACCTTTTATTCACCATCTCTCCGCTTCTCCAGGACTCGAATCCTTGTGCATAAGCACTACTATCTTTTCTCCTCGGTGCCTCCGACCCAGTTACTAGGGTTTGGAACGACAGACTCTTGGTATTCGTAGAGGTTTACCGAGTCACAACTACCGAACCACAGTGGGCATAAATAAATTTGATAGGACATGCATGAATCTGATTTGACAGAATCGGAATTTTATTTTTACCCGTTTCCTTCCCGGAAGGGCTCGGGGACGGGTATTGTTGTCATTCTGTTTGCCTGTTTGTTTTTGTCTGCCTGTTAACAACTTTACGCGAAAACTTCTGCTGTTATTGTGACTAAAAATACAGGGATGATGGGTTATAACCTTCTGATCACCTGATGAAATTTTGGGCCAAATTGGGCCAAGGCCCAGGCTGTACGCCCCCCCCCCCAAAAAAAAAAAAAAAAAAACGCCATAACTCCTTTCAAATTTGCCATATCGATATGAAACCTAAACCTAAAGGTGCATCTTTTAAATCTACATCTTATAACATGTCTCATTACAACATGGGGGTCACCCCCCAGTCAGTGGTAGGGGTGTCCATGTCAGGTGGGTCGGGCCTAAAATTTCAAATAGACATAAAATCGTCAATTTTCACCCGGTTTACTCCAAATTAGATATGTGACATAGTTGACTAGCTATCCTGTTGTGTTTATACGTTAGCACAAAAATGACTGCCGGGGACGGGTTTGCTGTGCCTTGGCACCGCTTCTTGTGTTGTGTTTGTTTTAACTTGCAGGGAACAATACTGCGGGCTCCTGGCCTTTCGTTGCTTCTTTATTGCATTAAAAAGATACTCTTATGAAGAGATAGATAATTAGATAAATGGAGAGACAAACGGATATAGATAGGTAGACAATTAAACAGTGAATATGGATAATTAGACATAAATAATGTAGATAGATAGTGTAGATAAATAGACTGTTCAGATAGATGGTGTAGACAGGCAAGTAGACAGAGTAGATAGAGAGTGTAGGCAGAGCGACAGTGTAGGTGAGTAGACTGTGCAGATAGATAGTGTAGGTAAATAGATGGTATAGGTAAATAGACTGTGTAGATAGTTTAGATAAATAGACAGTAAAGGTAAATTGACTGTGCAGATGGATTGTGTGGGTAGACAGATAATGTAGAACAATAGGTTGTGCAGATAGATAGTATAGCTAGGTAAGCAGATAATGTAGATAGATAGACAGACAAATTAAATGAATATAGATAGACACAAGACAGTCGGACAATTAGATGAAGAGATGGATAGGTGGATAAATAAATAGACAGGTGGATGGATTGTGCAGAAATCCAACTTATCTTGACCTAAGTTAATTTAAGCCAAATAAATGAAGTGTTAAGTTTAGGATCCCTGGCGGGTATTAGTAGGGCTCCAAAGTGATCCTGTGCCCAAACTGAAATTTGACCCATTTATAATTATCATAGACGCTTTTAAAAATTATTAGTGATATCTATGGTTTGATTAACATGTTCTGTGTACAATGACAGTAATACTTGTTATTTCTACAATTATAATTATACTCGCTCTCACTACCAAAACATTATACTCGCGCTCTCTACTGTATAGTCAATAAATAGGGCGAGTCGAGTCACGGATCGTCATTTTCAGTCGGAGCTTCTTACCGAGTGGAAGGTGAGAATTTCCTCTTGCCAGCGTCAGTAAGTGCCTTAAGTTTTGTTAGTGGTCATTAATTTTGTTAGCATACATTGTTATCGCGACCAAGAGAGTAATTTTTACCACAGAGTTTGGCAGCATGTCTGGCCAAAGGTTTATGGCCAAGAAAGGAAGCTAGAGATGAAGGCATAGACAGAAGGATAGAAACAGTAAGAGGGCAGTTTGGAAATTAAAGATTTATGCTAGACTCAATCTAAAGTCCTTGATATGTCAAGTCCAGTGGCAAAGCTTTCGCCAAAGTCCCGAAAGGAGGATGACCAGGAGTCTGAAACGTAGGCGAGAAGATCGCCAGTGGAGCGTTCCTGGCGGAACCCATAGTGGCGATAGGAAAGAAGGTTGTGATAGGAAATGTGCTTAAATTTTTCTGCTTAACACTTTACTCAAAAACTTTTGAAATACAGGATGGAAAATGAATTAGGCGATAGTTAGAGGGCTGGGAATGGTCAATATTGTTTGAGACAGGCTGAATGAAGGAAAATTTCTATCTAGCATCAGTTTATCTGTCTGTCTACCCTCATTTCAGGATCTTTTCTGTCTGTCTACTTATCTATCTATCACCTACTACCTCCCACACCAATCCCCTCCCTTTCACAACATCTAATAGTAGTGATGGTAGCGACGATGAAAAGCACCACCACCCCCTCCATTAACCCCCTTTCCCTCAAATCGAACCTACAAATGCCCTGGCCACTCCCCAGCAGAAAGGTTGTGGTCACAGACACAGACACAGACACAGTCACAGACACAGTCACAGACACAGTCACAGACACAGTCACAGACACAGTCACAGACACAGACACAGACACAGTCACAGTCACAGTCACAGACTGTGACAGAGACTCTCACTCTCACTCTCACACTCACTCTCACTCTCACACTCACTCTCACACTCACTCTCACACTCTCACACTCACTCTCACACACTCACTCTCACACACTCACTCTCACACTCACTCTCACACACTCACACTCACTCTCACACACTCTCACACTCACACACACTCTCACACTCTCACACTCACTCTCACACTCACTCTCACACACTCACTCTCACACACTCACTCTCACACTCTCACACACTCACTCTCACACACTCACTCTCACACTCTCACACTCACTCACACTCACTCACACTCACTCTCACACTCACTCACACTCACTCTCACACTCACTCACACTCACTCTCACACTCACTCACACTCACTCACACTCACTCTCACACACTCACTCTCACACTCACTCTCACACACTCACTCTCACACACTCACTCTCACACACTCACTCTCACACACTCACTCACACACTCACTCTCACACACTCTCACACACTCACTCTCACACTCACTCTCACACACTCACACTCACACTCACACACTCACACACTCATTCTCACACTCACACACTCTCACACTCACTCTCACACACTCACACACTCACTCTCACACACTCTCACACACTCACTCTCACACACTCACTCTCACACACTCACTCTCACACACTCACTCTCACACACTCACACACTCTCACACACTCACTCTCACACACTCACACACTCACTCTCACACACTCACA